>NC_133770.1:45119558-45237622 GCF_003597395.2 Chelonoidis abingdonii
AATTAACCTTTAACAAGTTTTATACAAAGTATTTCTGTGAGCAGGCTTCACACAGACACAGCTGGTGGCTTGCAGGTTAGAGGCTAAATCTGGGAAATCACATTTATTTCTAATATAAACCTTTAGTTATAAACTATTAATTAACATTAAATCATTTCTAACAATAAATCATTTTTCATATAAATCATGTCTAATATAAACCTTCTTTAGTATCCCTACACATAGGTGCTGGAGCATGTACATGGCCTACTGAAGTCAATGAGCCCTTTTTGTGCTTGATCAGGACAATTTTCTTTAGGTGCCTAACTTCAACACCACATTTCAAAATCTGGCCCAACAACAACATATTTCATGACAATTGTGTGTGTGTTAGTTAATCATGAGATACAATAATTAATTAACCTTTTATACTGATAGGCTAGCTGTGGCCAGCATTGTCTGGAAATCATGCCCAGTGACAGATGCAAAAATGCTGTGTGAGAATTTATTAGAGGTTCTTCAGGACATCATACAATTAATGACCATATCCCAGTTTTAGAGCTGATGGTGACATTTCAATATATTTCATTATTGTGTATCGCATTTGCTGAATTAAATGCTAGTCACAAGGAGGGGGTCAAATTCAATATATAACCCTTAATGCTAGTTCAGCATGGACATTTAACAGCACTAATGCAAAACCTAGCCATTTTTTTATGGGCTTTACTGCAGCAACAATGCAAATTTCTTTTAAGAATAATACGTCCATTTGCTCTAACACTGCAAACTTTGTCAAATTATCAGCGTAGAACTATGTAATATTAAACTGTGCCTCAAAAAACAAACATGTCAGACTACCAAGATTTTGGAATATAAAGAATTTGTAATGGATCTTTTTTATTAACTTCCTAGTGGTAGCTGATAGCGTATGTTGTAATTGGATGTGTTTGTTTATTTCCGTGGAGCACTTATTCTGCACCTGAGAATAGCTGTTCCAGTGCTAGTAGGATATGGTGTTTTTAAAATGGACATTGGTAACAGTTTTTATTAATTTTCATTTGTGGAAGACCCAAGGTGAAATTAGAATAACAGGCTGTCTTCAAGTTATAAATAATTGTTATTAATAGCTTTCTTCCATTTTTATCATCGGGATTATTTCAAATCAGCAGTTTATGCATGAATAGGGAGTTTCTCAGGTGAAGGGTGAGGAAGCTACAATTTTAATATATATAGTTTTAAATTCATGGTGTTCCTTTTCTCAAAATAATGAGAGGAAGCTAGAATGTTACTTGTAAGTTTCCAAGGGATGACATACTTGTAATGAATTAACTACAAACATCAGTGCTGCTCCACAGAAATAAAGCACACATTTAAAGCTGACTCTCAGTATAAATTTTGATGAGATTCTCAGGATTTGAAGCTGTCTTTGTATTTTAAAGACGACATTTGTTTGCTGAACTTGGTCATTTCATCTTACAAATAAAGCTTATATCATGTTGGTTGTTTGGTTTAAAGATATACTGCTTTATGCATAGCAACCAGACTTTCTAAAAGGGGAGATCTTGGTACAGATGATGAAACTAACTTAGCAAATATTCTAAAATCACCACTGTTTACCCTTCTTAGAAGTGTGGGAGCTCCTGGAGCCATCAGGGATTGTTTATTATTATTAGTAGTTGTAATATAAAAGCACCTAGAGCCCTCAACTGTGATAAAAAACCCACTGCGCTAGGTGCCATACAATAGTGGGGTAGTAACACAATTATAGTTAAAGTGGAAACTAGCTTACTGTTTAAATGGCCACTTTTCCTAAGTGCTCTACAGTAAACACTTAGGGAATATCTATACTTCAAGTGCTTCGGTGGCACAGCTGCAGTGCCGCTCTAATGTAGATGCTTCTACAGTGTCAGAAGGGGTTTTCCCATTGCTGTACTAAATCCACCACCTTAAGAGGCAGTAGCAAGGTCAATGGAATAATTCTTCTGTCAGAAAAGTGGTGTCTACATCAGGGCTTATGTCAGCTTAACAGTGGAGGAGTGAGGAACAAAGCTGGGAACCTCACAAGCCAAAACACATGGATAGAAATGGGATAGAGGCCATTTTGAAATGGGTGGCTGCTTTGCTAACAAAGGGCTATACCATTGGCACCTGTAAGCAGAACTTGCTGGAGAGAATGCCGGCAGGAGGGTATATGCGTGAGGATGCTGACCAGAACCAGGACTTCCATACAGGGTGAGATTGGACCAGGGGGATTGCATTCAGGACCATTTGTTGATTTCCATAGATCTGTAACTTCCTGGTGCTTTAATAATAAAGTGATTGTGGTTAAGAATTCCTTTGCTAAGCCTGTGTTCATTGCTTTGCTGCCAGGTTGTCCCTGAAGGGTATAACCAGAAAACCAGAGCTGTGACAGCTAAGTGGACTCTGGGGGAACCTGTCTAAACCTTGGGATAGTTGGGGCACTGCTTCTGGGGTCTAGGTGGCCAGATTCCGGGGCCTCCCTTCCCAGGAAGGGTGGCACATGCACCTGGCAGTGTGCCTGAGAGATCATTGTTACTAGCTCAAGATCAGCTCACGACCCAAACTCAGGGCGGCTTAGAAGCACATGAGATTTAGGGATTGGATCCATTCACAACAAACTTGTATCCATCCAGACTAGAGGGAAATGAGGCCAAGCTGTGACAACAGGTTAAGACAGTGACAGAACCAGTAACAGAACTCTTAGTGGCTGGAGCTGCCGGCCTAAATGTTTAAATTATGAAATAATTGAGGACATTGATATATGTTTGGTTCAGTGTTTCTTGGCTTTCCAGGGTTTAACAGGACCTCTTCTCTTTACAGGGCTTCCTAAAAACAAAGGTACTAAGACTGATTGTTAATACTGTCTTTTGCAAAGTATTAAAACAATTGCACAATAACACTTCAGAAATATGGCACTGCTTTTAATTCACGTTTCATGGTCCAGCTTGAACATTAACTAGAGAATAGTAGATGCCTTTTTCAGCCAAGAGTTGTTGATGTGTTCCTTGTTCTACGACCCTTCCATTCTGGATTACCGCTATCTTGTCAGCATTCTGCACAGTGGACAGGCGATGAGCTATTACAATACAGGTGCGACCTTGTCTTGCTTTATCCAGTGCTTCTTGGACAACCTATTCAATTACCAAAGCAGAAGATACATTTTTAACTTATTTGGCAAGTAATGCAGAGAAACCCCTTCCAGCTGTTAGTAAGTGAGGTATCTGATCTGATATCTTTTAATTTAAATTATAAATTACCAGTGAGAGAGATGAGGCTGAATGGCTCCAGAGAACAGTAATGGGATGAATGTCTAGCTTCCTGTTTTAAAACTAGCTTGTGTTCACAATGAGCGAGAGCTCTCAATATTGATAAATGGTTGGATACCTATTTGAACTAAAGTGATAAACATCTCAGGAGAATTGCTAAAGGACCCGTGTCCACATCATCAAAATCGTCACAGCTGGCAGCCTTGTTGGCAATCTCAGCAGAAAGACCAAGTATTGTCAGAGCCGGCTCTAACTTTTTTGCTGCCCGAAGCAAAAAAAAAGAGAGTGTCANCCCCGCCCCCCCCCGAGCGCCGCGCCTGTTTGAACTTGCTGTCTCACTTCTGAGAGCTACTACTCTGTGGTTAGAATCCTGGAGAACTCCAACCATAAAGATGTTTTTTACAGTACTGCCTCTAACTAGCCTACTGCCATAGAGATACACCCTGTGCAATGTATCACTCCAGCTGTTCTTCTATGGGGGAGAAGAGTTGGGGATGAAGCTGTATGATTGGAGGAGAGTTGTGTGCTAATCAAAGTGTTGCTGTAGATGGGGTCTCTGTTTCAGAAGTCCTGCCCTAACTGGAGTGAGGGCCTAGACATGCCAGAGTTCCTGGGGAGAGGGAGATTTAGCTAAGTGTGTTTATGGGGGGAGAAAGATGAAGAAGGGGGATCTAGCCTTTTACATCCTTTTGACGTCAGTAAGCAATAGAAAAGTAATTGAAGACAGTTTTGTAGTAAGATATTTGGATCTGAGTAATCTAAAGACAGTTGCTGTCATTTATACAAATGAGTTAATGCCTCAGTATATATGCATCTCATTTGTAGAAAAGTTCTAGATTTCCAGACTTTGGACTTTTACAGGCATTTATGGAAATCAAAGTGATAATTGCAATTGCTGTATTAACAGCGATGGTTTTAGATTCCCTCTATGTACACAAACAAGATACCTTTTCACTTTCTGTATCTAGAGCAGATGTGGCTTCGTCCAGTAGCAGAACTTGAGGATGACGTACAAGAGCTCGAGCAATAGCAATACGCTGCTTCTGACCACCTGAGAGCTGAGTTCCTTTGTCTCCCACACGGGTATTATATTTCTAAATACAACAAACACAAGTTTAGAAGGCACATCCAACCAGCAACTTAGCCTGAATTTGGACTTAAATCACAGAGTCCAACAGAGCAGTGCTTGTGCAGGAAAAGCCCTTGGTGGTCCGGGCCAGTTTGTTTACCTGCTGCGTCTTCAGGTTTGGCCGATCACAGCTCCCACTGGCCGCAGTTCACCATTGCAGGCCCATGGGGGCTGTGGGAAAGGCGACCAGCACATCCCTTGGTCTGCACAGCTTCCCGCAGCCCCCATTGGCCTGGGACGGTGAACTGCGGCCAGTGGGAGCTGTGATCGGCCAAACCTGAAGACGCAGCAGGTAAACAAACCAGCCTGGACCACCAGGGGCTTTTCCTGAACAAGCGGCGGACTAGCTTTGAGAAGCAGAGCAATAAAGCATGTGTTTTGTACTCTTGGCTATTTTATTTCAGCAGTTCTTTGAAAGCAGATGACTACAATTATTGAAGGCCCCAAACATCTGTCCGTCCTAGGTACTTATATGACCTCCATTACCATACTACCTGAACATCCCAATCTTTTATGTATTTATCCTCACAAAACTCCTGGGAAGTAGGAAAGTGTATTATTCCCATTTTACAGATGGGAACTGAGAGGCTCACACAGGAGTCTGTGGCAAGTCAAGGAATTGAACTACCCTTTTATTGTCTCCCAAATCCTAGGCTAGCATCCTAACCACTGAATCATCTTTCCCCTCATGAGTTCACTTTGAAGGAAAAATCCTAACTTAACAAAGAGAATGTTATGGTTTTAATCTAAATTATGTACATATCTAATTGACAGTCACATCTGACTTGGGGCATCCAAAAATGTTAGCTTTTAAAATATTCATACAGTTTACTAATGAACTGGTTGGTGCTCCCTCAAAGCCTGCACTAGCTTTTGTTTGTTACACTGTAAGGGTTACATACGATTTGTTGGATGATTCAGTCTGGCAATGTTCTCAGCTCCTAACTGAACCTTTAACAAAGATCATTTCTACCAAGTGTTTTAGATAACGAGGGGCTAACAAAACAAACAAAATACTTTAAACAATCTTTAATTAAAAGCACTTATCTCTCTCAATTAATCAGGTTTCACATGCTTGTTTTCATAAACCTAGTTCTCCACTGGCCTATGGAGCCTTCCCGAAAAAAATGTTGCAGAGAAGACTTGAATTTCTAAGGTAATAAACAGGCATGGAAAAAACAAACCCTTTTAGGTTCCTTTACATCCCAAAGAAGCATAAAAGGGCATAACTCCGTTTTATTTTTCTTGGTCAGTCACCTTTCGTTTTGAGTAAGAAGCAAAGGTTTAACTTACATTTGGCAGAGAGTCAATGAAGGAATGTATGTTGGCTGCTTTTGCTGCATTTACAATCTCTTCAGATGACACCTCTCTACTGTTATCTCCATATGCAATATTCTCAGCAATACTACAGTCAAACAGGATCGGCTCTTGTGAGACAATACCAATCTGAGCTCTAAGCCATTGGATATTTAATGCCTTTGCATTTTGGCCATCCAGCAGCTAAAAAGCAAGAATCCTTAAATGTCAGAGATAGGAAAGCTTTGGCTTACACAAAAAATGTTACATTAACTTTTCCATTCTGTATAGCTAATAGCAACTATTCTTTGCAAAATACTTTATACAATGATTTTGGTGGCTTCAGTTTATTCATAAGGAAATCTCAAAGGAGATAATTCAAGCCTCCAATCCCAGTTCCTTAGACCAGCTTTCTAACCTTGAGCCTTCTTCCTTCTAAAATTGTACATATTTATAAATAAATAAAGTGATACACAAAGCAAACACAGCAGAATTGAGTAAAACCACACTCTTAGGTCTAGTCTACAACGCAGTGTTTTACAGGTATAAGTTAAGTTCTGAATTTAAACTGCTACAATTATACTGGTATAACTGGCAAGACTTTCCCACATAGTCAAGCCCTTAGATTGTGAGTGCTTTGGGGCTGGATGCTGTATAAAAAATAGCCAGTCTGAAGAAATTTCCCTTCAAACACAGGATTATAATCATCCTCGTAAGATGTAGATTTTGATATCTGGAAAGATACTGGAACAAATTATTTAACTATCAATTTGTAAGCACCTAGAGCAGTGGTGGGCAACCATGCAGTCCATCAAGATAATCTGCTGGCAGGCTGCCGGACAGTTTGTTTACATTTGCATAGCCTCCCGCAGTTCCCAGTGGCTGCAGTTTGCAGCAGAGGCAGAGCCAAAGGTGGCTCTGCTACATGGTTACAGTGCAAATTTCATTCAGATGCATGTTTTAATGGATCTGATATTACTGCAATATTATCCTGATAAGAGACTGAGACAAGCTACTCAATGTGAGGGATCTTCTGAATCAATATGCCCACCATCTAAGACTCCAATTGGCTTGCCACTTTCCATTTTTCAGATCCCTGCATCAGCTATTTCACTGATTGCTTTGGTGTCAGATCCAGAAATAGTGGTTGAGCCAGATACAAGTCTCATAACAGAGACCCAAGTATTTCCTATGAAAAGTCTTCCTCCTCAAAGTAATACTCTTGGATATCCCATGTATCAAGCTGGTGATATGATACCAAGTTGGGGAAACTGACAAGACTGGCCTATGCCTCCTTGGATGCCTTGGCCATATTAGCCAACTCCTATTTATGAAAGTCATAACAAAAAATCTGTCTTTCTGGTTGGATCATCTTCAATCAGAACACTCAGATCCTAGAGATAGGGAACATTCCTCTTCTTTGGCACTGGATAGCTTCTTGGAAGAGGACTTTCAGGAGGGATCTCCACAGGATGAATTCCAAAACTTCATGGAACCAGAAAGTGATTCATCGCCTGATCTCAATGTGGGAGTAACAACAGCATCATCTCCTTCAGGCGATGCAATTCACTTTCACAAATTAGTGGACAGAATGGAATCCACTTTAAAATTACCTTAGGTGGCTTTGAAGGAGGCCACACATACAGTTTTTGACATTCTGGGTCTGGGTCTACAGTTTTAGTGCCCATGTAGAAGGGCTCTGGCATCAGCAAAAATTCCTTTTGTCTCTAATCCAGCATCATGCCAACCAATTTCAAAAAAGGCTGAGAAGTTCTACCAAATTCCACCTGAGAGATTCTCTTGTTCTAGCAGCAATGCTTCAAAAACCTAGGTCAGGTCTTCAACACTCTCTGTGCCTTATGATAAAGAAGGAAAAAGTTGGACTCTCTCAGGAGAAAATTGTTTTCTTCAGCTTCCTTCAACATGCAAGTGGCAAACTGTCAAGCAGTGATGGCCAGGTATTAGTTTCAGCTGTGGGAGAACATGTCAATCTTCACCAAACATCTCTGAGAGATTCAGAAAAAGTTATCAGCTTTCATCAAATAGAGTCAAAATGTGACCAGGAATGCCTTTAGGGTATCATTTGATGTGTCTGACACCACTCTGAGATCTGTGGCATTGACATTAGCTCTATGTAGGCACTCATGGTTATGATCTTCTTCTCTTACTATGGAAATGAGATCTACAGTATAGGACTTACCCTTTGAAGGGGGTGGACTATATAGTACAAAAACTGATGAGATATTGGAGAAGATAGAGCCTTGCTCCACAGCTAGATCTCTGGGGCTACTGAGGGAGAACACCTAAACCTGTGTTCAGATATCATAGGCAATATGTTTCACCTTCTTCATCTTCATCTGACTTTAATCAAAGGAGACATCCATACTATCACAAATGCAGCAACTACAACAAGCATCCTCAATGACAGGAAAGGAAGAAATCCTACAAATCCTAGATAAGGACAAATAATTCCTCAGCCACATCCTCCCTGCAAAATGTCAAGCCACAGATTTGACATGATAATCAAGAGCTTTGAACCAATTTCAGAAAATCCTATCTATATTTTGGGAGACCATCTATCCCAATTTTATGATGTATGGACAACTATCACATCAGATAGGTGAGTTTTGGACACAGTAAAGGAAGGTTATACTGTCCAATTCAAAGCCCTTCCTCCATGCAAACTCCTGCCCCTTCCTTCTCAGGGATTCTTCCCATAAGAAATTATTAAGAATGGAAATACAAGCTCTACTGCATATAGGGGCTGAAAAGAAGTACCACCATAAATTCACAGATACAAAGGGTTTTACTCCCATTCTTTGTAATCCCAAAAAAGAATGGAGGTCTCCGACCAATTTTAGATCTCAGAGGCCTAAAAAGATACATCAGATAGTTTCAATTCATAATGTTATCTCTTGTGCCAATCATTCTCTCCCTGTCTACTCTGGATTGGTTCATAGTTCCTGAACTCAAGGTTACATATTTCCATATTCCCATAAAACAATCTCACTGCAAATATCTACTTTTATGTTCTGGGTTCAGACCATTTCTAATACAAAGTCTTACCCTGGTCTCTCCAGGGTTTTTAGCAAATGCTTGGCTCCAGTAGCAGCACATTTGATAAGACAAGGGATTTTCTTCCCAAGTTAAATGATAGGTGGCTAAAGGCTTGTCAGAAAAGGAAATAGTAACAGAGTTTCAGATAACCTGTTCTTTGTTTGAAACTTATAAACAAAGAGAAATCTCTTCTGATTCCATCGTGAAGTATTCTCTTCATTGAGACAATCCTTGACTCCATAAATGAAAGGATGTTCTTTTTGGAATAGAGGTTTTTGAAACTGAACCACCACTATACTGAAACTACTTCTACAACCATCTCAGCTTTCTGGTGTTACAGGTCTTATGGCATTCACATCATACGTGATTCTGTATGTCAGGCTTAGAATGAGGCCACTTCAGCAGTGGCTATGAAAGAATTTCAAACCCAGTGTGGAAAGTGTGCTAAAAATTCTCATAATTCCAAGGAAAATGTGTATCTCTCTAAATTGGTGACTGAAACCACAGAACGGCATCAAAGGAGTATAGTTTAATTCACTTCCTCCTTCATTAATAGTCACCACAGATGCATCTAAGACAGGCTGGGGTGGGGACATCTCTGCAATCTTTTCAACTGAGAGCTATGGTATTTCAGAGAATCCTTGTTACACATAAGCATCTTAAAACTCAGGGCTGTCCATCTGGCTCTCAAAGCATTTCTTCTACAGATAAAGGATGCAGTAATTCAGGTGACTGTGGATGACATGTCCACAGTATATTATTTGAACAAACAAGGAGGAACTTGATTGTTGCCACTAAGCAACAAGACAATGAGGCTTTGGGACTGGTGCATCCTATACAACATTTACCCAATTTGCATATTGTGGAAGAACAGTGAGATCATGGATTGTCTGGACAGGGACTCCTCACAGATGCATGAATGGTCTGTAAAAGATGCAGTTGTTCCAAACTTTTTCAGGCTTTGGGGGTTTCCAGACATAGATTTGTTTGCCACCAGATTCAATACAAAATGTCCCTCTTTTTGCTCAAGAGAAGGCTTTAACTTTTGAATCTCATTTCCTGTTTGGCCAGCGTGGCAATCTGCAGGTAAGTGCAGCTCTCATCAGCAAAGGTGACCATGATGTAGTCCCAGAGTCACAAAAGACCTCCAGCATGGACCGAACGGGAGGTACGGGATCTGATCACTGTATGGAGAGACGAATCTGTGCTAGCAGAACTACGTATCAAAAGACAAAAAGCCCAAACATTTGAAAAAATCTCCAAGGGCATGAAGGACAGAGGCTGCAACAGTGCCACATGAAACTTAAGGAGCTGAGGCAAGCCTACCAAAAAAACAGAGAGGCAAATGGCCACTTCGGATCAGAGCCCCAGACATGCCACTTCTGTGATGAGCTGCATGCCATTCTAGGAGGTGCCCCTACAACTACCCCACCCCTGTGCTTTGACTCTGTCAATGGAGTAGCACGCAACAGGGATGCGGGTTTTGGGGACAAGGAAGATGAGGAGGAGGCTGAAGATGGCTTACAGCAAACAAACGGAGAAACCGATTTCCCCAACAGCCAGGAACTTTCTCACCCTGGATCTGGAGTCAATATCCCCCAAACCCACCCAAGGCTGCCTCCTGGACCTGCCAGACGGAGAAGGGACCTCTGATGAGTGTAAATATTATACATGGTTTAAAAGCAAACATGTTTAATGATTAATTTGCCCTGGCATTTGCGGCCAGTACAGCTACTGGAAAAGTCTGGTAACATGTCTGGGGATGATGCAGAAATCCTCCAGGGACCTCTCCATAAAGCTCTCCTGGATGTACTCCCAAAGCCTTTGCAAAAGGTTTCTGGGGAGGGCAGCCTTATTCTGTCCTACCATGGTAGGACATTTCACCACGCCAGGCCAGTAGCACATAATCTGGAATCATTGCATAACACAGCGTATGGTCGCAGTGTTTGCTGGCATTCAAACAACATCCATTCTTTATCTTTCTGTGTTATCCTCAGGAGAGTGATCATTTACGGTCACCTGGTTGAAATAGGGTGATTTTATTAAGGGGACATTCAGAGGTGCCCGTTGCTGCTGGGCTGTTTGCCTGTGGCCAGGCGATTTGCCTCAACCTCCCACCCCGCCATAAACATCTCCCCCTTACTTTCACAGACATTATGGCGCACACAGCAAGCAGTAATAATAATGGAAATACTGGTTTCGCTGAGGTCTATCTGAGTCAGTAAACTGTGCCAGCACATTTTTAAATGTCCAAATGCATATTCTACCACCATTCTGCACTTGCTCAGCCTATAGTTCAACAGCTCCTGACTACAGTCCAGCCTGCCTGTGTACAGGGTAGGCTGGGTCTCCAAGGCTAACTATAGGGATTTCAACATCCCCAGTGGTTAGTTCTGGTCTGGGAAGAAGTCCCTTGCTGCAGCTTTTGAAACAGACCCAGAGTTCCTGAAGATGCGAGTGTCATGTACCTTTCCCAGCCATTCCACATTGATGTTGGTGAAATATCCCTTGTGATCCACCAGTGCTTGCAGCACCATTGAAAAGTACCCCATTCGGTTTATGTACTCGCTGCCTTGGTGCTCCAGTGCCAAGATAGAGATATGGGTTCCATCTGTTGCCCCACCACAGTTAGGGAATCCCATTGCAGCAAAGCCATTCACTATGACGTGCACATTTCCCAGAGTCACTACCCTTGATATCAGTAGCTCTTTGATTGCATTGGCTACTTGGATCACAGCAGCCTGACTGATCGGCAGTGGCCTGGCATTGCAAACTTCCACAGGGCTATCACCACTCGTTTGTGAATTGTGAGGGCTACTCTCATCTTGGTATTCTTGCACTTCAGGGCAGGAGCAAGCAAGTCACAAAGTTCCATGACAGTGCCCTTACACATGCAAAAGTTTCGCAGCCACTGGGAATTGTCTCAGACATGTAACACTATGCAGTCCCACCAGTCTGTGCTTGTTTCCCGGGCCCAGAATCGGCGTTCCACAGCATGAACCTGCCCCATTAACACCACAACGTCCACATTGCTGGGGCCTGTACTTTGAGAGAAGTCTATGGCCATGTCCTCATCACTCTCATCACCACGCTGCCATCATCTCCTCGCCTGGTTTTGCTTTTGCAGGTTCTGATTCTGCATATACTGCAGGATAAAATGTGGAGTTTACAGTGCTCATAATTGCAGCAGTGATCTGAGTAGGCTCTATGCTTGCCATGCTATGGCGTCTGTGCTGAAAAAACGCACAAAACAATTGTCTGCCATTGCTTTCATGGAGGGAAGAAGGCCTGATGACATGTACCCAGAATCACCCATGACAATGTTTTTGACCCATCAGGCACTGGGAGTTCAACTCGGAGACTGCAGGAACTGTGGGATAGCTACCAGAGTGCAACGCTCCAGAAGTCGATGCTAGCCTTGGTACTGTGGATGCACTCAGCCGAGTTAATAGTCTTAATGGTCTTGGAGTGGGGACACAAACAATTGACTGTATAAAATCGATTTCTAAAAAAATCAACTTCTATAAATTCAACCTCATTTTGTAGTATAGATATACCCTTTGATTCATCTTTCTAGACAGACAGCTTGTATAGTAGCCTTCACTTCTGCTAGAAGAATTAATAAGTTACATGCATTGATGGCAGAACCCCATTATGCTACTGTTAAAAAGATAAAAGTATTTTTTGCACACACCCTACATTCTTGCAGAGTGGTTTCAGAGTTTCATGTTAATCAAAGTATTAATTTACCTGTATTTTTTCCCCTAAATCTCATACAAGGGGAATCTAGAGTACACTACTGGGATGTGATAAGAACAGTTTTATATTACTTGGACAGAATGTATTTAACTCATATGCTGGTACTTTTAAGGGTTGGGACATTTCAGCACATTGCCTGTCCAAATGGGTCAGACTGTGTATTGAAGTTTTATAATGGAGCTTCACTTTCTCCTCTAGTTCTGCATTCTACTAGAGTGGTTGTTACAACTGCAGCATTCACTAAACATATTCCTTTTATTGAGATATGCAAGGCTGGTACGTGGAATTCAATTCACACTTTTACAAGACATTGTGCTTTGGATGTGGCAACAAGGCCTGGTGCACAATTTGGCAGAGCGATGCTCCAACTGCTGTTTAATTAGGACTCCACTCCCTCCTTCCAGTTTACAATATTGCTTGCCAAACTATCCCCAGAACAGGAATATGCAAAGGACACCTGAAGAGGAAATGAAGGTTATTTACTTGTAATGGAGTTCTTCAAAATAGATTCTACATATTCACACTCCCCACCAACCTTCCCCACTTCTGTAGATTCCTACCTTTAGGGTTAATCAGTATTCTGCTTTAGTGTTTGAAGGGAACTAAGGCAGGAACAGGTGACGCTCCCCTTTTCATAACCATGCTCGCAGAACACACTCAAACACGAAGGGCAAAGGAAAGATGGATGGGGTGCCCTAACTGTCACTGCTACTAGAAGGTTCCACCATCCTGGCTGCATCCAGTCAGAGTATCCAAAGACTGGGAATATGCAGAGTCCATCTCAAAGAACTCTGGTCACAAATAAGTAACCTTCATTTGCTATGTCATAAAAATTGATATGAACGTGCTTTTTAAATGTTAATTATGCAATAGGGAGGTTTTATATGCACTTTACACACGTTTCAAACCTAGATTATTGTAAGCATTTAGGAAATATTCATCACTATGGTGTCTGGATGCACCTTAAATTGCATAGATTTGGTCTTTAACATTAAAAATAAGGAGCAAAAGTCCTATATTTCTCTGCTGCTCATAGTTTTAAGATACAGGAGGGAGGGGCATTTATATTAGTACAATATATAAAAGTGTATCTGCATCAAATACATTTTATAGGTTTATAATAATTAGCCATCATAGTACCCGATCCAAATCCCATTGAATTCAGTGGAAGTCTTTCCAATGACTTCAGTATGTTCTGAATCAGGCCCATGTAGCAATTTTCATCCATGAATCACTTCCCTTAACTCAAAATGACAGGGAAAGTGTGCAAAATTTTGCATTCTGACTACTTTCACTGTGGTTAAACACAGAACCCTAAAAATCCACTAGTACCTCAACTTAATCTTCACAAAGGATACAAAAATATCAAAAGTATCTGTTACATTTTATTATATTAACAAGAATAAGATAGGTAAATTGTCATTTAACCAGGTTCTCACAAGGAATCACTTACCAGTTCTCCATCAAGAGGATCATAGAATCTCTCAAGCAACTGAACAACAGTGCTCTTTCCACAGCCACTGCTGCCTACAAGCGCCAGGGTCTGTCCTTTTTCTACATTAATATTCAAACCTTGAAGCACTTGAACATCTGGTCGAGTTGGATAGTTAAACTTCACTTCTTTGAATGCTATGTTGCCACCAAATATATTCTATAATTGAAATGGTAACATCTGATCAATTTTTAGGAGAATTCTGACAGATCATAAAACAATGTACAGAGAACTAGAACCATCCCGTTCCTATTGATTTCAGTGGGAGTTTTGCCATTAACTTCAATACAGCCAGGATCCGGTCCTTTTTGTGACGTTTCAAAAATTAACACACAGTGTAAAATTATTTTGAAGACAGAGATTCTGCTAGTTCAGCTTCACACCAGTTTTAACATAAGGACAAATTTTCAAAAATTATGGTAATTTTGGGTCACCAGCTTCGTCTAATGCTTTCTGTAAATCAGGTCCCTTTGAGAGTCTCAAGTTAAGCACTGAATAACAATAGCTACATCTGATATTCTTGGCCTGTGTACCAAAGTGATCCTGCTTTAGAGGGTTTTTTTTTCAAATTAAATTACTAATTATGACCATATATGCACTCAAATGCTTACTGTCAAACTTATGATTCCTGGTAAGTGTTAACAGCATTTTCTTAGACTTTGTTGTTATTATTTTAAAAATTAGAAGTGTTAGTCAGATGGTAAGTTCCTTGGAGCAAAGTCCTGCCATCTTTATTTGTGTGCAATACCACAATAAAAATAATTCACTGACCTGCTATCGTCCTGTCTACCTCTTTGAGTGATGCCCACCTAGATTCACCTTCTTCTTAGCTCCTATAGTACACTAATATTTATTATTAGCATCTTGCTTATAAATTGAATCTCAAAACATTTTACAATGTTAATGTAGGGCCTGATTATATTTCCAAAGTCCATGCATGGATATGCTCCTCCTGCATAGAAGAGGAACTGGCTGCCTCTGCAGCATTGTTCCCATTTTTCACTGGCTCTTGCAGAGGGCTCTCCACAAAGAAATGCAAGGAAGGAGCAGGCAGAAGCAGAATTTGGCCCACATAGTTTTTGGATGAAACAATGTTAATGGCCCCAAGGATCAGTTAATCTAAACACTTAACTTGTGAGTGGGGGAAGAAAACCTCAGTATTACATTAGTTAGGGTAGTAGGTGATATTGTCCATAACACAATGATCAACTTACAGGCTTTAGTCCTTCATCACTGTAACTGTCTATTAAGGGGGCTCTTTCAAACAGCATGAACAGGTGTGCTGCTGACATCTTGGCTTTGGCATAGTCTGGAGTAAATGAACTGGTCTGTCCTAGTGCCATTGCACCAAATACAACAGCTGAAAATACCCTGCGCGAACAAGACGAGAGAGAAAATAAAAAATATCAAATAATGAGGTTGTGGAGCAATGGGTGGAAACTATTGAGAGGGAGATGGCTAGAGTTAAAAATATTAATAGTTGTTAAATATCATTGTAATGAGTAGTCTTGTACCATGAGTAAATGTATCCACTTTTAATAAAGTAAGAAACAAGCTTCTGTTCCAAACTCGGTGTTTCCTTTATTTATTAATACAATTGCTAACTTTTTGCAGGATCCCAAATTTTAGCAGCAGGGAGGCAGGTAAGGACTTAAGTGAGATTCTGGATATTGGGAAGAAGGCAAAAGGAGCATCTGCAGAAACAGCTAAAACATGGATTGCTGTATATGGGTGAGGGCATACAATGGGGCTAAGCTAGAGTGACCCCGGCCTACCACCAAGCTGCCACGGATCTAAAACTGTGCAGGCGAGAGAGACTCTCTCTCTCTCTCTCTCTCTTTCTCTCTCTGCAGGGAGAAACCAATTAGAAATTCCAGACAGTCGGAGCAGCTTGAGTAGCTTTGACTGGACTTTCTCTGCTCTGTGCTGATTGGTTGTCTGCTCCAACCCTTGTCCTCTCTCACAATATTTTCATCTCAGCTTCACTCCAAACTTCCCCATTTTGCCCACTTCTCCCCTACTCTGCTTCTCTCACACACTCTCTCTTTAATGCCCCCTCTTCCTTCACTTTAATTTCCATTTAATTGATTGCCTCCTAATTCACCCTTTCCCCTCCCAACCTGCAAAAAACTGTGGAATTCATGACATTGCTGCCATTACAGTGTTCACATGCTTGTGTGTTCTACCTCTTCCCCCACCCGCTCTGTCTTATCTATTTAGACTAAGCTCTTTAGGGCAAGGATTGTCTGCTACTGTGTCCATACAGTGCCTAGAAGAATGGGGCCTCATTCTTGGTTGGCCCTTAGGCATTACCATAATAAATGTGATTAATAATTAAAAATTAATAATTGGTGCTATTTGGCATATCTAAGTATGTAAGAGGGATTAACTTTCAACAGTAGTTAGCCAATTATCCCAGTCACAAGTACACGGATGTTTTGGAAATATGTAATTGTAAATTATATCCAAATACATCAGTGTAGTAACCACAAGAAGGCTATTCATTATCTTACTTTAAAAAAGGTATCTTTATTTTTCTAGGGCAGTGATTCTCAAACTTTAACAACCTGTGAGCCCCGTTCACTAAAATGTCAAGTCTCGTGAACCCCCTCCTAAAAATGAATATTTCCAGGGATTTTCTCCTTTACCTGAGTATAAATTATAAAAGCAGTGATCTTGGAAACATAAAATTTGTTTTTATGACATGCTTATTTCATACTATTTATTATTAATTATTATCTATCATTACAGTATTTTTATTACATTATGAAAATGGCAACACTCTTCCAAGATCTCACTTTCATAGCTTGTATCACTTTGGATAAGACTGTTATACGACAAGGCTCCTACGTTTCATCAAGGAGTATCAGATGTGAAACAGCATGAAGATATTTAAGAAGCTAACTCAAAGAGTTCCTCCTACACAAGCATTGAGGTCTTGAGTAGTCCAGGCAAATAACACATGTTACAACAAAGCTTAAACTTGTTCTTCATAATAATTTTAAAAATAATACTAGCTGCCTATTTAATTTTAAAAACAGCAAAAAATACCCACATCCCTTTCCATTTCTTATAAGAAGTCTTGAAGTTTAAACCTCCTCGGTGTAATAGATATGCTTGCTTTGATCTGCTTAGCTCTTGGAAGTCCAAGGGCTCTGGGCTGCTGGCCCCTGCTGGGGTTCCTAGGAACAGCTCTGTCTGCCGTTAGGGAATCTTTTCCCCAAGAACCCCCTGTAACATTTTGTGAACTCCCAGGGGTTCACGAACCCCAGTTTGGGAACCGCTGTTCTAGGGGTAGGTCAAGAAAGACAACATGTTAATCTTAACCCACTTCCAGGGCTAAAATGCTAGTCCCACTGCCATCACTGGCAAACCTCCCATTGGATTTCATCCAATAGATGTGGATTCATTTAAGGGCTCTACCACAGATCTCTTGGGTGACTTGGCAAGTGTGATGGGGTATCCACCCCACACTGGCCTGTGAGGGGTTAATGGATCTCTCAGGAGGTTGGGTGAAAAGCAGCCAATAGGAGTAGAGCTATGAGGCACAGCCAATCAAGGCCTGGCAGGCCCATATAAGAAAAGCTGCAGGGCAGAGGAGGGTCAGTTGCTCCCTGGAGCTCAAGGAGGGAGAACTGGCTGCTGTGCAGGTGGAAGAAAGCTAGCACTGTAGACAGAGCAGTGCTGGGCAGGAACAGAGGAGTGAGAGAGAGTTCCTGGCTGATTGGCATATTGAGGCCCTGAGGTAAGGGTGAAGAAGGTGCTGGGGTTGTGGGGAAGTGGCCCAGGGATATATACTGAGAGGCTGGAGGGGACACAGCTGGGCTCGGATCTGGAGAATGGGCAGGCCCAGGTTCCTCCCTCCCCCATGCCATTGAGGAAGTGGCTGGACAATTGGAGTGCAGTACTGGCCCCCGAAAGGAGGGAGTGCAGAGTATGTCATGGCTGGAGGGCTGTGTCCTGAAGAGGATGCCATGGTTCTTAGAGTGACAAGGGTCCAGGAGGAGAAGTGATGGTGAGTGAGACACCACTGGGAGTTGGCGTATCGACCTGTGGAGCTGAGCTGCAAGATTACGAGCAGGAGGTGCTAGCATGGTGAATCCCACCCTGTCACACATGGTACAGAATGCGGGCACACAGTCACCTCTGAGGGGAGGGGACCGAGTGAGAGACTAAGATAATGTTGGACACGATCCAGGGCCTAATGAGCCAGACCCTGGAGAACCAGCAGCAACAGTGGAAGGCACAGAGACACTTGCAGGAATGCCTGAGGCAGCTGATGGAAGAGCAGCATTATTTGCTCAAGATCCTCCAGAAGGGGAGCAGGGGCCAGAGGGCCTGGGGCAAAAGCAAGGCCCCAGGTCAGGAGGCCAGAAGCCTGAGAAGAACAGTCTTACACTTGTGGGTGGAGGGGACACTTGAAGAGAGATTGCCCCTACTGGGATAGGGGAGAGAAGCCTTATGCAGAGAGTAGGAAAGAGCGACAGCCCAGGAGAGTTCCGCCTGTGAAGTGAACAGGGAGGGGATGGGCATGTTGGGCCTCTGGGCAACAGAGGTACCTGCAGAGGGAGTGCCCATACTGGAGTGGTAAGGTCAAGGGTAGCCCAGGGGAAGGGCCTGAGCAATGGAAGGACCATGGGAGGCCTCTGACCAAAGGGAAGCAAAGGTTTTCTTATCTGTGCCATGAGGAGGGCTGTATAAGAAGGTATTACCCCCTTAGGAGAAGGCAGGATAGAAAAGGGGTGCCTGGGAACCAGGTGTGACACTGTATGGAATTTAGGATATTATGAATACCAATATTGTAAAATTGTAATAGGTTATGCCAGATATGCTGTGTAAATTATCTACACAAATATTATAATTTGCCAGGTATGATAATCTCATTAATGTGTTTGTATCACCTTTGTATTGTAAGTTATATGTATGGTATGTCTGTAGTTCCAAACTTGTGCTGCGCATCTGGGTGACACACCCAGACAGATTGGCATCAGCACTGCCTAGCCAAGGGACATCAGCTGTTCAACTGACCCATGGATAGAAGACAAGGGATACACCTTATGACTCAGCCAGGCATGCAGGTGCATGCCTATGGACAGAACTCTAAGACTTCCGGGCCATGTGCTGGGTAGCTTGTGCTTGGAACAGAGTAAACCAAGCTGCATGACAAAAGACTATAAAAGGCAGCTGCATCTTGTCCATTTTGTCTTCAGTCCTGCTTCTTGTCTTCATTCCTGCTTATTAGCTCTGGAGTAACCTTTCTACAAACGAAGCTCTGAACAAAGGACTGAATGACCCATCCAAGCTGTGGATGTGTTCCAGAGGGACTTTCAAGTCAGCAAACTCACCAGTACTACCAGGAACCTGATGGACTTTTAAGTCTTTGTATGTATTTGACTGTTTTACCATTTACCATCCCTCTTCTTGTTCTTTCTTTTTTCTTTATAATAAACCTTTAGTTTTAGACATTAAAGGATTGGCTGGCAGTGTAGTATTTTGGGTAAGATTCAAACCTATACTGACCTGGTAATGTGGCTAACCCTTTGGGGTCAGAAGAACATTTTGTATATGTGAGCAGAGTTGTTTAAATAACTTCTCACTGTACTGGACCTAGGCGCTGACTGGGGGCCAGAGAACTAGAATGCAATAAAGGGAGCTGTGTGATTTCTTGTTTTGCTTCTTGATAACCAGTGTAGGGAATTAGAAGCACAACTGGTGACAGGTTGGGGAGTTTGACTTCAGTGTTACTCCCAAGACTGGTGGGTATCTGCTCTCCGTTTTGAAGCCTGTCCTTGGCATTTCCAGTGAGGGCTGCCCCAGGCACTGTGGGTCACACCAGGCTAGGTCAGGTGGTGGTGATGACTGGGCAGGGAGCAATCTTCCATGCCCAGTGGGAGGTGCTAGGGAGATGGTGGATAAGATGACTTGGGATGGAGAGGACCCAGACAGACAAGGGAACTCACACTTAAGAAGCCAAGCTGTAGCTGGGACTCAGACCTTGGGAGAAGTGGTGCTGGGAGCCAAGGCTAGGTGTTATGGGAGAAACTGAAAGCCACCAAGGAGGCCTGGTGAATAGCAAAAAATAATGCAGAGGTTCAGAGGGAAATTCAGAGACATGGAGCAGAATGGCAAGTTCCTCCTCCTGGTAGAAAACCTGAGGCACGAGAGGCATGTCCTGCAGGCACAGCTGTGGGGGAAGCAGGGAAGGTAATTCCCCTGCCCAGGGCAGTTGGTCTTAAGGGGGAGAGTGTCTTATAGCACATTCCCCCCCCCGGCCTGTAAGGGGTTAATGGAGCCCTGGGGAGGCTATGTGAAAAGCAGCCAATGGGGGAGGTGCTATGAGGCCCAGGTTCCTCCCTCCCCCATGCCACTGAGGAAGTGGCTGGACAGTGGGATTGCAGTACTGACCCCTGGAAAGGGGGAATGCAGAGTATGGCACAGCCAGAGGGCTGGGTCCTGAAAAGGATGCTATGGTCCTTGGATCAACACGGGTCCAGGAGGAGAAGTGACAGTGGGTGAGACACCACTGGGAGTTGGCGTACTGATCTGCAAGATGACCAGCAGGAGACACTAGTGTGGTGAGTCCCACCCTGTCACACCAAGTCACTCAGACCCTGATCTTGCACGTAGGTATGCACTGCAGCAACCAAAAGTAGGCACTTGCAGAATCAACACCATATGGGCTCTCAGCGCCCAGTTGTAAAATAGAGATACTAATAATACTTTCCTCACATGCTTTTTTTGTCTTTTCTATTTTGACTACATAAACTCTGATAGAGACTCTAGCTAGCCACATGTAGCATTTAGCACAATAGGGCTCCAATCTCATTTGGGGCCTGCAGGCACTTCACTAACAGACATCAGAAAGGTGGACTATTGAAGCCAAAATTATAACATGTTAAGTATTAGTCATATTTTCAAAATACTCCCTCCGCTATTTCTATTTAGTCCTTCCTTAAAAGCCAGTACACAACATTTGAGACAAGGCACATTGAGAGCTATACCAACATCTACCAGCATTCCATATATAATTAAATGAAGGCCCCAGCTGACATGCTTATTAGGAGCATTGCAACTTGGAAAGATAACAGAAGTTATTGATCTTAATTCAAGATGAAGGCCAGTGCTGCAGGTCAGCATGTAGACGAACAATGGTCTATGTATTGTTCTTCTAGTCCTCCTGGTTTTACCTTCATAAGGTTATTATCCCTCATATATAAAACACCTTCCCCTGTATGGACAAAAAAGAAATTGCAAAAAGACACTTACAGAAACACACTTTTAAAATCCATGTGTCCATTTACCACTAGATAGGCACCAAACCGAAAACATCCGGCATAGGAAAAATACATAATTGCTTGTGAAAGGCCAAAAGTAAGTCCAAAGATATGTGCCTTCTTCACAGAATTTCTGTAACAAAGAATGAGTATTGTGAGATAATATATACATAACTGTATTTTACTTCTAGTATTTATTTCTGAGAAGATGCCGAGCGCCCTTCACTTCCACTGACTTTAGCAGGAATTGCAAGTTCTCAGTACTTTGGGATGAGGTCATTCCCCAAACTCCTGCAGGACTGGGTCCTAAAACAACAGTATTCTTGTATGTTTTAGAATCCCATGTGCCTTGATCCCATATAGCTGATATCCCAAACACATCTGACAGGAGCAACTGTTGTCCTACCCTATAGAGTCTGAACACTATTGTGTTAAAATTATTTTACAATCCGTGGTATGGTTACAAGTTTCAAGGATTTAATTAAACATATTTTTGAAATTGCACAACCTCACAGCACAAGAAGGAAATTATTAACAAGTCCTGATTCCGCAGGGAGCAAAAGTAATCCCAATAGAGCAATATACTGTCCTTTGTTTTGCCTTGAGCCCCAACCAAACATGTCAAACATGATATGATGCTTTATATTGCCTGTATTGTTAGGCTGATGAAATAGTGTAACTGCTCAGTGCTCTACTATTGAAACTACTATACAATTTTGGAACTTGCTCCTTCAGTCCTTGCCAATGCAAAATTCCATTGGCTTTAATAAGAGTTTTGCCTCAGTATACAAAGTAGAAGTAAATGTACAACCACAAAATACAGGAATTCTGGTTGCAAGAATTGCTAAATGAAATGCTCGATTTCAAGAACATAGTTTCAAGAGAAATAAAACTGATGAGGACATGCCAGGTACTGCAATAGCAAATACCAATAATACCATAGAGGACATAAAAAGAAAAATCTCATTTAATCAAAGAACAGAAACAACTATGGTTATGATGGCTTGTGTTTGTCTGAAGCAAAAGATATTGTATATTGTTAAAACTGGGTTTGATATAGGAGATTTTGTGATACACCAGCAGAGAATAAATTGTTTTAGTCTATTAGTGAAAATTTACATTCAGTTCTAAAACAAAGTTAAGTTTGATTTTTTAAAAAAAATTTATATCTATTACCTATATGGTCCTTGCAAATTTTGTCCATACATAAATTCAAATTTTCTTTCCTGGGTCAAAGTAACAACAGTTCGAATATTTTCTATGGCTTCAGTAGCAATCTGTAATAGAGAGCATATGCTCATTAACAGAAATATAAGATCACACAGTAATTTCTAATTCTGACCTGGTAAAAAGAGCTTGGGATAAATGATATAAAAATCACCGAATTAAATTTTCAATAGTGACCAGTGAGTATTAGTGCTCACTTCTGTGTGGCCTGATTTTCAGAAGGTGGATGCTCAGAATTTTCTGAAGAATCAACCCTATTGAAGGTGTCCTGAATGGGATATCCAATATTACTGCTCACTTTCAAAAAATTATGGAAGATTTTCAAAGGCACAAATGGCAGTCCTATTGACTTTATGCTTTTGAAAAAACTTTCCTTGAGGCCATAATAAATAGAGCAGGGTGGTATTTTCATAAGTGGCACCCAACATCTATTTAAAGGGGACTTAGCTGGTTAGTCCCCTAGATGCTTTTGAAAATCCCACTAGGAATCCATAGTTTATTACGGGAAATTATTTAATATGAACAAGACTTCTTATATCAAAGTCAAAATATAAAAATGGGTCAGATCAAAGGTCCACCTAGCCCAGTATCCTGTCTCAACTCCAGGTGCTTCAGAAGGAATGAACAAAACACGTAATCATCAGGTGATCCATCCCCTGTTGCCCATTCCCAGCGTCTGGCAAACCGAGACTAGGAACACCATCCCTGATCATCCTGGCTAAGAGCCACTGATGGACCAATTCTCCATGAACTTAGCTAGTTCTTTTTTGAACCCCCTTATAGTCTTGGCCTTCACAACATTCTCTAGCAAAGGGTTCCACAGGTTGACTGTGTATTATGTGAAGAGATATTTTCTTTTGTTTTAAACCTACTGCCTACTAAGTTCATTTGGTGATGTTTATTTCATGTGTTATTAGAAGGAGTAAATAACACTTCTGTATTTACTTTTTCCACACTAGTCATCATATCTCCCCAACTTATCTCTTTTCCAAGCTGAAACGTCCCAGTTTTATTAATCTCTCCTCAGATGGAAGCTGCTCCATACCGCTAATGATTTTTGTTGCCCTTTTCTGTCCTTTTTTCAATGCCAATATATGTTTTGAGATGGTATGAGCACATCTGCAAGCAGTATCCAAGATGTGGACATACTGTGGATTTATATAGAGGCAATATGATATTTTCTGTCTTATTATTTATCCCTTTCTTAATGATTCCTAACATTCTGTTAGCTTTTCTTATAGTATGGCATACTAATAGTTAATTTTAAATGTTAGTTAAGTCCCCATCTCTCCCCCCCCTCCCCCACCCTGCTGTGAAGACAGATCATACTACAAGGTAGCCTGGGAAAAAAGTAGCAGAAGTATTCAGAATTAGGAAAGAAAGTAATAAACAGCAAAGGGAATTAGCAAGAGTTAAAAGGCAAATAGTTGAGGGTGAAACCCCACAGCAACTAATTCGACTCTGTATTTCCAGAACTCCTGCTTCTTCCACAGTTATTCCTGAACACTAAAGCTAACAATTATTTGGATGCGTGATTAGTTAAAAATTACTATTATGCAGAGGAAAACTAATTTCATAAAACAAAAACTATAATTTCTGAATAATCAGTGAGGCTAGTTTGCATTGCTTCTGTATTATGCAATCATGTAAGCAAATGTACATTTCCTTTTTAATTAAATTTATTCTTATTTAAATCTGTATAACTGCTCACTCATCAAATTAGATTATTTTAACAGTGACAAATGCTTAGTAACCCACTGAAGACTTCAGGCTCATAAATCATAGGCCTCCTACACTAAACAAAGGATAATTGAAATGAGTGTATTTAACATTATCCTTCAGCTGGATAAGACAATGGAGGATAAAAGTTACAGTTTAGCTGGCACATTCCCTCATTGGTGTCTTTTTTCCCTAAACCAAAGCATAATAATTGCCTAGATCAACTAGACATAACAATATGCAGTGACAAATAGTTTAACAGTAAGGGCTAGATACTGAAAGTGGTATACAACAGGCTCACATTTAAAATAACAAAATTTAGGCAGCCCAGTCCAATATCAGGCTCCTATGCAAGCAGAAACATGAAGTTCTCTTAGGGCCTACTGGAAATGTGCACCCCTTTGAAGGGCTGTTCTGAAAAGTCACTCTAAAAATGCATGAATAGAGCTTTGTCTTTCAAAGACTCCAGGTCAAATTTGATCTGCTTAGATGTAGAAAAAAAAAAATTCCGCCTCCTCACGCCTATGGGTGGTATGTGTCCTTCTCAACCTCGGGTCCTCTACCAGAGGCCTGGGCGTTTGAGGTCTGCCGCCGTATCTTGAGTCTGTCCTCATGCATGCACTCTTCTGACAGAGAGCTCTCGAATGTTGTTCCTGGGATCTGTTGGAGCCACTCACGCCAGCTTAGGAGTCACAGCCGCAGGGCTCCTACCACTGGGACCTACTTCTTGGCCTTCACTTTCCACATCCTTTCTAGTTCCTCTTCAGGCCCTGTCTTCGTCCCAGCTTCTCATATTCCTTCTTCCTGATGTTGCTGTCAGCTTGCACTGCTTATATCTATCACCACCGCTGTCTTCTGCTCCTTGTTCTATTACCACGATGTCTGGTTGATTGCCGCAGTACCCTGCCTGTCCGTCTGGATCTGGAGTCCCACAGAATCTTAGCCTGCTATTCTCCACACCTTCTGCGGAATCTCCATCTGGTCTTGGGAGGGTCTAGCCCATACGCTGTAACAGATGTCCTGTGCACAATGCCACCACTTGTTGTGCGTTCAGTGTATGCTGTTCTCCTGCATCTTACATCCTGCCATATGTGTTGGATGTCTCTGAGGCCTCTCTGCACAGTCTGCACTTGGGTCCTCTCTAGTGTGGTAGACCCCTGCTTCAATGATCTGGTGCTCAGTGCCTTTTCCTGTGCTGCTATGATCAGTGCCTCAGTGCTGTCTTTTAGTCCAGCCTTCCAGCCACTGGTAGGATTTCCCAATGTCCACCCACCTCAGCTATCTGTCGATGGTAACATCCCATGAAGGTCTTGCTTGCCATGGCACTCTTCTGCTTGGTCTTCTCCCATGTCTGCTGCTGCCCAGGCATTCTCTCAGCAGCTCATCTTTGGGCCTCTTACTGATGTACTCCTGGATGTTCCGGTTTCATCAGGATAGTGGCTTGACGCTCACCAAGCCCCGCCCGCCTTCTTTTCCGGCTGGTATACAGTCCTCTGGTGTTGGACTTGGGGTGAAACCTCCGTGCATTGTGAGGAGCTTCCGGGTTTCACATCGCAGCCTCCATGTCCTCCTTTGGCCAGCTCACTATACCGGCAGGGTATCTGATGACCGGCAGGCGTATCCGTTGATGGCGTGGATCTTTTTTCTTCCACTGAGCTGCCTCTTCAGGACCTGTCTTATCTTTGGTGATACTTGGATGTTGCGTCTTCCTTGCTTCCTATCGTGGTTTCCATGTGACTGCGGGATGCCACGGTACTTGTAGCTGGTCTGTATGTCTGCTATGTGGCCCGCTGTAGTTTCCACCCCATCAGTCTGATACTTCCCTCTCTCACTACCATGCCGGCCACACTTCTCCAGTCTCGAATGACATCCCCGATATCCTCACTGTAAGTCTGCGTCAGTGGATATAGCGAGTCGATGTCTCGTTCATTCTTAGCTACAGCTTGATGTCTCCATGTAGAGGAGGTGGCTGATGGTAGTTCCACTCCTGAACCTGTACCCGTATCCAGTCCTTTGGATTATCTGGCTGAGGGGGTTTAAGCCTATGCAGACAGCACGGGGACAGTGCATCCTTGTATATGCCGCACTTGATGGCCCACTTTGCAATTGCCTTGAGTTGACTTTCTAGTGTTTGTCTCCATAGTCCCATTGAGTTCTTGAGGAGGTCCTTAGTGTCCTGTTGACTTTGTATAGCGCCAGACATTCACAGATCCACGTGTGCGGCATGAGTCATAGGCTTTCTATAGTCAACCAGGCTGTGCTCAGATTGTCTGTCTAGACCTTGAGTCTTGGGCGACCTGCTCTATCTATGAGCAACTGGTGTTTTGAGCCTCTGGTTGTTGTTCCCAATGCCCTTCTGAGCTGTGCTCATGTCTGGCCCATGTGGTCCTGTACTTGGCAGCTATGATGCCTGATAGGACTTCCATGTTGTGGGGAGGCAGGTTATTGCGGTAGTTGGCCGTTCTGTCCCCTTGCAGGGGTCTTTCATGATCAGCACTGTCTTCCTTGTGTTAGCCAGTTTGGGTGGAGCCTGCTGCTAGCAGCTGGTTCATCTGTGCTGCTAGGCGTTCATGCACTGCTGTTAATTTCTTTAGCCAGTAGGTGTGGATCATGTCTGGTCCAGGTGCTGTCCACTCTTCATGTTTTTGACCCGCTGCTGGATGCTTCTACTGTGATGGTGACTGGTTTCTGTTCTGGGAGATGCTGTGCTCTGTTCTCAGGTCCTGCAGCCACTTTGCACTGGTGTTATGAGTCTTCTCTTTCTCCCATATGTTCTTCCAGTACTGTTCAGTTTCTGCTGGCGCGACTGGATAGCGTAGTGGTTAAGAGCGCCGCCCTTTGATACGGGAGACCGCCCTTTGATACGAGAAGACCGGGTTCAAATCCCGGTTGGTACCCAACTTTCCAGTAGGGGTCCTTGGCAAAGACCCCTAACGCTTCAGCTGCCTACCTCAAAATATGAGAGTGACACGAACTAGGAGAGTCATGCCGGCTCGGACGTCGCCCGGATTAACAAGGTCCGCGCCAGATGTTGAGGAACCAGGACAATCTGACGATAAGTGGCTACTGGAACAAACCATTCATGACGAGACAAGAGAACCTGGAATTGATGGAATGCTATCAAACAGTAGACCTAATGGAGGGGATATATGAAAGTATGAGGGACTGTGGATGGACAAAAGACCTACATCCACACTTACTGAGAAACAGCTAGTTACCCCAACGCTTCAACATAGTAAAGAGGAAGCTGCTTCACAGCTTGAGATAGACCAACTCACACAATTACTCCAGACTCAAGAAGACTTGGAAGAACAAGTGGATGTGCGGCCCACACCTGAAGCTGAAACTTCACTGTCACCTCCTCCATTGCAGAGCACAGCAGCTGATATGAGGCATAAGATCATGGAAAACTAGCTACAGTCAATCCTCGAGACCGATTACCAGGCTCAGTGGAGAAGTACCATCAGATAGTATGTTAGAAGATGCCAATAGAGCCCTCATCACAATCCCTACTACCCATAACTCAACCAATGAACTGGTATACGCTACAGCCTCTGTAATCCTGGAGATGCTTGGCTACACGATCAAGAAGAACAACAGTATGTACCCACCTGGAAAATGAGGTTGGAGGAATAAGATCAAGGCGACTCGGAGAGAAGTTAGTCAGCTGGTGGAAACTACAGAAGGGTGTAGAGATTAAGGATAAGACTTGGCTACTGAAAAATACAAGGCCTGACTCCATTGAAAGCCCTAGAGACTGCTAAACAAAGCTCACAGCACTGGCTACCAGGCTAAGGAGATACACTAGAGAAGCAGAGGCCAAAAAAGTAAATGCCCTGTTCTCCAAGGAACCATCCAAGGTGTACTCTCAACTGCAGTGCAACAACACAATAACAGCAGAGCCACCAGCAGCAGAAACTGAACAGTACTGGAAGAACATATGGGAGAAATATATATATATATATATATTTATCTGCCAACCCTGTAAATTCATCCTTGGTTCTGAGTTTTCTTTCTGGTTTATGCATTTGTAAGCAGGGTCTGAATGAGCTCTCCCCTGACATCTAGTGATGAGCTGGGGAAGAGGACTCTAGGAGATGACCTTGTTTGCATGGACTCATCCACTGTGTGTAGGTGAGCAGCAGGATAGAGTTGTTTTGCACAAATGACCACTTTTGGTGGGTGTTGGATTGCAAGTCACTTTGTTATTGGGTGGAGGGGTAATAAAGGCTTGTTATCCTTGTTGTGTGAATCAAGGGATGCAGAACTGTGCTTGGCATGCCCTGACTGAGGGGTTCATCCTCAAATGAACTGCACTTGCTAAGGCGGGGGTGCCAAAGCCTAGTAGAGATGAGAGAGGGTGTGGTCAGGTTTTTGTACATAGCGGTGTGGGCTCTGCCTAAGGGTCCTAGACACCATTTGACCCTTCCCCTCTCCACTGTGTGATGACAGAGCTGATTAAGACTCAATTGAGAGTCTTTTGTTGCAGATCAATAGAGCTGAAATCACTGAAAACCATGTCTAAGCATTAGGTCTGCTATGGGACAGTCTCTGATGAGAGAGACGGCCCAGCTTGCACTAGCAGTGAGGCTCTCCCTACCAATAGCTGAAATCACTGAGCTGAAATCCCTGAAAGATGTGTTAGGTAGGATCTCAAGACATCCTGAGCAGAGTGGCCAATGGAGTGGCGTTACAAGTGGTGGTTCATTCAGGATATCAACTGGAAAGGCTCTGAAGCTCACGACACACTTCCTCAGCTAGGGGAAGTATGTAACCCATGCCTGGTTGGTGTGGTACTTTGTGTGGCAGCTATACCAGCTAGAGATTGATCAGCCTGCTACAGCCTTGGCTAAGACAGATGTGTCTTTTAGCTTATGCAGTAGATGCTCATGCATTAAGCACCAAAGGTCCCAGATTTGATCCCGGCTGACAATGACTGGAGTCCATGGGCATTACACATTATCACCAGCAGGGCCAGTGCAAGGAAGTTTCGTGCTCTAGGCGAAACTTCTACCTTGCGCCCCCTCAGCCCTGCAGCAGCTCCCCACCCTGAAGCGTGCCCCCCGTCCCCATAGCAGCTCCCCACCCTCTGGACCGAGAAGCCCTGGGGTACCTCCCCACCCCAGCTCACCTCTGCTCCGTGTCCTCCCCAAGCATGCTGTCCTGCTCTAATTCTCCTCCCAGGCTTGCAGCACCAAACAGCTGATTGGCGCCGCAAGCCTGGGAGGTGGGAGAAGTGAAGCAGCAACTGCGCAGTGGAACCCCCGGGCTGCCGGTGGCACGCCGACCCAGGGGCAGGGGTGGCAAGTTTATAGAAATTTTGGTGATGCCTAGAACCTACCCCCCCAAACTCCACCCCCACTTGCCTAAGGCTCTGGGAGGGGTTGGGGGGGAACTCTGGGATGCAGGTCCTGGGCTGGGGATTAGGGTGCAGGAGGGGTGCAGGTTTTGGGATGGAGTTTGGGTACAGGCTGGGGCTGCGGGTGTAGGAAGGGATGAGGGATGCAGGCTCTGGGAGGGAGTTTGGCGATAGGAGGGAGTGCAGGGGGATGAGGGTTGGGGCTGAGGATGAGGGGTTCATGACGTGGGGGGGCTCAGGGCTGGGGAAGAGCATTAGGGTGCAGGGGGATGAGGGTTGGGGCTGAGGATGAGGGGTTCATGATGTGGGGCAGGCTCAGGGCTGGGGAAGAGGATTAGGGTGCATGAAGGTGAGGGTTGGGGCTGAGGATGAGGGGTTCATGGGAGAGACCGAGCTCCAAATATTGCTGGAGCAGGGCCCCCAGCCCTGAATATTGCTGGTGCTCGAGCACCACAAACATATAGAACCTGCTGCCTAAGCCCTGCGCTACCGGCTGCCACAGCAGCGCCCTGACCCAGGGGACACCCTGGGCTGCCGGCTGCCCCCGGCAGCTCAGACTCCCTCTCTGTTCCAGCAGCAGCGGTTGCTCAACCATTTAAAAAAAATTGGGGGGCGCTTTTTGGTGCCCCCAAATTTCGGCGCCCTAGGCAACAGCCTAATCCGCCTAAATGGTTGCACCAGCCCTGATCACCAGTAACCTGGACTCAGCTGAGATGCTTTGTAGTTGTAGCAAAGGTGCAGTTGAAATACACACCTCTGAATGCCTCAAGGTCAAGGATCTCCAGTTAGAACTTAGTTAACAATTCTTTTGACAATGCACAAGGTAGAAAATAATGTAACAGATTTGTCTACTGGCTATGCGTACAATGCTGTTGTGAACAAGGAAATATTTAGGTGAAAGTCACTCATGGCTAAGAAATTAATGGTTAAAACATAGGCTTAGGGTTTACATGGAACTATGTTTTGTCGCTAGCTCTACCAGTTGCTTTTGTGACATTGGGTAAGTCACCTCAGTTCTCTGCCACTTTTCTTTCCTGTACAACGGTGATAGTTACTTACCTCGAAGGAGTACTGTGAGACATAATGTGTTAGTTTGTAAAGTTCTTGTAAAGCCTCAGAAGGAAGTTGCTATAGAAGAACAAAGTATTATTATTTCTTGTAAATATAAGATAGGTAGCAGAGATGACTTGAATCCTCTCAGCTATTTTTTAAAATGTCTCTGGAGGAAGGGTTAACAGATGAATACCCTTAACAAGTTTTAGTGGCAATATTCCATGAAATATTTACTATTTGGCTATCTGACCTTGCCAGGAAACCACTCTAGAGAAATGTACGACAAAAATCCTGTCATTTAAAAACAGATTTAGCGTTTTGTTTATGTGAAAAAGCCTACAGGTAACTTTGGAGAATTATAAGAACATTTTCTGGTTGACTTGGAAGGAGAGAAAGCCATTCTGAGCAGCTTTCCTATCAATATGACATGAAGCAAGGAAAGAGAGAAACTGTGATCAAGACTTCTCATATCCAGAGCCTTTAGCTGAAGTCATCTTCTCAACTCTGTGTGATCATAATAGGATGGTAGGAAGGGGAGTATAGAAGAGGCAGGACATAGTTAGGCTATGAAATATGCTAAGATACATGTTGACACTGACAAAAGCACTCACAAAGGGTATTTCCACACTTTGAGCAGCTCAAGGAAACATACTAATGCTAGCTCTGATTGAGCTGCCACACTAAAAATAGTGTAGCCGCAGCAGTGTCAGCAGCAGGAGGGGCTAGCTGCCTCAACTGCATGCCAGTCACAGACACTTGGCATGCATTCGGGATGGCTAGCCCCTCCCACTGCTCATACGACCATGGCTACACTGTATTTTTAGCATGCTAGCTCAATGAGAGCTAGCGCAAATATGTTTCCTCAACCTGGGAATCACATCCCAAACTTAAAGTGTAGGCATTCCCACAGAGCTATCCTTTGGGTGCAAAGTTAGGATCCTCAAACTTGTAAGAGGCTAAGAACAGAGAAGTGATAGAATGGATACCCTGCTCTTAAAGGAGTTTTGGCATAAAGTGACTCTCACCTCTTTCAACTTTTCCTTTCAAAAATTTCTTTAAACCCTTTCTTCAATTTTTATTTTCCTTTTTCACTCGGGAAAGAAAATAATGAAAAAAGGAACTGGTGGGTGGTATTAGTTACACTGTAACTATCATGCATTCTTGCTTCTTCGTTGGTGAAGATGTACAGACAGTTTCACACAGATAGAGGTAATATGGAAGAAAGAGGAGAAGTGTGCTAAGCTGAAGAGAGATGAAACCAAAAAAGCAAAAGATGCTAGAAAAGAAAGAAGGGAAGGACAAAAAATAAAGAAAAGAAAGAAGAGGTATGTGATCCTAAGAGCTGAGCATATTCTGGGTGTTATCACAGTGTAAATAATATTAATTAATAGTAGATGTTTTCAGTTTTGAGCTCCACATCTAGCAGATACATCAACATATACAAAGAATAGAATACAACAATGCAGAGTTCCACTTCCCTAAGAAAGAATATATTCTTGATCCATTACTAAGCCCTGTTGAACATGATTGTACAGTAGAATATTAAAAAAGAGATGAACTTCACTGGAACCCACCTTTCCCGCAACTTCTAGTTCTTCTTTATCCTTTTTTGCATGTCCAGACAACATTTTCATTTCAATGACTGCTGCTGTGGCAATGACTGGCACAATGGCTAAAATCAAAAGAGTCAGCTGCCAGCCATAGACCAGTGATATAATAATTCCAGTTCCAAGGTTAGCTATGTTTTGGGTAATTAAAGCCAGTCTGGCACCTGTAGCCTGGAACAACAAAACCCAAATAAAACAACTGTATTCCATAATTTTGCATAAAGCAATAACATAGAAATTAGGCATGAAAAATACTTTTGAACTAGACCCATCTCTAGAAATCAGGATTATTCCCCAGAGTATTTATCTAGTCTAGTTTGACATGTCCCCAAAGTTGGATTTTCTGCATATTCTTTGGAAGATCACTCCATCGTCTAGATCACCTTCTGCTGCTGCTGATCCATCTCTCTCTCTAGTTTCCATATGATCACTTCAGATTTTAAATGGTAATTTATAGACTCCTCTACAAAGGCTGAACAGGGAGTTTATAAATCTCATATTTTTGCATTTACAACTATAACTTCAAATCTGCCAGGAACATGTTGGAATATGCAATTGCCTAACTGATGGAGGGGGAGTTTGAACGAACCATTTTTTCATCACTTAGATCCCAGTACAGCAAAACACTTAAATATGTGCTTAACTTTTAAGCATGTGAGTAGGCTCACGGAAATTACTGATTACTAAAATCCTTAAAGTCAAGCACAACCTTAAATGTTTTGCAGGCTTAGAATCTTAGATACTATGATCATGGGTGCTACATACATACCTAAAGTGATTAGACTGATAACTTTAAACAGACTCCTTGAATAAATAAATTCATAGTTAATTGGATTCGTAGGTGAGATAACAGCACTGAACAGCAATAAGACTATAAGAACTAATAGTTCACTAGAATATTATATTGTAAATACATATCATGTTCTCTATCATTATAAAATACATTGGTGTGACATCCAAAACCTTTTAATAAATAATGGTTTTCAATTGTCACCAAAATTAGGATTGCTATAAAGCAAATAAAATCCATAGTACAACATTACTATATGCCAACCCAAATATGAAAAATGCCAAAACAATGTATATTACATACTCCTTTCACTTGTGAGGCATCATTAGCAAGTCTTGTAGTTAATGCCCCAGTGCTGTTTTTAGGGTCATCAAACCAGCCGATGTCCTACAAAATGACATGAAACATATTTACTAGGATCTGAAAAAGTATAGTTTGCCTTCCATAAACCACAAAATAAAACAAATGAAAAATTAGTGCTGCAAAAGATAATTGAATTAAACTTGGATTATAAGAGGAGCGTATGAAGTTTTAGTTCTTTAGATTTAACCAGTTTCTTAGCCCTGATTGTGTAATAAACATGGCAGAGCGCAAAGTAATTTATAACTCAAGATGTATAAATTACCTGAAGCTGTAAATGCCAGTAATTTTCATTAACAACAACAGCACTGTGTTTTCTCAGGCTAACTGCAATTTCAGCAGGTATCGTCTATGTAAATGGATTGGACTTCATTTATTTTTGGTAATCAGGTCTGCACAGAATATTAATGTTATGAAATTAGCCACTTTGATGAGTATAGTTTGAAAGTGACACAGTCTCACTTAATGTAAAGCTTATTAAAAAGATTAACTCAGATTAATGTGGCATTTCTTCTCTGAAGTAGCTAAGACAAGCCTGTTAGGTGTTTTACCATATAATAAAATGCTGTGAAATCTACAAAACACAAGATGAGTTTGCCCTGAAAAGTCTCTGAATTTTGAATACTGTTGGCAAATCTTTGTGGAGTCTGAGAGAACATCTGTTAAATGTCTATGTAGGGCTGGAAAATTAATTAGAACACCAGTACCAAAATTTGAAAACAGTATCCTACTACGTTCTGCAGAAAGGGCTAATTCATTGTATTCTTTTATATCTCTAAAGCAATATGGGTTAATATGTTTAGGGTATCAATTGGGTAATGATTTTAAAGCACTTTGAAAATGATAGCTACTGAGTTAAATGGAAAAACATACGAATGCAAGATTAAGGTGATATACTTAAACACCAGAAAAGTCAGAAAATGTAAAAGTTAAATTTTCACAGGAACATTATTTCATCCACATTACATATTAATTAATTGAAAACATAAATTCCTGATCCCGAATCACTTGAAGCACATGCATAACTTTAGTAATATGGTTGCACTATTTACAAGATGCGGTCCATTTGTGTAATGATTACAGCTGGAAGGAAATTTTCAATCAAATAGTAAATTCACCAAAAAGTGCAGTTACAATACGGGTAAGAAACCAGTTTTTTTTAGGGTGATGGACACTATCCACTAAAACAAGTCAAATTCGTTGAATAGTTTCAGCTGAATAAATAATGGGGGGGGGGAGGGGGAGGAATGAAAATGTCAAACAAACCATTTCATTTTGAAATGTCATTTTGAAACACTGTTTGAAAGGTTTTGTTCAGCCTGAATGAAAATTCAGTTTTGGCCAGAAAAATCAATTATTCATTCAGCTCTAGTAATAATATGGATGAGCTAAAGTTACTGTGAGAAGCTTAACTTACATATTTCCTGATTTTTTTGTTTAAAAGTATGTAGCCCTTTTCTTGCATAGAACAAACATTAGCTTTACATTGTTTCTTTGCTTTTTTTAAAAAAAAATATAAAAAGAGATAAAAATAAACTGCCTATGCAAGTTACAATTTAATATGCTCCCAGGTAGCTCTTGAAGTTCACTGCACATTCAGATGAGTGGGGTGCTGTGGAAGGAGCTTGCTGAAGCGGATGAGGAAGGGGTGGAGTTCTATCTGATTGGAGATACACTTCTGCAAGGCTGGGCTTAAAAGGAAGCAACTATCAGAAAAAGCAACAGATGAAGGTGGCAGCACAGAAAAAAGATCTTTAGGTCCAAATTTTGGCTGCCTTTGAAAAGATGCATTAGAATTGGGAGAGCTTACAGGAAGTCCCTTACCTCCAGTACATCTGTGTTCAAAGCTGTCACAAAGCTGCAGGCAGTGTCTTAAGAACACAAAAGTACAACTAGCAAAACTACACAATCAAAAAGGGCTTGCATGGCAGATAAAGGGCATAGGCAGGGTCCTTCTCCTTGCTGCTCATTGGCTAGCAACTGGAGGCTGGTACAGTGGGAGTGCATGCTTTCTGTTTTTAAAAGGTGCTGTAAGTCCTGCTGCTCAGCGTGCTATCACCAGTATCTCCAGATAGCATTAGGCCTCCTGCTATTCTGTGAATGGATACGATGACTTCTGTAACATGGGACATTCCATAGGATTTCTCCACTTATTGGGCCTAACTTTTAAGAAGGCCTTGACTCAGTCTCTACTTTTGTGAGTGTAGTCAGATGTGTAAATTTTATCATCTGTGACAATTATTAATTGCGGATCCTAATATGTAGGTGCATTTATCTGGAGGTGCAAAACTTCATACTTAGAACAAGAGTTGGAATTTCAGAATCAGGTTCCTAGAGTGCACACTATGCTCTGAGTAGAGTGACCAGATGTCTCAATTTTATAGGGACAGTCCCAATATTTGAGGCTTTGTCTTATATAGGTGCCTACTACCCCACACCTCTTGTCCTGAGTTTTCATAGTTGCTATCTGTTCATCCTAGCTCTGAGTCATACAGTTAAACCATGTCAACATTCAAAAGCTGCTCTGATTTAACTAAATAAGCCAGCCTCCTTGTGCAGACACTCTTAAATTGGTTCAAAAGTGCCTCATATGACTTGAGATAAAATCAATGTAAGTATTTCTTAAACTGATTTGAGTGTCCACACAAGAAGATTGCACTTAATTATTTAAATCAGTTTCTAAAACTAATTTAAATAAATCAGGGCAATTGTTTGTGTAGACAAGGTCATAGTATGACTTGAAACTTTACGGCATTTTAAAAACCTAAACAAACATGGATATATAAAACTCTGGAAACCTAAATACATATTAATCTTACCTGTCTAAGCATTGCTTTAAATGCCATGAATCGAAGCCTCATTGTGAGGATCTCTCCAGCTTTGCCAAACGTGAAACCCTTTGAGAATAAACAGAGTGGTTATTATATAATTATAACTATTCTGATGTTATCAGATAAGCACACGAATATCTGTATCTACATAGGCAAAAACACATTGTATAGATTACACAATATTTTAGCTATAAACAATTTAAAAAAACTTCTAAAAGACAGTTGCTACTTGTGAGAGATAGCAGATTTAGAGCACAGGGATTTCTAAATAAAAAGTGTAAAGCAAAGGCACATTTTCCTACATTGCTCCACTAATATGCTTCAGGGAGCAATTTTCTATCACAACTACATGGGTCAGTGACTTTAAGGTAAAAGGCTCAGGGTGGAATCCTGACCCACTGAAGTCAATGTCAAAGTTCCCATCAACTTCAGTGGAGTCAGGATTTCACTCTCAGTGCCCCAATTCAAGTCACTTAAGCCATCTAGTCCTAACACATCAACAGTGCTTCAGCACTTGGTAATCAGCTAAACTTATTTTTAGTCACAAGCATGAATCAATGTAATGTCATAGGAAGTAGGTGATAAATGGGACCATGACAATGAAAATGATGGGGAAACGTTATTGCCACTTTTTCTATCATGACATTAACTTTTGTCAGTGTCATTATTGTTATAATTTTGCTTATTCCCACACTTTCTACAACTGCAGCTGGGAAACAGCTCTACAAATCTACTGCAAATAGTTGTTCTCAGAATCTACTGAATACATTTCTATAGTGAAGAAATTTTATACTATTTCAATATAAAACCTGGACACAACTACATATCAGTTCCTCTATATCATATAAAGCAAAATTACTATGGCACTTTTATAGTGAACACATTTATTTTTCTAGTTCTAATTGTTGAAAACTATACAATAATGAAGTAAAAAAATTACCACAGTTATGTGACTTTAAAAAAAAGTAACTGGACATATTTAAAAGTACATCTTAGCATGCATATTGTGTAAACATCTTATGAAATAGATACATCTTTGTATTAATTTCTTCTCGCTAGTTTGGGAGTGCCATATCACAATACACTTCTACCATTCATATGTTTAATTTATAACATCATCCCCAAATTTATAAAAATGATAACATGTATTGCAGGTCAAACCTATTATATATATATATATATACATACACACATATAGTTAAATTTTCAAGACTCAGGCTCTATGTTGCATCCATATATAAAGAGACATTTTCACAAACAAAATGGGCAATTGTGCATGCAAATACATGTTTTATAAACATACACGTGGTTACATGTGTACAGATACTTTGTAAGTGACACTTTAGCATCATGTTTTGAAAATGTAGCCCATTCTCTATTTAAAAAAAAAACTCAATTAAGGGCCAAATTTCAAAATATCATCTCTTTATTTACACCCATATAATTTCTACTGTGGTTGCAGTCAAATACTCCAATCAGGACCGGGGACCCATTATGCTAGACACTGTACAAATACCAACAGAGAGTTCCTGTCCCAAAAAGTTTAGAATCTAAGGCCCTCTTCATGCAAGTTGTTCTTTGTGGGTAGACCCCTGAATCTGCACACAACCCCATTGACTTCAATTAGCACTCAAGGTGGGCAAAGAGGTCTGCCTTTGCAATCCATACTAATGGATCAGGGACTAAGAAAGTAAACAATTTAGGAATGGTGAGATTTTCAATACGTACACTTTTTATATATATTTGTCATGGGATGCATAGATGCCATGCAGGCTTGGCAACCAAGGGGTTAATGTAGGAACTGCCAGCCAGTGCTGATTGGGAGCCTCAGAGCAGCTGGGAAAATAAAAGATGAAAAGCAGAGGGACCAGCAGGTCAGAGCATGAGGGTTCTATCACTAAGCTGCTGAGAAGCTGCCCCAGAGTCAGGGCCAGCTCCAGGCACCAGCGAACAAAGCAGGTGCTTGGGGCGGCCAATAGGAAGGGACATCACATCTAGGTCTTTGGCGGTGGGTCCCTTAGTCTCTCTCGGAGTGAAGGACCTGCTGCCGAATTGCCGCCGAGGAAGGAAGCGGTGCAGTCGAGCAGCAGCTGAAGTGCCGCCGATTGCAGCTTTTTAAAAAATTTAATTTAATTTTTTTTCTTTGCTGCTTGGAGCAGCAAAAAAGCCTGAACTGGCCCTGCCCAGACTGACAATGACCCAGAGAAGGGATGACCAGAGCCACAGACTGCAGAAACCTACTGAACCAAGGGAGGTAGGAAGCTCAGGACACAGCAGGAAAACTTGTGGCAGAATGATAGCCCTGAACTGGAAGCCAGTGGAGTGGGTGGGCCTGGCTTCCCCTACCTATCCCTTAAGAGCCAAAGGAGTTTCAAGTCCCTTGAGGGTGAGGGCCAGATAATCCCTGCCAAACATAAAGGCAAGCTCGAGGGGACAGAAATTAATGTCCCTGCCTCCAGAACAGGACTATAAAGACTCAGACAAGAAAGGGAGACTGACCACCCCTGTAATCTGAGCAGACTCTTCACAGCGCCCTATCTGACCAAAGGGGGGCACTGACATGCTGGGGTGCCAGCTCACAACATTAAATATATTTTAATAGATACAAGTTCATATCACCTATGCAAGGCTATGACAGGGTGCTGGCTCAGGAGCCCTGAGCAGGCCTCTGTCATGCCAGCTCTAATCAAGAAAGAGGAATAGGAGCTAGCTGAGTAAGCCCAAGCCTGATTGGCAGAGGGGGAACAGCTGCTGGCCTCATTAGCCAGGGCTACATAAATGCTGGCAGGAGAGAAGCAAGGGGGAGAAAGAAAGGATTGGGTTAGAGAGAGCTCATCTCTGCTGGCTGCAGGAGTTATCAGTTCTGGGGACTGTGACACTGAAGCTGAAGCTAGAAGGTGGTGGGAAAGTAAACTGTAAAGAGCACAACTGATTGCACCGATGTAGAGGTCTCTGGCTGGTTTGTGGGTGCAGCAGGGGCAGAAGCCAGTGGGGCTCAGCTGCACCTTCTTACAAAGGCCACCCCTCAACGTCTCCTTTCTTGCAGGTGTCACAGGAGAGTGGGACTTGAGATTGGATTTGGAAAAAAGGGAGTAGAGGCCCTGCAGATCCTTTTAGAAAAATCACTGCATGTGTAAGGTGCAACCTGGAAGAAGGTGCAATGGTGGATGTGTGGAAGTGGACAAGTGATTTGACAAAGCTGGTAGCAGTGATGAAAGTCTATGTTGCACCTGAATAAACATGTTTGTGCAAATCAGGTATACACACTCACACAGTTGTCTGACTTGTACATGAAAATGGTAGTTTTCAGAAAAAATATGTGATTCTCCATGTGGGAGAATGGGTGTGTGCACAATTTTGCATGCGGAAGTTTAAAGACTATTTTTGAAAATGTGGCCAAAAGAGTTTAACTCATTACAAACAGGGAAGCATCTTGTGGTGGAAAAAAAAGTATTGTAAAGTAATGTAATATTGTTAGATTAATCTCTGAGGAATTTATCTCTATATAGTCTTAAATTAATTGCACAATATAACCTTCTCCACATGCACTTTAAGTGGAAGTATACTATCACTTATTTTTCTCCCTTGTTATGTGATTCAAATACATTGAATGCTTAATATCTTCAGATCTAGTTTCTAAATTAATGTGAACAATTATATTAAAGGCAAAATAATAAAACCTACCTGAAGAAAAAAAGTAACCAAAGAAATGATCCCAAGTGCTAAAAATAGCAGTGCAAACAAGTTGGACTTGTTTCTTACAACGGTCTTGTCTGTGTCTGCAAAAATCTATTGAAGAGAATTCAAAGTTAATTTTATTTAATTAAATTATGTACAAATCTTCCCATATTACATTCAGCGGCAGCTCCAGGCACCAGCACTCCAAATGCGTGCCTGGGGCAGCAAGCCACGGAAGGCTCCTTGCCGGTTCCTGTGAGGGCAGCAGTCAGGGATCCTTCGTCAGCTTGCCTAGGAGACATCTGCCAGTCCCGCAGCTTCAGTGATGAGTACGCCAAAGCCGCGGGACCAGCGGACCTCCTGCAGGCATGCCACCGACTCCGTGGGACCAGGGACCTCCCGCAGGCAAGCCGCCGAAGGCAGCCTGCCTGCCATGCTTGAGGCGGCAAAAAAGCTAGAGTCGCCCCTGATTACCTTGCTGTATTTACACATATCCATAGAGGGCTTGAACTAGGGGTACTGGGGGTGTGACAGCACCCTCTGACTTGAAGTAGTAATAACAACCAAATATATGGTTTCTGCTTTCAGCACCCCCCACTATAAAAATTGTTCCATATACAATCTAAATATATGTATTAAACGTGATTAAAGGGATAACAAGTAAATTTGATATTGGACCAAGATTTTTTTGCAAATTAGATGTTTGCAAATTTCATCTAATTCTTTAGCTTTCTTCCAAATGAATTATTCACTGGTACTTTCCAAAATAACCGCTCAGAATCAGTAACCCTCCATTAAGAAACAATGGGTAAAAGTGACATCTGCACAAGGTCCGTGCACCACTTAACTCATTAACATAATATTCTTTTTGTCACTGTCTGAGACCCCTTTGATTCTTTAAAACTTAAAGGTGAAACTGGTAAGGGAAAAATGTGGAAACTGTTATGAATATAATTTATTAAACTTGTGTGGACATGTGAATTTATTAAGATAATGTTCTTAAGGATAAACCATCTGTGTAATTTGAATGTTTTTTTTCAGTTCTTCTATATTAATAATGACCAAAAAACAAACAAACCAACAACAACAACAAAAACAGGGCTTAAATGGTGCATAAACCTTGTTTGGGCACTTTGCACAGTATGCATTTGTGGCTTAGACATAACTTTCTATAAGTTTCCAGGCATTTATTAAACTCAACTGTGAATTAACAAAATGAGTTAAATTCTGAACAATACCTTAGCAGTATCCTTTTATGCCCCACAGGTACCTTATTGAAAACTATTAATCTAGTTTTTAAATATAGTTCTCCTTACATAGCATGTATTTTCTGCATTTTTCTCTTGGTGTTTTTTTTTTTAAATTATTTAAGATAGATGGAAACTTAAGTGTAGGTGGGACTCAAAGTCAAAGTTAAAAGTGGTTGATAGTTTATTGCATATTTTGTAAGAACTTACCCCTATAATTTCTGAAAATATTATTGCAAATGCAGGTTGTAAAGCTCCATTGATAATTGCAGAGAAAGTTCCAACTACAAAGTAAGGCCATTCAGTTTTGTTCAGCTTCATAACTTTCAGAAATGAAACTGGAGGCACATTTTCATCCTAGAATATATGAATCTCATTAGAACAATTATGTAACACATCGGGGTGTGGGGAAGAAGGCATATGGATAGTCAATTAGATACTCCCAGCTTCCATTCCTGGGTACCCAAAACTATTTGCTTTTTAATAACACAACTCATGAATTATATGCAGTAATTCTGTCTGTTACTCAGTACACAATATTAATTCCTGAAACAAGAGACAGAAAAAGATAAATGTGTTATTAGAACACATGTATATTAATTCTGACAATCACATTTTGAAACTTATCCTGCAGGGCTTACACACAAAATTCCTCTTGTCTTCAGCGAGGTTGCACAGATAAAAGGTTCAGGGTTAGGACCACTTTATTTGTTTTTGCTAGTGCATTTGATGGTATTAGGTGGATCTGACTTGATTATTCATTATGAACAATTTGTTTATATTATCCACAACTAGATCATCATTTTTACTAATGTTTGTTATGCAAACAAGTCAGCCTACAGATCGCAAAGCATTTGTAGCAAGTATGAATTCAATTATATGATATTCAGAATTTATGAAGTGAACTGTGTGAATGATTACATGGTTTTGCTTCTGCTCCATGACTATTTGATATAACCTATATAGACTGCTTCATGGCATTCTGTTTCATAATTTAGCCAATTTATTTTCATGAGCTATGGACCTAAATTCTTTCCATAAACTTTTAAACAAACTAAAGCCTCAGTTTGTTTGTATGAATGTTCATGTTTAGCAAAGCCAAGGAAGTTATGAATATGACCAGATCAAAATGTGATTCAGACTCTACATACTTGTTCCAAATATTTTGCCCCCCACATCCACTCAGGTCTCTCAGTACTTCTGTAGACTAACTCGTTAACAAGCATCCTTATTTGTTTCTACCATATTATCAGATTTTGATCCAGTCTTTGTATGCCATGTTTGCACACAATATTAACATTTATTGTTATGTTCCCTTAAGCAAGAGCCTCCTTTTTCTCCTATCTCACACTGAGTGAACTCTCTGCAAACTTGGCATTTTCTTATGCATTAGGTGGGAAAATCACTTCTACCTGAATATTACTGTCCCACTAAGGAAACAAAGGATACTAGATGCAGCATAATAAAAAAAAATATTTCCAGCAAAGACACATACAGGTTGAACAGTTTTCACATCAAGGCTATCATCCTGTATTTCTGACTTCTTGATGCTTTTTCGAGTCGATTTCCTTCTCAAGCCATTTCCAATTGATTCTTTCAGTGCCACGCTGGTGGTGTTTTCAGCTTCTTCTTCTGACTGAACTTCAGTTCCTATTGTCTGAAATGGAGCACAATAGCATGCTAAGAAAATAATTTATTAATATAATATCTTGAACTTTCAAATGATTAAACTCAAGAGTAGCCAAAACCACTATTAACTAAATGGAATAATGATCAGCTCTGAATGATATATGGTAATCTAGTGGTGATAAAACAGATTAACTGTATTTCTGAAGATCCTCTCTGGGCTCATAGTCTGATCTGCCATTCTGACTCAGGCTGCGTAGAATCTAACCCCTCAAGAATGAAATAAGACAATTTGTTGAATAAAGTGCTGTTTATTGAGCTTGTTTCTTGTTTGTATTGAGTTCCATTGCATTGTTCTCTTAGGCTTTGGCTATTTTGGAACTTCCTTGGAAAACTTTTGTCATTTAGGTGTGGTTAAAAAAACACACACGCTGAATGACAAAAGTTTTACTGATGAAAAGCGTCAGTCTGAACAGCACTTTGTTGGCAGGAACTTTTTTGTCGGCAGAAAGTTTTTAGAGCTTTCTCCTGCTGACGAACAGCAGCTACACTGAGCACCTTTTAGCAGCGCGGTTGTAGTGGTACAGCAGTGTCACTAAAAGCGAGGTAATGTAGACAAAGCCTGCAGTATAAAGGAGATTTTAAAATGGCTGTAAACCAGTCACACCCACGTTAAGACCATTTCCATTATATAAGAACATAAGAACAGCTGTACCGGGTCAGACCAAAGGTCCATCTAACCCAGTATCTGTCTACCGACAGTGGCCAATGTCAGGTGCCCTAGAGGGAGTGAACCTAACAAGCAATGATCAAGTGGTCTCTCTCCTGTCATCCATCTCCGTCCTCTGACAAACAGAGGCTAGGGACACCATTCTTTACCCATCCTGGCTAATAGCCATTTATGGACTTAACCACCATGAATTTATCCAGTTCTCTTTTAAACACTGGTATAGTCCTAGTCCTCCACATACCTCCTCAGTGTAGAGTTCCACAGGGTTGAGGGCTCACTACACTGGTGAGAAGAACTTTCGCTTTTATTTGTTTTAAACCACGTGGCGGCTATTCAATTTCATCAATTGGCTGACCTAGTTCTTGTATTCCCATTTACAGGGTGGCACACGTAAGTAAAAATCACATTTTATGTGTCGCGCCTTACCACTTTCTCACATCACATCATGATTTATCAATATCTCCTCCCTATAATATATTCTCTTAGTCTCTCTTTTCTACACGCTGAAGAGCCTAAGCCTCTCTAATCTTTCGTCAATATGGGACCCTCTCCACAACCATAAAACTCATTTTAAAGTATGATCAAGAGGGGTAGCCGTGTTAGTCTGAATCTGTAAAGTCATCTTAGCACGAAGGGAGCCCCTGAATGCACCATTTTAATAAACCGACTGGAGAGCCACGTTTTGAAAGACATAGTATTGTCTCGTGGTGAATATCCCACTTCGTCACATGAATGTAGTGGAATTTCCAGGGCGCAGGTATATGTATATGCTAGCAAGCAACTAGCAGAATAAGAGGTTAGTTTCAATGCAGAAGGTATGAAGGGACCTGTTTTTTCACGACAATCTCTCTCGTCACGAGCGGGGAAGCTGCAGAACCGGAGTCTCTCGCTCCACGTCTATCACAGACGACAACACCTCACCGCTCACTCGCTCCTCAACCACATGAACGACTGACTGTCGCTCACACTTCTCTGCACACGCACTCGCAACCTGAACGCACTCCAGCAGTTTCTTCTTCTGAGTCTGGTCCTGAAAGTTTTCTTTGCTTGCAGGATGGCCACCTAAGGTCTGCTATAGTGTGGCAGGGAGGTTGAAGTGCTCTCCTTCAGTTTTTGTATACTTGCTCCCTAATATCTGATTTGTGCTCCATTTATCCTTCTTCCGTAGAGACTGTCCAGTTGGCCGATGTCATAAGCAGAGGGGCATTGCTGGCATATGATGGCGTATAATTTAACATTGTGGACGTGAGGTGATGAACCAGTGATGTGTGGCTGATCTGGTTAGGTCCTGCTGATGGTGTCGCCGGTAATAGATATGTGGGCAGAGTGGTATCGGGGTTTGTTGCATGGATTGATTCTGAGCTAGAGCTACTATGGTGCGGTGGTGCAGTTGCCTGGTGAGATACGTTTCAGGTTGGCAGGTTGCTGTGGGCAAGGATGGCCTGCCATCCAAGGCTGTGAAAGTGTGGGATCATTGTCCAGGATGAGTTGTAGATCCTGATATGCGTTGGAGGGGTTTTAGCTGGGGGGCTGTATGTGATGCCAGTGGAGTAACTGTTGGTTTTTTCTTGGGTTTTGTCTTGCAGTAGGAGGCCTTCTGGGTACACATCTGGCTCTGTTTTGATCTGTTTCCTAATTTCCTCGTGCGGGTATGTATTTTTGAAAGAATGGCCTTGGTGGAGATTTGTAGTGTTGGTTCTCTGTCGAGGGGTTAGAGCAGATGCGTTGTACCTCAGTTGCTTGGCTGTAGAGACAATGGATTGTGGTGATGTGCCCGGGATGAAGCTGAGGCATGAAGTAGGCCATAGCGGTCGGTAGGTTTTCGATATAGGTGGTGTTAATGGTGCCCATCACTTATTTTGCAACATGGTTCTAGAAATGACTAACCGCATAGAAATAAGGAACAGATCAACAGAGCCAGACGTGTACCCAGAAGCCCATCCTGCAGGGCAAAAAACTTCAGGGACCAGACTTCAAAGAAGAACTGTGAGCTTCAATTCATCTGCAAATTGACACCCATCCAGTCAGGGTTCGAACAAAAGACTGATGAATGTGCTTGCCAACTCAGAACTCAGTTTCTCCTCCCTTGGTTTTTCACAACTTCAACTACCTAGAACAGGGCCATCCTCCTGAATTGAACTAACCTCCGTTTCTCTACTTGCTTGCTAGCATAATATATATACACTGCCCTGGAAATTTCCACTAATTTCAATCGACGAAGTGGTATTCACCCGAAAGCTCATGCTCCAAACGTCTGTTGTCTATATAGGTGCCACAGGATTCTCTGCTTCTAATGTTTTAGTTGCCCCTTGTTCTGAACCTTTTCTTAGTTGCTGGAATATCTTTTTTTGAGGTGAGGAGACCAACATGCTGTACACATATTCCAAGATGTGGGGCGTACCATGGATTTATTATAAGGCAATATATATTCTCAGTCTTATTCTCTATCCTCTTTTTTTTAATGATTCTTAAACATCCTGTTGCTTTTTTGACTGCCTCTGCACACTGCATGGCCCTCTTAGAGAACTATCCACGATGACTACCAAGATCTTTTCCTGACTCTTGTAGCTAAATTAGCCCCCATCATATTGTATGTATAGTTGGGGTTATTTTTTCGCAATGTGCCACTACTTTACATTTATCACATATTAACATTTCATTTGCCATTTTGTTGCCCAATCACTTAGTTTTGTGAGATCTTTTTGAAGTTCTTCACAATCTGCTTTGGTTTTAACTATCTTGAGTAGTTTAGTATCATCTGCAAACTTTGCCACCTCACTGTTTACCCCTTTCTCCAGATCATTTATGAATAAATTGAATAGGATTGATCAGAGTGGTGCAGAATAATCTCAAAGTAAATGAGAATCAGGCTCATTGTGAGTAAAGTTAGCAGAAGTGAGTTCTCAGTGAGCATATTTCCAAATACTGAAGAAGGGAAGCAAAATCTCCCAACTACTATGTAACTCTATGAAAATTCTGGACTTAAAAGATAAAGAGGATGATGAAGATGGACCAGATTTAAAAGAAATTTCTGGAGCCAGATTCACCAGAGGCATGGATAAGTTCAGTAGATGGCTAAGTATTCAGAGTATCTATCAGAGCTAGGACTGACACAATTTGTCTTTACTTTTCCTCATTTAATTTGCTTTATCTCTAATCCAATATTCTTAGGACTTTTGGCCTCAAAATTCCCTTATTCATTTCCATTTATTTGCACTGATCCTGTGCATATTTTTGGAGCTTTCCCAGTTCTGCAATTTAGAGCTCTTCTGTCTCAAGCAACACTTTCTACTCTTTCCTCTACAGTTTCATTTTTGACAAAATGTTGTGAAGTTGGGGTTCTGATTGATAAAATCAAATATAAAATCAGCAACACAGAACATGATGAAACTTAGAAGACAGGTTACAGGAAAATTACCTGCATGTTAACAAGTTTGCAGTAAATTCCGTTTCTTTTCATCAGTTCATGATGGGTCCCTTGTTCTGTGATGACTCCATCTTCAAATGCAGCTATAAGATCTGCATTTCGGACTGTAGACAAACGATGAGCTACTACAATGGTGGTGCGGCCTTCTCTAGCCTAGAAATGGCACAAAAGTAGATTTAATAACTACATGTACATATAGATTTTTCATCTTCAGTGTAGAGCCAGTTGAAATATTTTGACTGAAATTTTCCCATTGTAAATTGTGGCTTTGTCAAATTTCAGTTTTCTGAATAGGTGAACTGAAACAAAAAGCAGTTTAAACATTTCAAAATTATTTTGTTTCAAATGTAGATCAGAAACAATCTTGTTTCAATATTTCAAAATATTCCTTTTTGATCAAAAATATTGAAACTTTTTGTATCAACATTGCCAATTCAAAACACATTTTGGAATTTTTATGTTTCAACTTTTTGTTCCAATTCAGAACAGAAAGTAATTTTGAAATGTTGAGGTTTCCAGGGAAAGGAAAGCCTGCGTTTTCCTAAAGCTCTACTTCAAAGCACTTTAGAATTCATTTAGTTAATGTTTGTAAAGTCCTGATTTTGCAACCCTTACTCAAGCTAAGTAAAAGCTACACCTGTAATTCTCTAAAATTTTCTCTATGAAGTTACTTCCATTACCCACCTGATTTTGGAGTTGTCTTAGTCTCACAAATTATATCTCAAATGCCTGAGTTAGCTGGTTTAAAAATCAGATGAGAGAAGGTTTTAAATGTCAATTTTAACACTAATTCTGGAATAAACTGATACAAGAATCTTACAGTCCAGCTAGAGGCTCCAAGCTATGTGTAATTCAGTTTAAATTCTTCAATGAACATCAATATTTCATTTGACTGTTTATTACGTTCCTTTCTGAAGAGACACCGAAGGTGCCAATAGTAACATGTGGTCTGTGCTGAGAAGAACAGCACCTAGATCTGACAGTTTAATATTGTTACGTAATTTTAAGGATTGAAATAATCTTTTACTCCCAATCCAAGAAATAACTTGTTTTAGCTGTATGTGAAGAGAATACTGTTGCTCTGATGTTAAAATCCACTCCCAACCACAAGTTAAGGATTGGAGGAGTTAGTATCTTATGAAAAAAGAATATGACACTGATAACCTGACAATTTCAAGGTATCTAAGAAGACTCCTATAAGTTAGAAGCAAACCCTAACAGAAGATAATTAAGTATAAGTATAAAAGAGCCAGATGGTTCTCTCTGCAAGAGCAGAAACTATAAACTGAGCAGATCTTTGAGAGGGACTGGAAGGAGGAGTCCTCCTTTTCTAGACCTGAGTCTGGAGTTGAGCAATAGCTAGCTGAGGGGTTTGGAAACCTCAGCTGTCCCCCTGCATGGCAGGTCTTCCCCAGAGTTCTAGGATCTGTAGGCTCCCAATTCCATGACAGTGAGAGTAGAAGTCTGAGAACCCAAAGGATTTCCAGACTCCAGTTTTTTGGACTGCTGAGCTCCCAACTCCATGCAGGAAGCATGGAAGCCCTCCCATGGCACAACTGCCCAAGCAGGGGCCAAGGACCCTGGAAGCCCAGGCTTCTGGCCCCAGAGCAGCCTGTATGGAATATCATTAAAAAAATGTACAATCAGATGTACTGATGGAAAGCTCTCTGTTAAGATTTCAGAGGATCCAGATTCACAGTTTGGACAAGTGAATGCTCTCCAGACAATGTGCCTCCGTCAACCCAATCACGTCTAGCAGGAGTTACGAACTGGAAGAGAGGTTCCTGACTGTGCATGCTGGGAAAAGGCTTCAGGGAGCAGAGACACTATGTGAATATTGGAGAATTTGGATAAAATTATAAATTTCAAAAGGGCTCAGTTTTGCCTCTAAGGCACAGACCTGCATTGGTAGGATAGAGTAGAGCTACGTTGCTCCAGGAGCACCACGGGGAGGTATTCTGACTCACAGAGGCACATGATGAACATCAAGAGCATGATTATTGTGCTGGCAATTTAGGGGATCACATAATTCTTATCCTGTCAGACGTCCCTCAGTCCAGCTTAATCAAATAGAAGACTGATGGGGATTCAATTTCTATTGTAGCTGATGGCGTTTACTCCATGAATGCCTGGCTCATGGCAAATCTTTCAGAGGTAAATTATAATGTTTTCTCCCCCACGCTTCACACAACAGCAGATCCTTCTCTGAAAAATCTTGTGTCTCAAAGAGGAGATGCAGATGTCTGGATAGATCAGGAGTCACACTGATATATGTGCCACAAAAGGCATGTGATAGAATCCTGGATTGCATAATATTGCCAAGAAGCACATGGTGCGACTGATCAAGGGCTGGGTGTACATATATCTGGTCCAAATCATCAGCTAGACAAATGTTTCCCAGCCTACCCCAGTACCTGTGGCAGACACACCAGAAAGACCAGGCAGAGGCTGATGGAACCTCATTTTGGAAGTATGTACTGTACATGAAATCATGCTTACCCATAAAGTAATATGAATACTCACATAAGGAGACCAAGAAAGAATGGGGAAAGAAGTTTCAAGGATGTGGTTGAGTAATAAGTTGGAACTATATTGTAAACATGGGCATGTGCACAATACAGACAACAAAGAATACAGGATAGGCAAAGATCTGTGTAGCCAACTGCCTTAAACAATTAGGGTAAAATTTTAAAAAATGTCGAAGTGATTAAGTAAATGTAACCCTTAGTGAAGCCATTTAGCTAAATATATTGCTGGTGAGTTAGAATTTCAAATTGTGTTTTTAAATGTATTTATTTTAAAAGCATTTCAGTGTACCCTCAAGTCAATGGCAAATAAATATAAATTATATATAAATTAAAATTTACCTCAGAAAATTTAGCTCACACCTGCTTATGCAAAATTTGAAAAGTTTAAAGATTTTTGTTTTAAAGTTATACAGACCTTATCCAGTGCTGTTTGCACAACTGATTCACTTTCAGTGTCCAAAGCTGAAGTTGCCTCATCGAGCAGAAGAATCTTGGGGTTGCGAACCAGAGCTCGTGCAATAGCTATTCTCTGTTTCTGACCCCCACTCAGTTGTGCCCCTCTTTCTCCCACCATGGTTTCAAACTTCTGCAAACGTATTGATAGGTTTTCAGATCTCTCAATGACATATTTATTTTAACATGTAATACTATTAAAAGACAGTGTAAAGACAGAGATGTGCTCAATCTGCAATGTCCACAAAATCTTTTTCTTTTACCAAAGTACAGCCAAGGAGACTGTATCATAAGCAGGTTATATGATTTTATCTTCCTATTTTTTGTGTTTGCAGGATTCTGATATTTTTCAGTCTAAAGCAGGGGTTCTCAGACTTCATTCCACTGCGACCCCCTTCTGAGAACAAAAATTACTATGTGTCCCCAGGAGTGAAGACTGAAGCCTGAGCCTGCCCAAGCCCTGCTGCCCCAGGCACAGTGTGTGTGTGTGTGAAAGCCGAAGCCCAAGGGGTTTAGCCCCAGGCAAGGGGCCTGTAAACTGAGCCCTGCCACCCAGGGCTGAAGGTCTCTGCCTTCAGCTTCAACTCTGGGCAGTGGGGTTCAGGTTTCAATCCTGGGCCCAGCAAGTCTAAACCAACCCTGGTAACCCCATTAAAACAGGGTTGCAACCCACTTTGGGGTCCTGACCCACAGTTTGATAACTGCTGGTCTAAACCATCTGCAAAGTATTCATCAAACCATGACTTGCAGATTTAAAATTACTTTGATTCTATCATCTTTCAAGCAAGATGTGAAAAAGCCCTGGCAAGGTTGGAATTGGCAATTATAGATTTAGCTCACTCTAACTTCTGAGTTATGGAAACTCCTTTTAAGGAGCTATTTGGTATTAGAAGGTTTAATAGAGAAGAATTTGACAACAGAGTTGACTTGCTTACATCAGGCAGTTTCATGATAAAGTCAAAGGCATTGGCTTCCTTGACAGCTTTTTCAATCTCTTCCATCGTGACATCTTCACGGCCATAGCGGATGTTTTCTGCAATAGTAGTAGCGAATAGCACAGGTTCCTGATTCACCACACCAATAATCTCCCTCAGATATCTTAAATTTAGGGTCTTAATATCCTGCCCATCAATAGTAATCTAAATGTAAAGAAAATTAAAACATGGATGTAAATGTCCCAATCAAGGATATACACTCCTCCAAGATTACCTATATTATTTAGGAAGACATTTGTATTTTGCCATCTAAACATCAGCAGTCAGGCCACTGCTAAACATTACAGTAATTTGATATATAAAGCATCCAGCTCAGTTCAGATGTCTTACCATGCCCTTCTCTGGATCATAAAATCTCTGGATCAGTTGAACAGTTGTACTTTTCCCACAGCCACTGCTACCAACCAAGGCTACTGTCTGGCCACAATTAACCTTCAGGTTCAAGCCTTTCAATATCTACATAAGAAAATAATAATGAAAAAAATTAACAAAAACATAATGGGTCAATTTCTGGTCTTCCTTACTCCATACAAATCTGGAGAAAGTCCAGCGACTTCAGTGGAATTTCTCCAAATTTTCAGCAGAACTTGGTTCAATATCAGTACATTGCACAATATAGTTGCTATTTACACCAGGGCTCACTTTGCGTTTTCTGCTGAACCATTGCCACATATACATACTACATTCTGTCTTTATGTAGTAGCATCCTCATTTATTAGCCATACCCTTTTTATGAGCATTTACCATGCAACCTGGAGGGTGAACTAATTGTAGTAGAACCAATATATGGCGAACACAGACATATCAAAACATGTCTGTTTTGTTGTGATGCAAAAGCTTCTTTTCTTGCTTTGAATTCCCTACAGTTGTACTCATTCATATGGGAATTTTTACACTTGTCTATACTGGCAAAATTGATAGCCATAATTTACCCCGATGGGGAATTATGACAATAAAAGTTGGTAGTGTAGATGTGGCCAAAGTCTTAACCAACGCTAGGGAAATTTTGCAATATCATTACTAATATTGCTCTACTACTGATAGCAAAATTGAGATCCATTATGTAGATGGGATGCTAGCATCTTACGTACAATGTTGATTAGCCCTGTTCTGAACATTTCTAGATAATACATTGCTTAAAATGCCAGCAGCTCTTATACAGTTGGGTTCCCAACTTTGCTGTCACCTGTGAATCTGAACAAGTGCTCTCAATGGTGGCAAATCTTTGAAAATGTCCCAAATGTAGATAAAGCTTTAGTGAATGCCAACACTAGGGGACTTTACAGAAAAATACTCACCAATGAAGGGATGCTTTTTGGAGGATTCCCTAATGAAGACATGACCTTTGAGTGGAGTTTCTTCCCTTTACTATAAACAGGTTTTCTTGGACTAATCCTTTTGAATGCAGCATTTCACAGCTAAAGTTGGTGTGAAGTGCTGCATTCCATGGGGATTTAATCTTTCCTACCTCCTCTGCTCAACCAGAGAGGCAGAGCAGGGAAGATGCCATTAAACTCTGTGGTGGAAGAGCAAAAGAAGAATCCCTTCGCAGGCTTTCAGTTTTACAGTACTGCCCTACTCCTGACTGGAAATGGATTCCTGGTCTACACAGAAGGGCCCTTGTGGCTGTCAGCACTACCTACCCAACTTCAGGGAATGAAGAGAGCTCTTGAAAACCTATGCTGAGATGAAGATATGGAGATCTGCCACTTGGGCATTTTCATGTTACACTGAAAATTAATTTTAGTACTTCTTTAGGGGGGAAATAGAAGCTAATAATGCTTAATTATAAGAGAGCTCTTCTGTAATGCCATAGGAAGGAAGTAATTAAATTTAACAGAAACTGACATTACCTAATGAAAATATATTGTATTTAAACACATTTTAACAGACTTATACCATAGATACTTGTGGAGGTCTTTATACCATCATTCTTACTGGGCTAAAATAAATATTTTTTCTCGATATAAATATATTAGCAGATGGGATTGGGTTTATAATAGCAACAGATCCTTTAACTTTTGTGCAAAGCCACTCTGGATCTGTTTCCACTAGGAAAACTAAGTAATTTCTTAACTTAAGTTAGCTAGCCTGAGGTAAAATCCTAGTGAAGACAAGGCAGTTTGTGGTTTTCACACAAGTTAGCAGTACAAGCTAAAGAGAGAGGTTTTTGCTAACTCCACCTTTTGAAAATGTATTTATAGTGATGTTTCCCTGTCACTAAATGATCAATTTATCTTTAATTTGGAATGTATGTGATCTTCATTTCCAGTACCTTTACATCTTGCCTAGATGGATAATTGAAGTAAACATCACGGAATTCCAAATTCCCTCTAATGTGGTCTGGTTTGTAGCCAGTCTCTGAAAAACTGTCAATTTGAGGTTCCTAGATAGAACAAAACACCAAATAGAAATGAAAAGGAAGAAAAGAGTAAATTTGATCATGTTTCCTAATGACATTCTCATTACATTATGCCACCTGCTAAAAGTCTTAGAACAGAACGTAATTATTTAGCGATATTAAGTGTAATTTTTTGGTGGCTTGGGTGAAATCAACAATTACACTGGGAGGTGAGGCTTCCAACCCATGTCACCAGTATTACCTGTTTTGTCTCTTCATTACTCTGCTCCTTAGCTACATATGCAATAGAGGGGGAGAGAACTTTGAAAAAAAAGAACCAGTAAAAACTTTTGTTTGAATTTAGTAGACAACATTGGAGATTGAGTTCCTCTATTTATCCACAGGACAGCTGCAGCACAGCTGGCAGCAATCTTTATCACATTGCCTCACCCTGACCTGGATGGATCACCTCTAGGAAGATAAGGCCTTGTCTACACTGCCACTTTACAGCGCTGAAACTTTCTTGAGCAGGGGTGTGAAAAAACATGGCAGTGTAGACATATGCCTCTTCATGCTTCAGCTATCATTCCAGAGGCAGGGCCGGCTCCAGGCACCAGCGCAACAAGCAGGTGCTTGAGGCTGCCAACGGAAAGAGGTGTGTTCTTCAGCAGCAATTCGGCAGCGGGTCCCTCAGTCCCTCTCGAAGGGAATGACCTGCTGCTGAATTTGCCGCCAAAGAATGAAGCAGTGGCAGCAGAGCTGTTGCCGAAGTGCCGCCAATCGCAGCTTTTTTTTTTTTTTTTTTTTTTGTGGTGCCGCATATGGCGCCAAAAATGCTGGAGCTGGCCCTGTCCAGAGGACAGGCTTCCATGCTTATGATGCTCGTTAAAAAAATAACGTGTTAATTAAATTTGTAACTGAACTCCTTGGAGGAGAATTGTATGTCTCCTGCTCTGTTTTACCCACATTCTGCCATATATTTCATGTTATAGCAGTCTCGGATGATAACCCAACACATGTTGTTCGTTTTAAGAACACTTTCACTGCAAATTTGACAAAATGCAAATAAGATACCAATGTGAAATTTCTAAAGATAGCTACAGCACTCGACCCAAGCTTCAAGAATCTGAAGTTTCTTCCAAAATCTGAGAGGGACGGGATGTGGAGCATGCTTTCAGAAGTCTTAAAAGAGCAAAACTCTGATGCAGAAACTACAGAACCCATACCACCAAAAAAGATAATCAACCTTCTGTTGGTGTCATCTGACTCAGATGATGATGAAAATGAACATGCATTGGTCCACACTGCTTTGGATCATTATCGAGCAGAATCCATCATCAGCATGGACGCATGTCCTCTGGAATGGTGGTTGAAGATGAAGGGACATATGAATCTTTAGCACATCTGGCACGTAAATATCTTGCAACACCGGCTACAATAGTGCCATGCAAACACCTGTTCTCACTTTCAGGTGACATTGTAAACAAGAAGCAGGTAGCATTATCTTCTGCAAATGTAAATCAACTTGTTTGTCTGAACAACTGGCTGAACAAGAAGTAGGACTGATTGGACTTGAAGGCTCTAAAGTTTGACATTGTTTTATTTTTGAATGTAGGGGTTTTTTGTGCATAAGTCTACATTTGTAAGTTCAACTTTCATTATAAAGAGATTGCACTACAGTACTTGTATTAGGTGAATTGAAAAATACTATTTCTTTTGTTTTTTACAGTGCAAATATTTGTAATAAAAATAAAGTGAGCACTGTACACTTTGTATTCTGTGTTATAATTGAAATCAATATATTTGAAAATGTAAAATATCCAAAAATATTTAAATAAATGGTATTCTATTATTGTTTAACAGCATGATTAATCAAGATTAATTTTTTTAATTGCTTGACAGCCTTATTCAAAATATTTTTATCTTCTTAAGCCCCAATTCTCAAGTTCTCAGTCCATGGAACTTCCATTGGCTTTTAAATGAAGTCAGTGGGAGTTCCAAGTTTTGAAGGCTTGCCTAATCTAGCCCTTAGGCCTTGTCTTCTATACTTTTTTGAGAAAACGCTCACAATTGCGCCATCAGTGGTGCAGCTCCACTGGCTATAACAATAGCTGCAGCACTAGTATAGACTGTGAAGCAGAGTTTTTAATCACTATTACTTCTAGCCCTATCCTGAGCAGATCTGGAATCTTTGGTTGTAAAAACAGCAGCAAGCATGTAAGCCCCACCTACACTAGTACTCCAATCATTGCTACCACCAGTGCAGCAAGAGTTGGAAATTTTAGAAAAAACAGATTAGTGTAGGCAGAGCAACTGACTGATAAATACACCTCCCACAGTGTCATTGCTTACATACACACATTCCTATTTATAAGAAAACAAATAATCTGTTTCACATTTTGGACATTACAGTAGATGTTAAACTGTCAAATAACTGGAAGTAAACCAGGGATTGACTCAGACCTGTAAATTATGAATATCTAAAGACATATAATATCACAAAAAACTAAGCTTAGACTCACAAGACCCATTACTGGTTTCTCCTCTTTCTTGTTTAGACTCTCAGTAAAAAAATATTTGATTATGCAAGTTTCACAAGGATTTTTGGGGTTTGATTTTCAGTTTTGCTTTAATCTGGCCTCCTTTTTGACTCTGCAGTGTTGCAAGTAGAAACAATTGCAGGCACAAATTTGCACCTACAATTTTATTCATGAGTGTACATGATGCTATTTAAATATCTAAGTATCTCATTGCCACACCATGTCAGATAATTAGACATTTAAATGACTTCAAATTGCACTCACAATTTTTTGTGCCTGCTAATCACAGACCCAGAAAGAGAGCCATGACTTAAAAAAATCTGACTCACTTTATTTTCAAATGATAGTCATAGCAAAGATACTTACATTGTCTATGATATTAAAGATTGCATAGGCAGCTCCCCTTGCATTAGCAAATGCCTCCATACCTGGTGCAGTCTGTCCAACACTAAATGCTCCAATTAATATAGCAAAAAAGACCTAAACAAAAAAATTACAAGAATCCTACCAGGTTATCCAGTCATCAAACTGTAATGAGGTAACTACATTTATTCATGAATATTTACTAATATTAGTGCAAAAGCTTTCATGTCTGTTATACACGTTCAGCATGTCTAGATTCAAAGATGAAAAGAAAGGAAGGGCAGCTACTGAGGCAAAAGATAAAGGACAAGAGGAAGAAAAGGGACTCTAAGATGGGAATCATGTTCCTTCATGAGATGATCCCAAGATAGATATTGCTTAGACTCGGGTGCTGATGCTTAGGACAAGCCAGAGATGGTTTGAGGCGTTAGGTTAACCTCCCTACAGACGTAAGTAAACAAATCTGTATATAATAAACAGGACAACCAACCTTTAGGGACTGAGTCTTTTTACTGCTAAAAATATTTTAAATGTTAACTGGCTTTTTGACCAAAACAAATGTTTTAATGGAAAATTTTCATTTTTGTCATGATTTTCCCATTTTTGACAAAAGGATAGAAACCGAAACTTTTCACCAAAAATGCTTTTCAGAAACTGAAAATCTTTTGCGTTTCAGTTGCTTCGTCACTCCCTCCTGCAAACTGAAAAAAATTCATGGGAAGTTTTGAAAAGACTGGCATTTTTTTAATAGCTTTATTCTCCTATCTGACCAAACAGGTTTTCTCCATCTTCTTGGGAAAATAGAGAGGAAGTCCTTCTGACAGTATCTTTCTTTAGAAATTCTTCTCTTTTACAAGACTCCACTTTTGATGACCCGCTCCTTTGTTGCTCAAGCTTATGGTTTTATGGTAAGAGTTTTAGTATCATGTGGGCTGGTTTTATGTCTCTGTGTGTCTGGAGTTATTGTGTGTGCTGGTTGTGTTGTTGTGGGGGGCAGGTGGTTCCCTGAGCAGACAGCTCTCTGGGAACACAGCTCTAAGAAACAGTAAACTGATGACTCAGGTGAGTGTGCGAGTCATGCTAGGAGATTTGTATTGATTTATGTGAAAGTTGTGCCTGAGGAATTTGTATTTTGTTGTACGGGTGGCATATTAATGTCTGAAGAACTGTGGTACTGAGGCTAAATACTCCATCATTTGTGCAGTCTCGTGCAAATTAGCTGTAGAATAAGGGTGATGATTGGTTGAGTTACCTCAGATATCACACACCATTTTTGTGTGTAGACAGGGTTGTAGTGAGTCATTCTCCAAAGACAATTCTGTTACTCTTTCAGCTTCCCTAAACTATGCAAAGTTCCAGCTTCCCTTTTATAGAGAACTCAGGAATGAGGGTGCATTAGGGCTATAAATGTCCCAGACAGTCTGCCCCATCCACTGGAAGCAGTTTTTAAAGCTCCTTTTGACTCAGAAGTAAAACAGAATATGTTTAATGTATTTTTAAAAGAATATCTTTTCCAATCTCTGTCAGTTGGTTTCAGAAGGTTAAAGTATCCCAGGCCTACTACCAGCAAACACAGAGCCAAACATTTTAGACACAGTTCATATTTGCATGACACTGACATGGTTGTTACATTAGGAGCAGAATCTAAATCTAAAGCTGCTCGGGCAGCCCCTGGGCCAGCTGCACTGGCTGCTGCTGGGGCAGTCTCAGGTCAATATGTCCCCCCTCCCCAGCAGCATGAGTTTGTGTGTGGGAGAGAGCTGGGGCAGGAGGTTGGGGCATGAGAGGGGGTGAGGGCTCTGGATGGTGCTTACCTCGGGAGGCTCCTCAGAAGCAGCGACATGTCCCTCCCTCTGCTCCTAGGCAAAGGTGCGGCCAGGCAGCTCTGCGTGAAGCCTCTGCCTGCAGGCGCCGCCCCAGCAGCTCCCATTGGCCATGGTTTCTGGCCAATGGGAGCTGCAGAGCTGGTGCTCATGGGGGGAGGCAGCGCACAGAGCCCTCTGGCCGCGCCTCTGCCTAGAAGCTGAGGGACATGTCGCTACTTCTGGGGAGCCAAGTAGGGAGCTTGTCAGCCGTTCCAACCCCCCACTCTGAGCAGCAGTGTGGGTCCCAGGCTGTCCCCTCATAGGGCACCCCTGGCATCCCTGGGCCGTCCCCCTCAGATCACCCAAGATTTAGTCCAGGATATATAGTACAATTATGGACAGGTCACGGGCAGTGAATTTTTGTTTACTGCCCGTGACCTGTCCATGACTTTTACTAAAAATACCTGTGACTAAAATGTAGCCTTAGTCATGGCTGACTGGAAATGAAGTAAACTTCTTGTGAGGGAGTGAATGTCAGTGTGGAAATATGTGTCCTGAAGGTTGAGAGTTGCAAACCAATCCCCAGAATCTAGAGAGAGAATTATAAGTGCAAAGGCCACCATCCTGAATTTCTGGTGTTTCATATAGTTATTGAGGTGTGTGAGATCTAATATTAGTCTCCATCCTCCATCCTTTTGGGGGCCAGAAAATACTTGGAATAGAACCCTTTCTTTCTGTGCTGAAGTGAACAGGTTCTATGGCTTCTTAACATAGAAAAGAGGCAATCTCCTGATTCAGCAATTTATCATGAGATCTGTCCCAGAAAAGGAACAGGAAGAGGGAATGGGAGAGAGAGACAGAGGTAAAATGGAAGGAATAATTGGATGTTACAACCTCCAAAGCCATTTGTCAGATGTTATTGTTTCCCAAGCAGATAAAAAATGAGAGAGGTGGAATCCAAAAGGGGGAAAGAGGGCTAGAGATTGCAACAGTAGATTCTTGTGAAATGGAAGATTTGGACTCTCGACCAAGCCATGAAAAGTGATGCTTGGACAATGCAAGTGGCTGCGATGAAGTGGTTATAAAAATGGATGGTTTCTTCTTTGAATACCTAGATCTCTTAGCTAGAAGCTCAGGTGGTTTGTGAAAACCAAAAAATTGAGCTGGGCGTGACCTCTGCACTGTTTGAGACTTGCTATATTTTTCTTATTTGCTGATGCATAGATCCTCAGGGATCTGATAGTGGGTCCCAAACCTTCAGTCTGTAAAGTGAATCGTCCATACAGTCAGAAAACAATTTATGACCATCAAAGGGAAGGGCCTGTACAGAAAACCAGATAGTTGGTGCCAAGTTGCTCATCACATCATGATTGCAGAGGATATGGATCGGACTGCATCCAAGCATATGGATCAGGCTGCATCAATTGCATCCAAAGAAGCCCATAGAAATGTCTCCACCAAGAGCTGACCCTCGCTTGTGAGGGCCTTTAAATTCTCTCATTGTTCTTCTGGCAAATATTCAGTATAGTAATTCCTCGCTTAATGTTGTAATGTTCCTGACTTTAAGCAAAATGATGTTAAGTGAATCCAATTTTCCCCTTGGAACCTAACCCTCCCCCCCCATTTACATTAATTCTTATGGGGGGGAGGGTTAGGTTCCAAAAAAGACGTGTGTGTGTGTGTGTGTGTGTATAAATACACACACACACACACACACACATACACACAGTATAAGTTTTAAACAAACAATTTAAGACCATACATAACAATGATGATTGTGAAGCTTGGTTGAGGTGGTAGACTCAGAGGATAGAAGAGGGTGGGATATTTCCCAGGGAATGCCTTGCTGCTAAATGATGAACTAGCACTCTGCTGAGTCCTCAGGGGTTAACATATTGTTGTTAATGTAGCCTCATACCCTACAAGGCAGCATGAACGGAGGTAGAAGACACAATAGATGCATGGCTGCAGTTGCAAACATTCCCTGAGGAAACTGAACGTGATGATGAACACACATTAAGTGAGGAATTACTGTAGACTTGTTTAGACATGATGGTTTTCTATTCAAAATTGTATTGTCACAGAGGAATAGCTTTTGCAACTGAAAAGATCAAGGCTCTTCTGCTCTTTGCTATAGGGAGTAGCTTTTCTGTTATGCTGCCTCCTACATTCATTAACAGCATCTACAACCAAGGAATTTGGTGACAGATGTGAAAATAAAAATTCGAAATCCTTGGCTGGGACATAATATTTTTGGTCGGCATACTTGCAAGTCAGGAGTGCTGTAACTGGAGTTTACCAGTTGGTCTTGACCAGTACTATAAGAGCCGTGTTAATTGGAAGTGCCACATGTGCTGAAGCAGAGGTCTGTAAAATATCCAGGAGTTTATCATGGGAGTCCTGGGATTGCTCAAGAGGAATCTAAAGTGCATCTGCTTCATTAGCTGCTGGAATTGCCTGAATTCATCTGCCATTGAAGATGGTACAGGCATTTCAGCCTCATCGAGTCATGACAAGGACAGATTCATCTGAGGTGTTACTTCCTGATAAGCCCTTGCCTCTTGTTCTTCAAAGGTGTCCTCTACTGTTTCTGACTGGTAAGGAGGGAGTGAAGGTATGGGAGAGCAAAAATGTCTATGCTCCCTGCAGGGGGAAAGCAGGGCCCTTAGAAATTGCTGACAATACAGGACCCATGGATCCCAGTAAGACCAATAAGGTGGACCATAAGGCATAAGTGCAGGTAGCCACTGTTGGTTACCCTAGGTGGTCAGAGGTCAAGGTCACCTCTCCTTCTTTCTCCCTGTATGTGGAGGAGAATAACATTCCTTTGAGTAAATAGGAGATCCCCAAACAGAGAGTTGCAAGTCACAGTCATTCGTATATTCCATGGGAGGTGATAAGTGCTTTCCCTGGATGGAAGAAGATGGGGAACCAGAGGGTCCTGACAAGAAAGGTGCTGTCAGTGGCTCATTGGATCTTGGTACTGAGAGATGAGCAAAACTAGACAGTAAAGGAAACTCAATTCATTGGGTACAAAGAGGCCTCTTGAGTAACAGAACTCCTGTGGCACCAGAGGAACAATGGAGGTCAAAATTAACTGCAACTAGCTAGTATTTGCTGTAAGGTGAACCTGTGCAAGCATAGATTCAGATGGAGCAGTCCAGGGTGGTGAAGTAGATACTGAGGGTACTAAGGAGCCAGACAGTGACAATCTCTTTGTCATAGAATGTCTGCTGAGATAGTTGTGAGTGACTACCTGTAGCAGAGGATCTCTTCAGTACCAATTCTTTTCTGGAAGAGCTTTTAGAAGCATTAGATACCTTCATGGTACCAGATGTACTTGGAGCCTCAGTAATACTCCACTTGGGGTCTGCGGTCTCTGCTTTAAGGAGATCTAATAGTTGTTCTTCTCCTGATGACATTTTCACTTACAGTGCAAGACTGTTGGTATGGCAGGTACAGACATAGACCTCTCATCCCCTGACGTTTTTGGTGATCTCAAAGAGGGTGGGACACAGAGTCCAATACTAACCAAGAAGGATTCCCAGCAGGAAGAACAACATTTAAAACCTGGGGATACTGGCATACCCCAGAAATAAGAGTCCAAAATTAACCCCTGAAAGGGGGAAAGCACAAAAGAGAAAGAATAACTCCAAACTAATTAAATAGAACTAATTAATTACTATCTAACAAACACAGTAAATTGGACATGCTCAGTGCTCCATCTCAGGCCAAAGACAGTTCAGAAGAAATTGATGGCGGTTCACCCATGCAGCCCTATATATCCTTGCTAGAGACCATGAGGACATATAGGGCAAATGTGTGGGCCGAATGAGCACTGCTACCAAAAATCTTCAAAGGTGCAGGAGATGCATACACATCTGAAATGGAGCATGCATAGGGACACATGTCTTGGAAGCTGAAGGGTTTGAAGGTTGTGCTGTTGGAAGCCAGCATGTTGGGATGAAGGGGAGATGTTGGGGGCTGTAGTGAGTGGGATGTATGTCAGGGCTGCTGGACTGTGTGTGGTGGTGGTTGTTAGGATAAGTTGGAGGGTTTTGAAGGGTTGTTGGGGTATATGTGGGGCAGGAAGGGCATTCTAGAGTCTGTGTGCAATGGGGTATGTATGAGGTATTGCTGTCCAGTTCATAGAAGGGAGCAGGGCCCAATTTCCATACTACACAGGGCTCCCAAATTCTTTAATCAAGGCCTGAATCCCATGCTGGAGGGATCATCTCAAAGTGAGATGATAGTTCAGTCTCTATATTCATTGAATTCTTAGCTCCTCTACCCAGACCTCCAGCAAGGGTACCAGTCATATGCCAAAAAGGATGGTGATTTTAGTGATGTGAACATCTGTCCATTAGGAACTGACCTGACCTTGTATATTGGCAGTAATAAAGTTGTGACACACAGAAGTACTAGAAAGAGACTGGTCCTCATTTCCTGGCTCCACCCACATGATATAGGGGTAGTTACAAAAGGTTATACCTCTGTCATATAACATGGGCCTCCGACTCCAGTGATTACCAAGTAGTATCAGATGGAAACAATTTTTGGTCATTACTGAGTTGGTCTGAACTAAAACTAGCAACTTACAGATGAAAGGATTATTATGTTATCAATCCTATGAGACATCCAATGCCCACACAGTGGTAGTTTGATAATTATGTTTCGTTTTACTTAGCATGGATGAAAACTGAGGTGCAGCAGGCCAAATTCAGTGTCAGTGTACAGCATATTTATCCCCACTGACTTCAATAGGGTTATATGCACTGTAACTCAGTGCACTCATTCTGTTTAAACCAGTGGTGGGCAACCTGCATGCTGTCAGGGTAATCCGCTGGCAGGCAGTGAGACATTTTGTTTACATTGACCGTCTGCAGGCATGGCTGCCCGCAGCTCCCGGGTTTAAACCCAGACAAGTTCCCAAAATTCTGCTTGGTATTTTTAATTAAAATTGTTGATCTACTGAGGTACACTTACCGTAAGGACTTTTCCAACAGTATAATCCTCAGATAGCACCAAAGTGGCTCCATACCAAAATGCCAATGCATATGATGCATATATCAATAAGAAAGCAATACCCATAGAAATGTTGGCTGTAATAGCCTTCTTGATTCCAATATTTTTGGCATCTTCTAAATTTTTATGATACCTGCAAGAAAAATCACATGTTGGGAATTTAAAAAAAGATAGCATATTACATTTCTTTTTTTCACTGTGCCTATCAATAATTTTCTAGGTACAGACACCATTTTAACAAACAAATAACAATCAGATATATAAAAAATTTACATTAATTAATGTAATGACCACTCCTGCTTCCGTGACTAGGCCTGCTAGCTAATAGCGCCAACTGTAAGAAAAAAGAGGATCGATTAAAGAGAAGGGATGTTGTTAGGATATAGATATTCAAACCTGTCTGCAAAGGCCTATACTTTAAGAAGTTAGGTGAATTCTTATCACTTAGCTAGTTACAGAGGAATAAAAGAAAGACAATGATTTTGATTCTATCTGTGTAAGGGCCTTCTCTCACTGTGACAGTCTGAGGCCCTGTTTTGTCATATTGAAATAAGGCAATCTGGGGCTGTTAGGAAGGTGATTCGATCTACCACCTCCTGAGAAAGGGAAGAGCCTAGAAGATGTGGAAGAAAATTTAGTTTAATAAATTTTCTGTCGGGTAAGAACTCACTTATCAATAGACACATCTGGATAATCCTTATGTCTGTATAGATGTAGTTGTAAAAACCTTTATGTCTGTATAGATGTAGTTGTGAAATCCTCACTTCTGTATTGTTTAGTATGTTTATTTGCATGGTCTCTGTCTGGTTCTGTGATTGTTTCTGTCTGCTGTATAATTAATTTTGCTGGGTGTAAACTAATTAAGGTAGTGGGATATAATTAGTCAGCTATTCATGTTACAATATGTTAGGATTGGTTAGGTAAATTTTAGTAGAATGATTGATTAAGGTATAGCTGTGAATATTATTATATAAATTAGGGGCAAACAAGGAAGTAAGTTGAGATTCGAAAATAAGGAAAAAGGAACTTGGATTTAAGCTTGCTAGAAGTTCACCCCAATAAACATTGAATTGTTTGTACCTTTGGACATTGGGTACTGTTGCTCTCTGTTCATGCGAGAAGGACCAGGGAAGTGTGAAAGTGAAGGAATAAACTCTCTAACATCTGTCCTTTAATTTCACTATAAGATAAGAGTTTTATAACTTCATTCAGATATACTAGTCTCTTCTCTCTACCTTAGCTAAGCTGTATTCAGTTTTCTGAAAGCCAGTTCTTCTTTTCTAGATTAAAAAGGAAAATAATAACATGTCTCTTAAACAAACAGTCAAAAGGACATATTCAGAATTGCAGTGCAGTTCCCTATTAGAAACCTGAGATAAATCTGGCGGTTGGGTGGAATCCTTATGTGTACTTAAATATCCACAAGGTCCCAAATAAGTGGGAATAGAATGGGAAGCCTTCTTCAAGAGCCTGTATTCGTCTTGTCCATGAAAGACAAGTACTGTAATTCCTAATACAGACTAGAAGTATTGCAGACTAGGAAAACAATTGTCTCAAAAATAATTGCAAGGCTATTTTTTAAAAATTATGTAATAATTTATTCCTCATATTTTTTCATTTTAAATGTCTTTAAATCATCCTAAAAGCACGAAATAGAAATAGTCCAACAGAGGACCTCCAGACATCCTCCCTACAGTTGCCCTTTTGTCTCCCCGCAATTTTCCACAGATTTGTCATGTTTACTTGTATAACCACGGGACTGACAGAGGCTCAAGAGATTCAGATCCTCAGATATAGTTGGCACCATTTTTCAGAGCTGAGTCATAATTTGTAAAATCTATCTATGTGCTTAAATGGTCTTGTCACCGCAATACCTGTACACCTCACAAACATTAAAAATGTGTAATCGCAGCACTCCTGTAGGATATTATATAGAGTGCAATGGGATGTGGTTGCTGTGCAGCAACCTCTGCTGGCTGAGTATGCTGCTGCTGGTGCTCCCTGCCTCAGATGCTTTCCTCAAAGTGAGTCTCTTCAGCTTTCCACATACAGGTCAGTGCTAGAGATGTGGCTTGGACCTCTGGCCATGTTGTAAACAAACAACCCTTTCCAGGGTGCAGCAGGGTGATTACCCGTTCCGGCCCTGACAGGGTTAAGGCCAGACCTGGGAGAGGGCTGGGGCTGTAAGAAAAAGCCCAGGCTGCTTAGGAAAGCAGGTACAGCTGGGGCCACTCCCCAAACAGAGCACAGCAGGTCCTTATAAAAGACTGCTAGCTTGGAGCTAGGGTAGTTCTCTCTGGTCTTGGAGAGAGCAGGGCCTGGCTGTCAGTTGCAAAGGTACTGGGAGTGAAGCAGGGCTGGGGAAAGGCCAGAGGAACAGTGGAGCTCCATCCTGGCGACTCCCCACAGGGCTGCCCAGAGGATTCAGGGGGCCTTAGGCAGGACTGGGTCTTCGGCGGCAATTCAGTGGTAGGTCCCTCTCAGAGGGAAGGACTCGCTGCCGAATGCAGCCGAAGAATGAAGTGGCAGTGGTAGAGCAGCCTAAGTGCCGCTGATTGTGTTGTTTTTTTTTTCCCGCCACTTGCGGTGCTTGTACTCACCGAGCAGTGCGCCAAGGCTTCGGCAGCACTTCAGCGGCGGGTCCTTCACTCGCTCCGAGTCTTGCGCTGCACTGAAGGACCTGCTGCTGAAGACCTGGAGTGAGTGAAGGGCCCGTCGCCAAAGTGCCGCCGAAAACCCAGAGCGGCTTGCGGAGCCCCTGTGGGGCCCGGGGCCTGGGGCAAATTGCCCCACTTGCCCCTCGCTCTGGGTGGCCCTGACTCCCCAGGCTGCCGGGCCTGGTCCTAGGCCCAGTCCCTGAGGTACTGGATGGTAGAGGAAGACAGCAGGTCCTACCCCCTTGCCTGTGATGACTGGCTCTTATACTGCAGTTTGCTCTAGGGAGCGGGGGCTCATTGCTGATTGACAGTAGCCACTGGCTGAGGCAAGCTGGGATTAAGGGGTTCAGGGTCCCTGGGAAGGGGAGACCCTGAGAGTGAGGGGTTACTGCCAGGGGGCAGCACCCCAGATAATGGGGCACCGGAGTCCAGGAGAGACACGGGGGCCAAGCAGTAATGGGACACCGGCCTACAGAGGGCACTCCAACTACTGGAGAGCTAATTCCCTGAGACGACCAGCAGGAGGCATTGCAGGGGTCAGTCCCGAAACGCTACACAGGGCAACAAAAGTCCAGCTAATATGTCCCAATAAACAAAAAAGTTCTTCCATCCTTCAGGAGCTTCTCTTCAGCTGCTCTCAACCCCTTTCAGGGCTACCTGTGAGTCTTTCCCCTACTCCAATATAGAGCACTTTGCTCCTAGGTAGCTTCCCCTGGAGTACTGTTCTCAGCCCCTTCCTGGGCTCTGTTTTCTCCCTGTGTGCCAGCCTATAGTTCCACAACCCAGACTGATCTCCCTCAGCCCTTTTCTGAGGTCCAGGTGTCCCTTAACCTATCACCTGATCTCCTTAGTCCTGTCCCCACAGACTCAGAAGCAGCTAATAATTATGGCCCAGAGAGGGGGGCTGCCTATCGTCCTTTAAAGGGACCAGTCACTCTATTAAAGATGGCACTGAGGTACAAGCAAATTAAGTTAAATTAAATTAACTATTTAGAAAAACTGGACAAGCACAAGTCCATGGGGCCAGATGCACTGCATCCGAGAGTGCTAAAGGAATTGGCAAATGTGATTGCAGAGGCATTGATCATTATCTTTGAAAACTCATGGGGATCGGAGCAGGTCCCGGCTGACTGGAAAAAGGCTAATGTAGTGCCCATCTTTAAAAAAGGGAAGAAGGAGGATCTGGGGAACTACAGACCAGTCAGCCTCACCTCAGTCCCTGGCAAAATCATGGAGCAGATCCTCAAGGAACCAATTTTGAAGCACTTTGAGGAGATAAAAGTGATCAGGAACAGTCAGCAGCATGGATTCACCAAGGGCAAATCATGCATGACTAACCTAACTGCCTTCTATGATGAGATAACTGGCTCTATGGATGAGAGGAAAGCAGCGGATATGTTATTCCTTGACTTTAGCAAAGCTTTTCATATGGTCTTCCACAGTATTCTTGACAGCAAGTTAAAGTATGGGTTGGATGAATGGACTATAAGTTGGATAGAAAGCTGGCTAAATCATCAGGCTCAACAGGTAGTGATCAATAGCTCCATGTTTAGTTGGCAGCTGGTATCAAGCGAAGTGCCCCAAGAGTCAGTCCTGGGGCCGGTTTTGTTCAATATCTTCATTAATGATCTGGAGGATGGCATGGATTGCATCCTCAGCAAGTTTGCAGATGACACTAAACTGGGTGGAGTGGTAGATACGCTGGAGGGTAGGGACAGGATACAGAGAGACCTAGAAAAATTAGAGGATTGGGCCAAAAGAAATCTGATGAGGTTCAACAAGGACAAGTGTAGAGTCCTGCACTTAGGATGGAAGAATCCCATGCACTGCTACAGACTAGGGACAGAGTGGCTAGGCAGCAGTTCTGCAGAAAAGGACCTAGGGGTTACAGTGGATAACAAGCTGGATATGAGTCAACAGTGTGCCCTTGTTGCCAAGAAGGCTAACGGCATTTTGGGGTATATATAGAGCACTGACAGCAGATTGAGGGACGTGATCATTCCCCTTTACTTGGCATTGGTGAGGCCTCATCTGGAGTACTGTGTCCAGTTTTGGGCTGCACACTACAAGAAGGATGTGTAAAAATTGGAAGGAGTCCAGCAGATAGCAATAAAAAATATTAGAGCACATGACTTATGAGGAGAGGCTGAGGGAACTGGGATTATTTAGTCTGCAGAAGAGACGAATGGGGAGGGATTTGATAGCTGCTTTAAACTACCTGAAAGAGGGTTCCAAAGAGGATGGATCAAGACTGGTCTCAGTGGTAGCAGATGACAGAACAAAGAGTAATGGTCTCAAGTTGTAGTGGGGGAGGTTTAGGTTGGATATTAGGAAAAACTTTTCCCTAGGAGGGTGGTGAAGCTCTGGAATAGGTTACTTACGGAGGTGGTGGAATCTCCTTCCTTAGAAGTTTTTAAGGTCAGGTTTGACAAAGCCCTGGCTGGGACGATTTATTTGGAGATTAGGTCCTTCTTTGAGCAGGGGGTTGGACTAGATGATCTCCTGAGGTCCCTTCCAACCCTGATATTCTGTGATTCTATGATTCTAAGTGGCTTGCTTTAGGGCACACAGTGCCAAGTACCAGAAGCTGGAAGAAAATACTCTGTGGATGAGTAAGAGAGTACTGATGAGGTGCACTCACATACTATGGAGATATGCACTCTAAGAAAGGTGCTGAGATGAGTTGTATGGCCCCTCTCACCTTCAGCAACCACAGTCAGTGGAGAGTTCCTGCCAAGTTTTGTGGCTCTGATGGTCATCTTTATATAAAAGTTCAGGACAAATGACAGGAATGCTGTTCCATAATACAATAAGAATAAATGAATCTAACTTAATGGAACTATCAAGATGTGTACATGCCATGGCTTATTGAGTAACCACATAATCTTATTAGTGTTACCCTTGTCTTTTCTTTCCCCATTCCCCATCTTTGTCTGTTTATATGTCTATTTTGTCTGTTGCTTATTGTGTGATATTGAAATTAGATTGTACACCCTTTGGAGTATTGACCATGTCTTTGTTTTGTGAGGCTCTGGAAAAATAAATAATCATTATTCAGCTTACAATAAAACCTGTAAAAGAACATTCTTATTAGGCAACATCCTGTCTTAATTACCCCCAAAATGCACTGAGTACAATAGTACTCTAGCTTTATTTGAAGATCACTTTCACCAAGGAACCAGTTTTGTCAGCTCCCGGGTAACAAACTTTCAGCAGTGCAGATACAAGAAAAATTCAAAACATTTAAACTGAGAGTTTAACTAGCTGATGTATGAAAACATTTTTCTGACCTTTTGATTTCTTTTTTCTGTCCTCCAAAAGCAATAACCGTCCGAATTGCTGCCAGAACTTCGTCTGCAACAGCTCCTGCTTTTGCATATGCAGTTAGCTCTTTGTCAGTGAATGTAGAGAGTATCTGTATTAAAGGAAAATATTTTAACATTTGTTAGAAGAAAAATTGAATCAGCTTGAGCATATTATTTATGTCGTTTTACCATAGTTTCCTCTTTCCAAAAATGCATTTTAATGCCATTTATCAGAAAATAAGCCTTTTGCTTAAATACCGTAAAATGGGCCAAACTACTTATTATAAGAAATAAAGAATACATCAATTATATAAAAATTAAATTTTAGTGTTAGCGTCTATCAAAAACTGAGACCTAGATTTTCTGCTTTCACCCAGAGCATAAGTGTATGTGTGGGTGACTCATAGTGAACTGGTTATGGTTCCCTGTTTGATTCTCAGCAGATCTGCACCATTCTGATCCCAGGTAGGTTAGTAGTTTATGCCAGTTGGCTACAGTCTGTAAGGGGCCACACGGCAGCTAGGAACATCTGGACTAGATTAGATGACATATCAAGGTCCCTTCCAGTCCTACATCTATATGATTCTGTTTTCCATATGTATCCAGAGATTGGGATTTTCACAAGCCAAAGGGATCAAGGGACTCAACTCCCACTGAAATTCAATGATATTTAGGGACCTAACTTTGTTAGGCCCCTTTGAAAATCCCAGCAAAAAGCAATAACAAATCTGGGAAAAAAGTCTATTTCTGAGACTAAGGTTTGGACTAAAAGTTTTTGTACCTGTATAACCATTTTGGTTAGGTGTGTGAGTTTTTACCAATATAGTTACACTGATACAACCCCTACTGTGTACACAGTTATATGGTTGTAAGGGTGCCTTATAGTGGTATGGCTTCTTCCCTTTCCCATACAGGAATAAGCTATATCAATATAACCACTGTTACATCAGTAAAATTGTGTCCACACTAGGGACACTTTAATCTATCATATCACTTTAATTATGCCAGTATAAGTATAGTTCTGTAATTTAACTTCTGTGTGTAGATAAATCTAAAGCTATGATTTTTTTAACAGTCCTAAGGAATTAAATGTACTATGACTCTTAGTGAGGAAATTAAGAGGCTCACTCACTTGAAACAGGACACTTTAGTGTAATTGTACATCTCAGAGAAAATTCACAGCTTTCACCCACCTTTGCCCAGAGAGCAGCTGAGAGTCCCAGGACAGGGCTGACTGCCAATATTACAAGGGTTAATTTCCATCCTCTTATGAAACCAATTATAAATCCTGTGAGAAATGTAGCTATTGCCTGAAGGAGCATTCCAATTTTGTCACCAATTCCTTCATTAATTTTGGACACATCGCTAAAAAACAAATTGCATCCGAAGTGTTGAGGAAAGTGGAAAATACAAAAGCTTTTTTACTGATGGTGCACGCTTTGTCAATTCTGTCACATTTTCTAAAAGCTCTAAGTGCAGATTAATTTAGCTACAATACACTTTGTATCCACACCTAACATAGGTCACAAATGTTTCATCCAATAGAAACACACATGGGAGGAGGCCAGGGAAGAAAACCCTGTAGACTCAGAATGATTATCTTAAACGTTACATGCAAATCTTGGAGGATTCACTTGAGGAACATGGACAACTGTGTGGAGGCGCACACTGGCTGTAGGGTTCCTCCATTCCTCTTTCCAATCTTTGTCAACAGCTGCCTCCAGGACAGCTCTCCTGAGGAGAAAATATAATTCAACCTTGGACAACTAGACATTCCCCATGGAAAATGTAATGTAACCTTTCCCAAATGACCTCCAACAGGGTTAAAGGCCATCCTAGACTGCCCATGCTGGACCCAATCTATCCATTCCATGTCATTTCCTACATGCATATATTGGACTCATTTGAAAGTTCTCTAGTGGATCCCAGGAAAGACAGAGCGGTTCCTTTCATGTGAGCAGAGGAAAATGATTGGGAGCTGAGATTGCCTGACCTTTTGTCAGAATTATTCAGCATCTTGTTAGCTCAGAGCCTCAATGTGCATGAAAACTGAACTATATTTTTCCTTCTTGGTAATGATCCCTCAGGATAGGATTTAATTGCCCTGGCAGCATGAGAATGCTGGCATGGACACTGCTGTGACATCCTTGTTCTTTGGTAGAGTAAAGGAGTCCAGTCTGCAGGGTTCTCCATGTTGTACATTTCAACACGTAGATAGTAAATTCACTAGATTTTCATATAAGGATTTTGAAGATATTTTAATATAGCTCATACATATGTTTAATAAGGTAAAGAAACACTGTTGTGAAGGGAATATCGCAACTGATAGTTAAAAATATACTTACTCTATAAGTCGAGTGTTGAGTTCCCCAACATCATTCACATCAAACCACCCAATTTCCTGTCGCATTATTGAGTGGAAAAAATGTTGTCTGATTTTCTTAATTTGCCGGCCAGCTGCCAGTGTCCAAAATGCAACTTGCATGTAGGCTGCAAATAGAACACCAGCTCCTAGTGCAGAATAATAGTATGCATATCTGAAAGGAACAAAATTGCAGAGATCCTTTAAATTGGATTTTTTTTCATCCCAAACAAGTCTTTTAGGTATAGATTTTAACTTCAGTACTTTACATACATAAGTAAACTAATATAGAATATTCTTTGGACACTATCTGAATTTTTTTCCTCTCTTCAGTGTTGCAAATATTTTTCAGTAGGTCCTTTTAGAACCATATTTCATATCTGTCCACCTAAATGTGTGACCTCCACAAGTTACCTGAAAACCTGTACTTTTTTATCTAAGAATGGATAGCTCAGAGACTCCTGACATATGGGTAGAAAACCTATTTGGAGTATACTTTACTGTGGAAGTACTATACTGCTAACAATGAAGAAAGGTAAAAGGTGGAATTTGAAAATCCCATTCTGAATCCATTGAAGTAGCAAGGATAACGTAATTGAAATTATATTTCATGTTTGACTGTCATCATCCTTTACTAGTTATACACAATTTCATTTACTCATCAGTGAGAGAACTTTAAAGTAATTTAGTTTTAAAATGAGTATGTATTCTTGAAGTTAAAAAAAAACAAAAAAAACGCTTCTTCTATAGAGCTAATTCAGTTCAATCAAAATGATCCTCCACACATAACAGGACAAAAAAAAAAAAAAGATTAAATAAACCTTTGTTGCAGGTATATGCCAATAAATTCCTTACGTGGAATTCCATTTTATTATGATAATTTAAAGTTTAGCAAATTCCTCTAGCTCATATGTATATTCATAACATGTATTTTAATTTTAATTTTATTCAATACTATTCCATGAGCCATAGCCATAAAACAATAGGAAATTACAGCTAATCTTTCTCTGTGTGAGGCACATGCCATATTTCATTTCCAGATTAGTACATTTACATAAAGATAAAAGCCATCTGGATCCTCCCACACCTATAGATATGTAAATTATGTGTACTGTTCTTTAAAACTGTAGCTGGAATTGGAAGCCAGACAGGACAGGGATTAGGAAAGTTGTAAGCAAAAGCTCAGCAGTGAAGTACAAAAAGAGACAGAGTAGCTTTGGTGATAATTCTGTTTTCCATATTCTAATAAAGTGCTTTGTCCCAATTTAGAAGAAAGTGACTATGATTTTTTTCCCACTGTTGCGTGACACAACTCAATTTACTTTGAGATTTCATAATTTATAAAATTAATCATACCTAAACTGAACTATAAAAATAGGTTAATGGGTAACTTAAAGCTGAATGATTAGCTAAATGTTGACCTTCAAACACCTTAAACACTGTAAAATTATAATGAAACAGCATGCAGTGTTGTTGTAGTTGGGTTGGTCACAGGATATTAAGACCTGAAGAAAAGTTCTGTAATCTCAAAAGTTTATTGCTGTCACCAACGGAAGTTGGTCCAATAAAAGATATTACCTCATTCACCTTGTCTCTATATAAAGAATCTTTAAAATTCAACAGCAAGTATTACAGGATTTTTTTTTATGACAATCCTTAACAAAGTGAATTCAATTATGTGCGAAATTCCTTCTTGATCAAATTTATTTTGGTAGAATCATTGGTGAAAGTTAATTGCACATTGCACTGTGAATTAACAATTCAACAACAAATGTTCTGGGTGAAAGCTGGATTTTAGGTATAACTATTATTTGAGTAAGAAACGTAATGTGTGCATTTTTAGAACCCAATTCCTGAATTCATCCATGTAATTTTTATGTTAATTTCTGTTGTTGTAAATTGAGTTTAATGTATAATAGGGACTAGAATTTAACATCATAATCTCTGAAGATAAATTAGTTTCAGAGGCAAGCCCAGGCATGCTGGTTATACAGTACATGGGTAAGGCCTGTGAAAGACAACGAAAGTAGGTAGGGCCACAATCTTCAGGGGAAAGGCTGACTCCTGTAAAGGAGGGAGAAAAGAGAAATTGTGGTTTTTGAAAGGGAAAGACAAGGGCAAGGGAAAATGGAAGGGGGAAAAAGAGAAGAAGGAGAACCCAAAAAGAGCACGGGAGAAGAAAGAAAAGAAAATGAGAGTTGGATGAAAAGAGAAAAGGAATAAAAGATCATAGAAATATAGGAATTGCTACACTGACTCAAACCTGTGGTCCACCTATTTCCACATCCTGTCTCTGACAGCAGGCAGTACCTGATGCTTCTGAGGAAGGTGCAAGAATGTTATAATGGACAATTATGGAATAAACTGTGCATAGGGAAATATAATCTTACCACCCATAATTTAGTAGGTTTTTTTAATAAAGTACAGGATTCCTATACGACTTCCTATATAAATCCTGAACTATAGGATTTTCAATCTCTACTTAATTTTTATTCTATCTTAACTGTAAATTGTCATGACCTGTCCCTTCCTGGGCACTCACCTTGTTCAATACTGTTGTCTCTGGGTCACTACTATAGCCCTTTTACCACTCCAATCTTCCACTCAGGACACTTGTCTGTAAATATCAGGCAATCCTGGCTTCTTTTCCTAACTTTTTAGAGGACTCTTCAGATCTCTTCAAACTCATCTACTAACTATGTGTCCAACCTCTGGGTGCTAAACTTTTATTTAACCACATTAAGCATAACATAAACCAAACAATCACTTTCAGTAACTGGTCTATTTCTTACTCCACTAGGGACAGCCTTATAAAAGCCGATATCTTATAAAAGCCCAACAGCACTTCTTTCCTGATGACAGTCTATCTCCCCAACTCAACTCTGTGATCCTGCTACCTCTTTCCTATTACTTAATTTCTATTTACTTCTCCATGCTTATCTAGCCTATGTTTTAGGGGCAGTTACCAGGATGTGATTTATTATAATCACAAAAAAATGCACTGGTGATTCTTTTGGTTCATAATCTTCTAGAGTAAAAGAAGGGGGAAAATTACTTGCCCAGAGAACTTTGGGTGACTGGGCAACAAAATGCCAGATGAAATTAAATGTTGATAAATGCAAAATAATGCACATTGGAAAACATAATCCCAACTATACATATAAAATGATGGGTTCTAAATTAGCTGTTACCACTCAAGAAAGAGATCTTGGAGTCGTAGATAGTTCTCTGAAAACAGCTACTCAATGTGCAGTGGCAGTCAAAAAAGCTAACACAATTTTAGGAATCATTAAGAAAGGGATAGATAATAAGACAGAAAATACCACATTGCCTCTATATAAATCCATGTTACGCCCACATTTTGAATACTGTGTGCAGATGTGGTCACCCCATCTCAAAGAAGATATATTGGAATTGGAACAGGCACAGAAAGGGGCAACAAAAATGATTAGGAGCATGGAACTGCTTCCACATGAGGAGTAATTAGTAAAACTGGGACTTTTCAGCTTGGAAAAGAGACAACTAAGGGGGGATATAATAGAGGTCTATAAAATTGAGACTGGCATGGAGAAAGTAAGTAAGAAAGTATTATTTACTCCTTCTCATAACACAGGGACTAGGGGTCACCAAATGATATTAATAGGCAGCAAGTTTAAAACAAACAGAAGGAAGCATTTCTTCACACAACACATAGTCAACCTGTGGAACTCTTTGCCAGATAATGTTGTGAAGGCCAAGACTACAACAAGGTTAAAAAAAGAACTCGATAAATTCATGGAAGATAGTCCATCTATGGGTATTAGCCACAATGGGCAGGGCTGGTGTCCCTAGCCTCTCTTTGCCAGAAGCTGGGAATGGGCAACAGAGAAAGGATCACTTGCTGATTAACTGTTGCGTTCATTCCCTTTGGGGCACCTGGTATTGGCCACTGTTGGAAGACAGGATACTGGGCTAGATGGACCTTTGTTCTGACCCAGTATGGCCGTTCTTATGTTCTTATGTTTTTAGAACTACAATTGCCCTGACCTATGTTTTTTGGTTCTCTGAGCTACAGTGATAGTTTGTACAGTGATAGGTTCTTTGCTAAAGCTTTATACAGACTTCACTGAAGTCAGTAGGTGTCTTTCTGTTGACTTCAATGGGCTTTGGATCAGGGCCCCAGATGGTTTTAAAGAAACAAAAAGAAGTATAATGGTTAACTAGTGAGAACATTTTTCGGTTCATTCATGAGAGTTAGCTGTTACAGTCGGCTGTTATCACTGCAGAAAAGAATAGTTTCAGGCAATCTTTTCTACTGACAAATTAGCCCCATACAGTATCAATAAATCACTAGGTACTACAGAGATGAGTACTCTATAAATATCTAAATTAAATATTGCAGGTAAACACTACACATTATGGATGCTATCTATTGAAGAAGTTTTCTACTCTGCAGTGTTGACTATATTAAATACTTCTAGCATTGACAACACCTTTGCTATCCCTTGGCATGTCTGTAACATGCTTGCATACTCATTTGACAAGCCTTATCTTATCTTGGTTTTTATATGGTATTTTATAAGAGTTTATAAATAGAAAGTGTATATAAAATATTTTTTTCGCTGGGACAATGTCATTGGAATGGGCTGAGTCCCTACAACATCCTCAGCAGAGCACTCTGACCTTGATTTAACATCCAACATCCACAACTTCCTGGAATTCAGCATTGTTGATAATTCAAAATCATATGCTTAAATTTCCTTTCTGTGTTTGACTGTCTCCAGCGTTTCTGTCTAGTAACTCCTTTGTCCTACCTCCCTAGTAGCCCGCAGTTAACAAGTTACTTTTGCTGCAATGAGTCAGCAGCTTTATGTAGGAGTCTACCACAGGCATAAAAGGGTCTGAGAAAAAGAAGAGTTCTGCCACCTTATTATGGACATAAATAAGGAGGAACAGTCATGGAGGTCAAAAACTATGGTCTTCATCCATTATTTTAATTTTTTTACACCAGAAGATGAAGAATTATTTGAAAGTTTGCTGTTTAATTAGCTGAACTTGTGAAGCCTTACATTCAGTTAGATAGCATTTCTCTGCTAGCATGTTTGGATATAACACAATTAACTTTTGAATGATGCATCTGATCAATTGCAAACAGAATGTTCTAGGCATCAGTGGGCAGAATCCTATTGCCTCTGATGAAAACCAAAAGGGAGAAATTGGGGAGGCAATGAGGGATCAGAGGGCATGCACAGAGTCCTTGTCATCAAGTTAGCAAAGCTAGCAACTTCAACTACCTACGTCATTGTCTATAAACTAGCTAAATCAAGGAACCTGTGCATGGCAGCTATGAACACATTCCAGTTTATAATAGCTCTCATTTTAGCTCCGTTAATCCTCCCAATCTGGGCGGGGAAGGGGGGACTTGCAGGGTGTTCCTGAAGTAGAAGGAGATGAGAGGGTGCTGGGAAGGGGAGGAGTGGGAATGGAGGAATGCAAGGAGCTCTGGGTTTGCCCAGTGTACTAGGACAGCACAAGTAACAAAGAGTGTAACCCTCTAGTTGTATGTAACACTTTGACTGACATGTATCTAACTCACTAGCTGTTTATTCCATAGGTTTAAATATAAAATTACCTTTAGGGAAATAATGGTTTGACCAGAGACCTCTACCACTGACTAAAAGAAAGGCAATCCTGAAGATAATTAACAATTACTAATTACCTGGTCATTTGTTCTTCAAGTTTCTGATAAGGATTAAAAGAAATATTCCCTTAAAGAAAAACATAAGAAGTTTTTGTTAAAAGTGTACACTAAAGCATGCTTTAATAATTTTGCTTTATAAACTCATAATCCTTTAAGGTGCTGAGCAAATCCTGAGAAGTGCAAAGTACCCTAGGCCTCCGTTGACTTCAGTGGGAATTCAGGATATACAACAAGCTGTATGATTAGACTTTCAGGCCAAAAGTGCAGGCTTGTACCTATAATGCAACAATGGCAATTACAATATAAAGCTAAATTCTGCTGTCACTTACTCTGGAATTACACAAGTGTAGCTGATATCAGAATTTTGCCTATTATATTCATTCTAGAATGGACACTGACTTTATTAGTATTATCAAGAAGTACCTTTAATCACTTTACAAATATAGGTCCATATGTTGCCATTGGATTTATGAGTATAGAACGTTCAGTCTATGTGAGAACACAGTGATGGTAGTTAAAGCTATTGTCTGATTTGTTAGGTGACTATGTTTTTATTCAACTAATTATTGTTAATTAAGGATATGAAAGAAGTGTAGTTGCTAAAGCACACTGGTGAGAAGCAAGTGATCTGAATCATTCTCTTGGCTTCATCGCTGATTTGCTTGGTAACCTTAGCTTTAACATGCCTTTACCTCACTTTCCCCATTTCCAATAGGGGGATAATATTATTTCTAACGCCTACTGGTAGGTGTTGTATAAGCCTTTATTAATTAACATATGTAAAGCATGTTGAGATGTTCAGTGCAATGAAAAGCAAAAAAAATTACAATTATGATTGAAATTAGTTCTACTGCAGCCATATTTATTATTATAATTATGAAATAAACATTGCCAATGTGCTTACTTTGTTAAATTTAGATCTTAAACATCATGAATTGTGCATGCGTACTTTACAGCACAAAATTCCAAATTAAAAAAAGACTGTTACAAGACTTGTTTTCCACAATAACTAATTAAAAAGTGGAAGGCATCTATTGAGAAAGAGATATAATGGTTTGAAGCTCTGACATATACACAAGAATTGTAAATCTTTTAATCTTTTCCCCGGTATCATGAAACATTTCCTTTCATTCTGGGTATAGCATGTGGGATGATGCTTGTGAGGAAAGCAAAGGGGCATGTTTTGGAAAATAATCGCCAATGAATGCACGAATTTATTAAGTATTCAAGAACACAAAATATAATATAGGCTTCAACGTGGGTGTTTTGAATGTGACTGAAGAAGTCTGCTACTGTATAACTTCAAACAAGATGTTAGAAGAGGAAAGGAACAAAGTTAGTGAGCAGAGATCATATGTCTCCTTCATATACTTACTCATGTTATTTTTAAACTGCATGGTCTCAGCAGCGTAAAGCCTATCAGGAAATAAAATTACAACTGCACAAAGTCACTATTGTCACTGTTGTACCAGGGAAGCTCTAGCGGGCCAGCACAGGTTAAAAAATAAAAGTAGTACTGGCTCAGGAAAGGCCTGACCAGGTCTGCCAAAAAGCAAATTGATTCACTTCATCCCCTCAGCATCCTCCATAGATGGGTTATAAACTAATGTTTTATACTCCTCTAAATAGAAATCCTGAGGGAAGTCAGAAATAGTAACAGCTCAATATTAATATTCCCCAGGGTGCAGACAGTGCAAGGATACATAATTTTATATCTCTCTGGATCAGCAATAGTGAAACCATGTAAGGGTCTGAGGCATAGGTAGTCTGGCAGAGCAGTCATAGCTGGCTGGTTTCCATACATCAATAATGGCCACAAGACAGTAATCAGTGATGGGGATCACTGTAAGCGCCAATAGGCAAGAGTCGGGCTGGGGCTGGAGACCAGAGATAGTACCAGGCTAGAATAAGGAGGCAAAAGTCAGAGTCAAGCTGAGTTAGAGACCGGAGGGTAGAAAGCAAGGTGTGGTCAGGAGTCACAGCAGACTAGAAATCTGTGTGATTGCCTTAAGCCACACTCTAAGGTTAAATAGTGTGCTTGGCCAGTCAGAAGTCTGCAGGGTACTGTCAGTCTGGATCCTTTGTGCAGCACTTCCTGCAGGGCCTAATCTCCCCAGTGCTCCCTGGTGTTGGCTTAGTATGTCCTCTCTTGTCACAATGGGGGGCTGTCAGCCATCCCAAGGTCTAGTCCCACAGATCTTACAAGCCATCTCTTACTCTTCACTGTAACAGCATCCAACCCTCTGTGCCTTAACTGTCTGCCTGTAAAGGCAGAAGGATAGTTCTAATCAAATAATGAGAGAGAGAACAGAAGTCTTTGCAGAAGTTTAGGAAATTCTAAGTGCAGGTAAAATCAGTAGTCTAGTCACCCCCTAACAAAGGCTAGGTGAAATAAGTGAAGATTTCCAGAAAGACTGAAAAGGGACTCAAAGTAAATTGATAAGATCTAACTGGGGCTAGCAAGAGGAGATTAGATGTTTTTAGCTGAATTATCTACAGGACAAAGAGGACATAGAAGAGATCAATGAAAAAAAACCAAAGGATCTGTCAAGTTTTCTCCCTTAGACCAATATAAAAGGCATTTATCTGTTCTCATAAGAGGTACAATAATTATAGGAGAGAAGGATCCTTTTCTTTTATTTCCTGAAAACCTTTCTCATTACATGAATATGAACAGACTTCAGTCTTAGCACTTCATATTTAAGTGCACTGAAGGTGTGTTCTCTGTAATCAATTTGTTTTGTTCCCGGGGGGAAAAAGCCCACATATTTAAACCAGAGTGCTTCTTTTTCTAACAAAGATATTAGGGACTAAGATTTTCTTTGTCCCTAAAAAGGAAGGTGATAGGAGCTCATACCTGGAGAATTGAACCTTACACTGTAAAGTCTTTGGGGCAGGGACTCTGTCCTTTTGTTTATCTATAACCACATGAAAATTTATATTTCAATATTTCAATATTTATATTTAATAAATAAATAACATTGAGTATCATGCTTGCCTGGTGGTTTGCCATTACTGGGTAAGACTTTAATACATGATTTAATCATTTGTTTATTAATATCTCTGTAATTATTGTGACTTTCAAACTGCCTCCTATTTTTGAGATATTGTTTATGTATTTTACCTGTTCTCTTTTTCATATACCTCATCTCACAATTTCACATTCATCCACCTTTTTCTTCCCTCAACTCCACATTCAGTGTCACAGGACATTTTCACTTCTGTGACATTTCAAAAGAAGTACCAGCTCTTCAGAAATCAGTATAATAGTTAATGGGTGCTTTTAATATTTTAGGAAGGCCTGGAAACAGGGGACAAAATTAACCTCTAGTATATCTCCTCTGTAATAAATGGGCCACAGATTAATTTGAATCAGTCATTAGGAGCAAGCTGACTCCATTGGATTCATTACCCACAGGATAAGCTGCCATTCCTTCCTGTTTTTATTGTAATGCAGACAATTATTCTCTCCATACAAGCTGTATTCTAACGTTATCAATTTAAAACGAGGACAGTTCTTACCTGAATAAGATATGTTTCCTGGAGTAACAAAGCTATCTGTCATATCTCCAAAGATTATCATCATGATTGGGAGAGCTGCACCATGAAGGATTGCCATGGCAGAGCCAAGCACCATTAGTAATTTATCCAACCAATCAGAGTACCGAAACTGAAAATAGGAACACCTTCATGTGAAAATGGGAACACCTTCATTGCTGAAAGCTTCTCTAATTTCCTGCATTAAAGAGGGCTAACACAACATTAGGAATGCACAGTTAAAATAACAAAAAGCCAGAAAAGCTGAAGTCTTGTATACGCACAGTTCTTATATCATTCCACTTTATCTGATTAAAATTTAAATTGACAAAAATAATTTAAAGTTATAGAAATAAGCCGTACTGATATAAGCATCTTTATACCTAGGGCCCTAACAAATTCACAGTCCATTTTGGTCAATTTCATGATCATAGGATTTTAAAAATAATAAATTTCATGATTTCACCTATTTAAATCTGAACTGTCACAGTGTTGTAATTGTAGGGGTCCTGACCCTAAAAGAAGTTGTGGCAGGGTTGCAAGGTTGTGGGGGGGGGGTGTGGGGTTGTGGTACTGTACTCTTAGTTCTGCACTTCTGCTGCTGGCAGTGGTGCTGCCGTCAGAGCTGGGCAGTTGGAAAGTGATGGCTGCTGTCTGGGATCCCAGCTCTGAAGGCAGAGCTGCCACCAGCAGTGCAGAAGTATGGATGGCATCGTATGGTATTGCGACCCTTACTTCTGCGCTGCTGCCTGCAGATCTGGGCCTTCAGTCAGCAGCCACCACTCTCCAGCTGTCCAGCTCTGAAGGCAACAGTGCAGGAGTAAGGGTGACATGGTATGGTATTGCTACCTTTATTTTTGCACTGCTGCTGGTAGCACGCTGCCTTTAGAGCTGGGCATCCAGCCAACAGCTGCTGCTGTCTAGTCTCCCAGCTCTGAAGACAGCGCAGAAGTAAGGGTGGCAGTACTGCGACCCTCCTAAAATAACCTTGTGACCCCACAACCGTCTTTTGGATCAGGACCCCCAATGTGAAATCTGTATGGTATAGGGTAAAAGCACCCAAAACACTAGATTTCACTGGGGGAAGATCAGATTTCATGGTCCATGATGTGTTTTTCATGGCCGTGAATTTTGTAGGTCCCTATTTATACTGGTATAACTTATACTGGTATAACTGTGTCCATACTATGGGGTTGTACCACTTGAGCTACACCAGTTTCTAAATCAGTATAATGAAAGCAGTAATAAACTCTGTATAGAGCATCCCTTACTAATTTTACTATATGAAGTCCTCACGCAATACAAATTTCAATGTGATGCTAAGAAAAAAAGTATTTCCTGATATATTATAGGCATTATCAAAAGCATGTTGACTTCACTCAACTTTGGGCCAGGCTCTACATGTAAGAAGAGCACTAGGTCTGATTCTCCATGCCACTCCACTTCAGTAACAACACTGGAGTCACTGTAATTGTACTGATTTAACAAAGTAAAGAAGCACGCTCATTGTTCATACTGCACCTTGAGCTAGAGATTCATTAATATGATTGCATATATCATATTAGTATGCATCATCCAATTAAAATGAACAAGATGTCTAGTGGGATTTTGTGCAGCTAGAATAATACTGAATAATATTAAGTAGTACCTACTGCACAGAATATTTCCTATTTAGAATAGTGTGGTTCTTGATACAGAGACAATTTCGCCCTTAAACTGCCATTAAAATCAACAGACGTTAGACCTTGAGGACAAAATTTGGCTGGCATTTTGCGATATAAAGAGAATCATTCTCTCTGGTATTTGAGCTTTCAATGTACTTTAGCTACCTTGTTAAAAATAATTAACTAAAAATTATGCTGAATACAGGAACTGACAAGAACCCACAAAAATCAGCAAATCCAGAGTGAAGGATATAAGAGTCCTTTTATCTAAAAGCCAAAAATGAGAGATAATCATACTTCATCTTTTGTTTTTAATTTAATCACAAAATGCCTAGATATTGCAACTCATACATAGTGGAAAGGAGATCATAGAAAAGTTTGTGGTTGCTTGAGGATGCTCATAAGCCACTTATTGAACATCAATGCAATAATTCTGTGGACTTTCCTATAAATCTCTGCTATTGTTCATGGATGCTAACATTTGTTACCATATTAGAGTCTAAACAGTAGTAATTAACATTAACATACCACATGCACAAAACATATCTAATATACCTAAGTACAAAAGAATGAGTTAAAAGCAAAGATTTCATCCTGGCTAGAGTGACCAGTATAAAAATCTCTCTGTTATTAAGGGGTTGTCTTTACTTATGCCAGGTGTATACTAGAAAAAGTTTGCTGGTATAACTATACTAGCAAACTCTCCTACTGTAAACATAGCTTATATTGTCAAAAAAAGTGCTTTTGTTGGTATCGTTTACACCAGTTCTCCAAGCAAAATAAGCTATCGCAGCAAAACACTTTAATGTCAGTATAACTGCATCTACGGTACAACTTTTACTGATAAAGAAATATCAAAAAAAGCACACCCCTAACTGACATTACTATACCAGTAAAAGTCTGTAGTGTAGGCTTGTCCTCAAAGGTGTTGCCACTTTAACTACACCAGTATATTTATGGCAGCAAAAAAACCCCACCAAAGTCTTGCCACTTTAGTTATACTAGTATAGTTACAGCAGCAAAAGAACTCAGTTATACTGGTATTAAAATGCTTACACTGGTATAGTTTATTCTAGTTCAGGAACCAAATTAAACTATACTAGTATAAGGCACCTTTATACTGGTATAACTGCATCCACATTAGTGTTTTTACTGATACAACTTTGCTGGTAAAGTATAATACCCTTAATTGACATAGTAATGCAGGTAAAACTTTTAAGGCCAGGTCTACACTACAAACTTTTGTCAGTATAGCTATGATGGTCAGTGTCATAGGTGTTGGAACTAGGGGTGCAGGGGGTGACTAATACAGCTCTGCCAGCAAAATCTCCTAGGTAGATGCAGTTATACTGGTAAAATTGCATTTTTGCCAGTACAGCTTACTTTACTTGTGGGGGAGAGATGTGTGTGGAATACACCGTACAGCCAAAAGCACAGTTTGGCTGGTATAAACTGTATCCACACAAGTATACCAGAAATGTAGATCAGGCCTTATCAGTAAGACTTGAAACATTAAAAAACATTGTTTAAAGTTCATTATTAAAGTTGAATATATATATAGCATATCTCTTACCATTGTTAATGGGCTGACCACTTTAGGTTTCTTTGGCTTCTTTTTGTCCTCACTGCTGAATATGAATGATTATTTTAATATATTGTAAAGAGAAAATATTTAACTGCAACTCTAACATTTAAAGTAGTAATACAGTTAAAGCTAAACAAAATTAAACAAGAATGTAGGAAATATAAGAACATAAAATGAAGATGATTTTCAGATTAGTCTTAGTTTATTTCTGTAAATATTGTCCGCAATGTGTTTAAGAAACCTCCAAGTATATTAAAGAACATCAACATGGTACTTCTCCAAATGTTCATTTGAAAGGAAATTAACAATTTTGGTTAATTTGCTAGATTACAGAAACTCACTAATAGTAACTCCTGGTAATCTTTTGAAATAGCTTGGTTATCCTATATATATCTTGATTTCTTACTGAATCCATACTTTTGACAAACATGTAGATTATGCTCTCTCCAAGCTGACCCAAAGGTGAAAGTATTGTAGAGATCAAAAAAGAATTTAGGACTCAGCCCGCAAACTGGGCCATACAGAAGAATCTTTATGCCTATGTGGAGCCCCATTCACTTCAGTATGACTGTCAGTGTAAGGGTCCTCCTGCATAGATCAGTTTGCAGGATTTGAGGCCTGATTTTGAAGAAAGCAAGTGGCTGAGTAGAAACTGTTACGAAGGAAAGGAGAAGACTATGGTGGGAGGGGAAGGGAGAATTAAAAGTTGGAGGGGCAAAGTTTAACCTATTGTGATGGTTACATATTTAGTACAACCTAATGGAAAAGTATACGGACACAGACACAGAAAAAATGTGCACAGTTTGCAGAGAAGTTTCCCTCTCGTGGTCCCTTCCAGTCCTAGACTTCTATGATTCTATGATTGTAACTTATCTGGAGTTATTTCACTTTTAACATTATTGCAACACAATCTGTTGTCCATGGGGCATTATACTGGTCATTCACTCCAGAAACTCCAGCTGTAGTTATTTTATGAAATAAAGTGAGAAATCCACACTTAGTCCCAATCATGCAATCAAATCTGTGCAAGTTATACTGACACAGTGGCAAAACACCAAAAGCTGCCATAGCTTTGTCTACTGGAGCGCTCCCACTGGTGAATCATAGCACCAGGAAATTTTTTTCTAAAATTCCTTAGTGTAGATAAGGTTTTATGATAGTATTATAGTGTTATAATAATGACGTGATACAGTCATGAGTTACAGTAGCAAGGTCCATATCCAAAATAAATAATTGCAGCTTTCTGAGCAGATGTAAATAAAAAAAAAGATGATCATATTTGTGCAATGCAGCTAACAGCACTTGCAGATCACACAGTAACAATAGCTTATGAACTCCACCTACATGTGGTAGGCACATTCCTCAGTTAAAGCCTCACCATAACTTCCCTTTAATAAATACTTCTAAAAATTAGAAAAATGTATATAGCCATTGAGCACTGATACCTAATTAATATCTAGTTGAAAATATGACAATAGTTCCAGCATTATACAGCTTTGTATTAGTTTGTCTTTTCCTGAGGGCTGGTCTAAACTAAAAAGTTAGGTTGGCTTAGCTATGTCACTCAGGGTTATGAAAAATTTCACATCCTGTATGATATAATTAAGCTGACCTAAGTCCCTAGACACCAGTAGGTCGGCAGAAGAATTCTTCCATTGACCTAGCTGCCTCCTCTTGGAGTGGTGGATTTACTATGGTGACAGAAAAAACCCTTCAGTTGCTGTAGTAAGTATCTGAGTTACATCACGTTCCAATACAAATTAAACTGAGTATGTTAGTAGATGTTGCCGTCTTTGCAACAGTAAACAGACTATCAAGTAATCTATTGTTGTATGCAGTGTAGTTGTAGCCATGTAGGTCCCAGATATTAGAAAACCAAGGTGGATGAGGTACCTTTCCCAGACCTGAAGAAGGGCTCTCTGTGGCTCGAAAACTTCTCTCTCCCACCAACAGAAGTTGGTCCAATAAAATATATTACTTTTACCCACCTTGACTCTATAAAGTCATCCATCAAGGACAAAACTGGGGAGGTGGAGAGAAAATTTTAGCTGACAATCCTCATGCCTTCTGTTTACCATATAATCAGAATTGTGACAGTTTTTTCTCTCAGTGTTACTGACTTCTTAGAATGTATCACTCAGTAAGTACTAATGCTAATGAATGACTGGATACCCATGTTCAGAAGTCAAGGAGAGCAACAAAGTCCTATAAAATTTTAGGGGCTGTCTTCATCCAATGTAGTCAGGAAATGTGCTTCCTTAGTGTGAAATAGGAGGAAGATGAACTCCAGCAATATGATTCTTTCTCTCTGTATGGTCAGTGATTCATTCTGGAATCCTCCACCAAAGAATCCAAGAAAAGGCCCATACCTCTCTAGAGATTTTGCTGAAAAAAATCCCGCACTTTGCAGCCAAAGCTTATTAGACTTATTTAGATGTTACGATAGCAAAGGCAGAAAGTCTAAGTATTTCATGGACAGGGCCGGTTTCAGAGTTTTTGCCGCCTCTAGCGGCAGAAAAAAAAAAAAAGCCACAATCGCGATCAGTGGTAGCTCCACCACGCCGCTTTCTTCTTCGGTCACAATTCGGTGGCAGGTCCTTCCCTCCGAGAGGGACTGAGGGACCCGCCACCGAATTGCTGCCAAAGAGCCTGGTGTGCCGCCTCTTCCCCTTGGCTGTTCCAAGCACCTGGTTGCTGAGCTGGTGCCTGGAGCCGGCCCTGTTCATAGATTTTGCAGGAGACCTATGGCCTCAGGGATGCCCAGGAAGGTCCAGATGAAAGGTCAAATTTTGCTGAGTTTTTCCCCTTTAACATTGTCAATGGTGATCCTAGGTTTTATGTAGCACTTTGCAAAGTAACAGCTGCACACACCCAGGGCCAGCTCCAGGGTTTTTGCCGCCCAAAGCGGCACAATCGGCAGCACTTCAGCGTCAGGTCCTTCCTTCAGAGAAGGACCCACCGCTGAATTGCCGCCAAAGAGCTGGATGTGCCACCTCTCTTCATTGGCCGCCCCAGGCACCTGCTTGCTGTGCTGGTGCCTGGAGCTGGCCCTGCACACACCCATATCAGGCTCACCTGTGACAAAGCACTTCTCTCCAGCTTGTGCCATGAAACCTCCTGATTCTCAGAATCTCCCCTCAGGCTGGACTCAATCCCCTACCTCTAACATATTTATGAGGATTCATGTCTTATGGTGATCCTGTTATATGGCATGGGAAGCCATAAGTTGAGGCACTGTTCAATTTTCTAAATAGGGAGGGGGACAGAACTCACAGAATCAATTCCTGACACAGTTCACTACTATATGAGATAGACTGATGAAGTAGCAGGAATGGTGTTCAGGATACATAAAACTGTCTTTGGCCCTGGGGTATATCTACATTACCAGCGTGGGTTTATCCATTGCTTTAGTAAATCCATGCCATCAAAAGGTGGTAGCTAGTTTGACAGAAGAATTCTTCTTCAGCCTAGCAGTGTCTACATTGGGGCTTAGGCTGCTTAACTATGTCTCTTGGGGGTGTTAATTTTTCACACCTTTTAGCAACATAGCTAGATAGACCTAAGTTTTAGGAGTAGACTAGGCTTTAGTCACCCCTACTAAAAAGCCATAATTCCTACTCAACTTTCAGGCATATGTGCTTTAGCTGTCCATTATCTATTCCAGCTTCAGTTCTAGCACTATTTTAGATATGCCTTTTAATGAAGTATAATAGATATAACTGCCACTCCCCTCTTTATGGGAAAGAACAAGGAGCAAGATGACAGAATTTTCTGTCTCTATCCCATTGCCCCAGTGAAAGGCTCAGTCAGTGTTGCTGGCCCAAGTCTGCTAGTGGGACAGACTTTCTCTGACCTGATGAATTCAATAGGAGCCTAATAAGCTGCTAAATATTTTATTTATATTTGAAAGATAGTAGATTTCAAAAGAATTTTGTTCATGGGAAAAGTATGTAATCAATGTAAAACGTATTTCAAGGTAAAATCTGAACTTAAATATTTTAAAATGTTAACATGCTAAAAATGTTTTAAAATAGATTAAAATATTTACCATTTGCCTTTGGATTCACAATCCTGGTCTGATACAGCAGCATCACCAGCTCTTCCATTTGCATCAGACATTCTTTCATTTTTAGACCCCATTTTAATCTATTTAGGAAATGAAGCATCACAGAAAAATGTAGTTATAAGTCAGCACTTAATTGAGAGAACATACAGCTTTTAAGCTGAGGATAAATGTGTTGATGATATTTTATTTGAAACTGGCATCATATTCTGCCTTCAGTTTTTAAGCTTCATTTATCTTCAGAACCCATGTTAATCTATTTAGGAAATCAAGCATCTCAGAAAATTTAATTATAAGCTAGCATTTAACTGAGAGAACATACAGCTATTAAGCTCAGGAAAAATATCTAGGTGACATTTCGTTTAAAACCAGGATCATATTCTGCCTTCAGTTTTTCAGCAGAACTCGCCATGGAAATCAATACATTTGCTTACGTGTGTATACACATGTATTTGTATTTGCAAGATCCTTCTGAGTTTATCATTTCAAAGCATTTATTTTTTCTGTAATTTATCATAGTTATAAAACAAACAGCAATATGATGTGTTTATTTAAAGAATCCTGCAGTTACTCTGGATTTTTTTTTCCTTTTACATATCGTTGAATTTTGTTAAATATCTCTCAAATAAAAATAAATGTACTGACTTACCATTAGAATTGTTCTTAGTTACCCTTTCTTCTCCTTTTCTGGAAGGTTATGAAGCAATTGACAGGTTTAATGTAGTTAGAGACATGTGACAGGGCTGGACTTTACTCATCCTGAATAAACTGTAATGATGAAAAAGCTTTCAATAGTTGATGTTTGTCAGGTTTTACCATTCCCTTTGGACCTTGCCTAGCCCAGTGAGGTAAACGTGTGTGTGCTCTTAACTCCACCCTCCCAAAGGAGAATGTTTAACAAAGTCTTGAATGAACTCCTGGGTTACTTTCACTCATGTAAACAGCTCTGAAAAATCCCCTAATATCCCACCATAAGGAAAATCCATGCTATTTACTGAGGATTTTATTAGCTTGTTAATTCTCAGGATTGCTTCCCCACTGTCTTAGGGATGGTGCAGAATAGCTCCAGGAGAAATTCCTCCTTAGTGGGAGTGAACCCACTATAACAGCCTGAACCATGGCAGGTAGGAGAGACCCGATTACCCTACCTTGTCCCTGTTCCCATTAGGGTGATTTGCACCAGAAGGCACAATTCTTTTGCACCAAGGAGCATATCCTCCCTTGCCTGAGTACTCACACAACAGCAGACCATGATCTGGTCCAAAGGAGGAAGCCCAGCAGAGATACTTTGTGAGACACTGGATCACACAGCTAAATAACATAATCTAGTTTAATTCATGATATAGTCTGCTCCGATTTGCTCATTTTGAAGCTTAGTATGAATAATCTGAATAACCATAGCATCCTGGCTGCTTTCATTTCAGGGTTTGATTTGTTACTTCAACAGATCTACAACTTCCTGTATGCACATACAGTCCAGTCAGCCTTACCTCAATCCCTGGAAAAATCATGGAGTAGATCCTCAAGGAAACCATTTTGAAGCACTTGAAGGAGAGGAAGGTGGTCAGGAACAGTCAACGTGGATTCTCCAAGGGGAAGTCATGTCTGACCAACATGATCGCCTTCTATGATGAGATAACTGGCTCTGTGAATATGAGGAAAGCCGTGGACAGGACACATCTTGACTTTAGTGAAGCTTTTGATATGGTCTCCTACAATATTCTTGCCAGCAAGTTAAAAAGTATGGATTGGATGAATGGACTATAAGGTGGATAGAAAGCTGGCTAGGTTGTCAGGCTCAATGGGTAGTGATCAACAACTCAATGTCTAGTTGGCAGCTGGTATCAAGTAAGTACCCCAGGGGCTGGTCCTGGGGCTGGTTCTATTCAACATCTTTGTTAATGATCTGGATGATGGGATGGATTGCACCCTCAACAAGTTTTCCAATGACACTAAACTGGGGGGACAGGTATATACACCAGAGGGTAGGGATAGGGTCCAGAGTGACCTAGACAAATTAGAGGATTGGCCCAAAAGAAATTTGATGAGGTTCAACAAGGACAAGTGCAGAATCCTGCACTTAGGATGGAAGAATCCCATGCACCGCTACAGGCTGGAGACCGACTGGCTAAGTAGCAGTTCTGCAGGAAAGGACCTGGGGATTGCAGTGGATGAGAAGCTGGATATGAGTCAACAGTGTGCCCTTGTTGCCAAGAAGGCTAATGGCGTATTGGGCTGCATAGTAGGAACATTGCCAGCAGATTGAGGGAAGTGATTATTTTTCTCTATTCAGCATTGTGAGACCACTCCTGGACTATTGCATCCAGTTTTGGGCCCCCCACTACAGAAAGGATGTGGACAAATTGGAGAGAGTCCAGTGGAGGGCAACAAAAATGGTCAGGGTGAGGCTGAGGGAACTGAGCTTGTTTAGTCTGTAGAAAAGAAGAGTGAGGGGGATTTGATAGCAGCCTTCAACTACATGAAGAAGGGTTCTCAGTGGTGGCAGATTACAGAACAAGGAGCAATGATCTCAAGTTGCAGTGCGGGAGGTCTAGGTCGGATATGAGGAAATACTAATTCACTAGGAGGGTGGTGAAGCACTGTAATGGGTTACCTAAGGAGGTGGTGGAATCTCCATACTTAGCGATTTTTAAGGTCTGGCTTGACAAAGTCCTGGCTGGGATGATTTAGTTGGTATTGGTCCTGCTTTGAGCAGAGGGTTGAACTAGATGACTTCTCAAGGTCTCTTCCAATCCTAGTCTTCTATGTTTCTATGATTCTATGCCACACAGTGACACCTACTCGAGATGCACCACATTTTGCATTGACACAATCGCTTCTGATGAGTACATGCAGTGCCGATGCAAGCAGCCAAGTATGCACACAGACGTGATATACTTACTGTGGCAGCATGTATAGTGTAGACATGACCTAAGGAATCAACTTAAGCTAAGTCAACATAAAATAAGAGTGGGGAGGTTGCATGATTTAACTAAATCAGTTTCTAAACCAATTTAATTAAATCCATACAAATTGTGTAAATGAGACCTAAGAGCTAGATTGTACCATTTAAGCACAGCCCAGAGTAAAAGATATTGTGAAAACACATTACTCCAGGGGAAGTGCCAAGAGGCATTGTGCCTCTGTGTGTCTCCTGTGTGTGCAGGACCACAGGCCAGGCTGAGAGTGCCGCTTACTACCTCCTGTGTGGCTGGCCAGTCCTGCTGCCTGGAATGTAGAGCAGGAACCAAGCCCAGGACATGCAGAGAAATACTGAGAAAACAGTTCTGCTCTCCTTGGAACACAGGCAATATAATTCTGTGTGGCCCTTTCAAGGGAAAGAAATCTCCCTTTATCTATAAACTGTTTGTCTCACCTGGGTCATATTTTGAAAGAAAATTTCCCCAGAATAAATTTGTAAAGCTTTCCTGGCCTTGATTACACAGTTATTAGCCATATTCCCATTATTGTTTAACTGCCAAGATCTAAACAAAATCTGGGACTGAGGCTTGTGTTTCCACTAAGCTTTGCCTCTTCAGCTTCATGTTCCCCCACTTTCCCATTTCCCAAACTGGGAGAGAGGTTTCCACTAGACACCTGTGACAGTCCGTAATGACCTGCTTTAAATTTATAACCATCCTTCTTTTGTGGCCATTTTTGTTGGAGTACCAGCATTTAAATGAACTTTTTCCTTTAGTTTTTCATTATTGCCAATTTCCCTTGTTTTACAAAACACGTCTATCATATATTCTAATTGGTCAATATCGTCATGAACCAGATTATAACCCTTTCTGTCATCATATATATTAGACATATTAGTATTTCAGGGCTCATGGTGATCAGCTTCCTCTCTAGCAACTACTTCCTCTTCTGGTATAGTGCTTCAAGAAAAGATTCAAGTTCTGTGGCAAATTCCACAGCCTCTCAGAGCATTTTTGGTCTTCTTTCATTGACTTTGATCTGCAAGTCCAAGTGCAGCTGAGCATCTATATAATTGGTCCATCACCAGTCTATTTTGAAAGGCCTTGTTGGTATCTGGTTGTGCCAGGACTAGCCTCTACAGGTCCTCTGCTAGTTCAAGTGGTTTCTTCTTTCCTTCTCCTTCTAGCCTTTAGCTGTTCCCTGTTCAGCTCATATTGATGTCTAACTCCATACCACATCTCAAGGTCTTGCATCAGGTCTGGATAGCTCAGTCTCTTTTCTGGGGATAAGTTCTGCCGCACCATAAGTGCTTGGCCACCCATATAGGCTGCAAACAAAGTTCCTTTCTCTCCCTCTTCCCAGCCATTCATTTGAGCTATAATGTTGAATTGAACCAAATAAGCCTCTGTGATGGGGTGGACTAGGCCCAGAGACCCCCTGCTGGAGGCCTCAGGGTTCTGCCACTCCCATCCCAGGAAAGGAGCATTGGACAGGTCCTCCAAACAGGCTAGACTGGCTGTAGGGGCAGCAGCCTCCCAGTGAGTTTTGTCCTCAAAGACTGGGGGCTTTTAAATTATTTGAGCTTGAACAGCCCACATTTTCCCATCTGGGCCTCTGTGGGTTATAAATAGAGTAGAAACTATTATAAATATCTGGTCTTCCTCAACTCCTTTGGCTGGATCAATTCCTCCTCCAGACAGCTGCTGTTCACTGTGATCCTTTGATTTCCTTATGGAGCTGAATTTTCAGCTCCTTACGTCCTTGCTGAAGATCAGCTTTGTTAGCAAGATCCAAGTTGGATAAAGCTTGTCTGGTCTCTGTTATTTAATAGAAAAAATTCTGGTCTCTGGCAGTCAGGTTGCCGGTCACCTCTTTGTTGTGTCTTGTCGTTCCAGCCTGGGAACTTTGCAGTGGGGTTTCCCAGTCTTCTTGGACATTTTTCAGTTTTTACTCCAATGGTGACCTCTCCCTGCAAGACAACTTTCTGACTTTTCTGGGAATCCTCCAGATGCCTCCCACCTCCTGTTTCAAGTCTTGTTTTATATCCCACTGGCAGTTTTTGATTTCTGCAAGCACATCCATTATGTGTTCCATCTTGTTTCAACAGGCATACCAGCTCGCAATCTCTCTCAGTAGAAAATGGATCCCACTCCTAATACCCCTCTTCTAAGCAGCTAGTCACAGTTTGGGGGCCTGGGGATGTTCCAGTTGGAAGTAGAAATTGATGGTGACTGGTACTTTCTTTGATGCAATCTTGTTTATTTACAAGGAATGTACAAAGTCCTGTATCTCTGAACATAGAAGGAACTGAAAACAAAGGGAGCAGTTTCTTAGCTTACAGCTCCCAAGCATGGGTGGCATGCGAAACTTCTCCTGGGGGAGTCTAGCCCTCTGTCCCTCATCTTTTGCCTGTGGCCCCACCCACATCTGCCCTGCCCCAGGCCCTGCCCACTCTGCGCTTGGCCCCTTCCCCTTTCACCTTGTCCCTCTCCTCCCCCTTCCCCACAAGATCCCCACCACCTGCCACATCCCTCCTCTCCTCCACCCCCTCTCCCATGAAGCCCCTCACTACTCCTTGTGTCCCTCCTCTCCTCCTGGGGTGGAAGAGTGAGGAGAGACGTGGCAAATGAGGGTCTCACAGGTGAAGGGTTGGAGGAGAGGAGGAATGCAGCAGGGGCCTCGGGGAAGGGCGGGAGCAGGGGGTTACCAAGTGTCTGTCTCTCAAAAAAGGTGCTGACTTTCAAAACAAGCACAACCCATTTCAGAGGGAGCAGAGTGGGAGTGTTTATACAAATTCCATAATTTTTTTAGTAATGTTAAACACAAATGTATTTTAATAGAATTAATGTGTAACTTCATGTTCTATGCAACAGAACTAGGAAAAAAGGGGGATAGGGGAGCGGGACTAGCATGCAGCATCTGTCCCCCTCCACCCCCCACACACTGCAAGGAGCTCAGTGGGCTTTCACACACTATTTCCCTGCTGCAGCATCCCACTCTGTGGGCTGTGGCTCCCTCTGGCCAGCTGGGTTTCACGGCCTCCGCCCACCCCCCCAACTTGCCTGCTCCACGGTCACAGAATGACCGGGAAGGGGGAGCAGCTGGACCAGCTGTTTTGTGTGAGTGCTTGAAGTGCAGACTTCAGAGCCACAAAAAAACACCCAGAAAATGACAGGTTTCCCCTCCCGTAACCTTGAACCACCTGGTGGGAAAAGCAAAAGCTCTTTCTGAAGAAGGCTGAGCTTATTATTATGCACTATACCGGTTCAGGGGCAGCTGAGGCGGTGGTATCTGCTACCCAGCTTCCTGTGTTCATTGGTAATTTCTCTGGAGTCTAGGGAGATTACTGAATCCAGGAAGCTGAGTAGCATATAATGCAGTAGTTCTCAACTGGCGGGCCTCAAGTGGCCCAATTAGCACACGGAGGCAGCCCAGCTCAGCTGTGTGCTAAAGGCTGACCCGCATGTTGGGGGTCCAAGCTGCCCATTGTGGAGGGGTCTGGCTGGGTTGCCCTGCATGGTGGGAGTCTGGCATCCAGGGCAGATGCCCAGCCTCACAGAGTCTGGGTCCGGGACAGCCGCTCGGCCTTGCAAGTGCTGGAGTCTGGCTCCAGGGTGCCCGGGTGGCCCCGTATGGCAGGGGTCTGGGGGAGCCATGTGGGGAGGGGGATTCCAGTGTAGCTGTCTGGCTGCCCTGCACAGTGAAGATCGAAGTTGTGGCTGCTGCTGCCCTGCCACCCTGCCTCTGCAGCCAGTGCCGGATTAAGGCAGAGGCTTTAGGGGCTGCAGTCCAGAGCCCCAACTCAAGGGGGGGCCCTGCAAAAATAAATCAAGGCAGCGATCTCTGGGCCGCTATAAGGGGCGCTCAAACAGGCTGCCTGCATGCTGTAGCCCCACGCTGCTCCCAGAAACAGCTCGCTGCTGGCACGTCTCTGTAGCCCCTGGCGGGGGAGCGCAGGAGAAGGCTGGCTTCCGGCCAATGGGAGCTACTGGGGTGGCATTTGCAGGTGCCAGCAGTGCATGGAGACCTGCTGGCCCCTTCCCCCTAGGGGCCAAAGAGACATGTGAACAGCCAGCCACTTCCAGAAGCAGCATGTGGCTGTGGCTATGGCAGGCAGCCTAAGCCCTGCTGTGCTGCTGACCAGGAATTGCTTATGGTAAGCACCTCCTAGTTAAAGCCTACACCCCCACAACCCACTGCCCAGATCAGAATCCTCCTCCTGCACCCAAACTCCCTTCCAGACCCTGCACCCCAACCACTTGCCCCAGGTCAGAATCCCCTCCTGTGCCCAAACTCTCTCCCCAACCCCGCAGCCCCTCCTTGCACCTTAATCCTCTGCCTCAGCCCCCTCCTGCACCAAACTCTGTCTCAGGAAAAAGACTTGTATACAGGGGCCCCACAAAATCAAATAGCCCTGGGTCCACAGGAGCATTAATCCAGCCCTGCTTGTGGCCCAGGCAATACATATATGTGGCCCACTATGGGTAATCAGTTGAGAAACACTGATATACTGACTCCTCAGCAGCCCCAGACCCTGCATGGTGCATAATAAGCACAAACTTCCTCCAACGGAAGTCCACTCCCAGCCCACGCAAATAGCAAAGCCCAAAATAAAGCTGAGCTCCAAACACAAGCCCCAAAAACTGGAACCCACAACTCAACAAAATTTAAAGCCATTTTTTAAAATGTAAGCCCAATTTCACTTATTATATGCTGGCTTTTTATACCTGCCACCCATGCTCCCAAGCCTCTTTAGCCATCACGAGGCCCAAAAAAGCTTTCTAGCTTTTTCCATGGTCACATTGTGTTCACAGGCTCCTGCTTGGCTCCCTTGCCACTCCCTCACTTTCTGTTCTTGGCTGTCCTTAGTTTCTATGTGATCTCTCTTCCCTCTCACACATCTCTACACAAAACATGACTCAGCCAAAAGCTCCTGAGCAGGTTCACACACACTTGTTATCTTCTGGACTTATGTTTACAGGAATATTAATTGAAGAATAAGTTCACACCTCTCTCAATGGGGTTTAAACTCAACCATAACAAGGTTTCAACAGTATTTACCCTCACAACACCTCTGTGAGATACAGACATGCTATTATCCCCATTTTGCAGATGGGGAACTGAGGTACAGAGAGGCTATGACTTTCCCAAAGTCACATAGGAAGCCTTTGATGGAGGATGGAATTGAACTGATGCCCAATGCCCAAGTTAGCATCCTAACCACTGGGTCACCCTTTCTCTGCTGTGAAACATCTGTGGTCAGCAAAGGCATTCTGGACTAATAAGCATATACTAGAAGTAGGAATTGCCTTCATCAGTTCTAGCCCAATTTTATCCCAAGATTTTTGTACTCTTTGCCATGCTGCCCCAGATGCATGGGAGGAGCTCCCTGTTAAAATTCATAAAAATCCATGACATTATTCTTCTTAGAATTCACCTGTGCCATGATGACTACAAATTATGTGCCAAAGGATAGACAGTTGGTGTGCTCTGCCTGCTTTTTGTTGTACTAGACATGATCATTTCCGTTTCATAGAGTTTAGGGCTGGAATGTACCATTAGATCATCTAGTGTGACCTCCTCTACATCACAAGCCATTAAATTTCACTCAGTTATCACTACAGTAAGCCCAAAGACTACTAAACTGTGCCACAGGCAGAGAAGAGCCCAAAGTACCACCCTTGACTGAGGCCCTTGCAATAGCAGAGAATTGGATAGGTGAAAAATGCCCAAATGATCCTAGCAGGCAAACCGCACCCCATGCTGCAAAGGAAAGGGAACTCCTCCTTTCCCAACCCCAAATATGGCAATCAGTATGACCTTGTGTGTGAGAGAAAAACATACTATCAAGGCATCTACAAAGAGAACTGATCCTTCCCAGCCCCCTGTCCTGTTTACAGCTCTGGACAATTTCTGATCTTTTAGAGGAAAGGATGAACAGAGTACTTCAAGCCAATGGTGCATGAGGAGGAAAAAATCCTTCCTGATCCCCACAGGTAACTAACTGAAGACCTGAAGGATGAGAATTGATTATATCATTATTTTAATGCAGAACTGCTAGAGTTATGAGCAGGCTGAGGGCAATGCAGGCAATCCTGTTCTTCCTATGGTATTTGAAGGAAGGGGATGAACAGGGGGACTCACAGATTCCAAGGCCAGAAGGGACCACTATGAGCATTGCTCCCCCTCACTGCCCTACACATAGGCCATAGAATTTCTCCCAGAAGCTTTATTAAAGCAGTGGTTATCAATAAGGGATACATATAGCCTGGGTGTACATCAACTCATGGAGATATTTGCCTAGTTTTACAAAAGGCTACATAAAAACCACTAACAAAGTCTGTAGAAACTAAAATTTCATACAGACAAAATGAGAAAGTAATCAATTTTTCAATAATAGTGTGTTGTGATACATATTTTCATTTCTATTTTGTAAGCGAGTGGTTTTTAAGTGAGGTGAAACTTGAGGTACACAAGACAAATCAGACTCCTGAAAGGGGTACTGTAGTCTGGAAAGGTTGAGAGCCATTGGGTTAAAGCATATCTTTTAAAAAGCTGCCTAGATATCACTGTTCCCTTTTCTCCTTCCCTAACCTCATGTTTGTAGGGAAGGAGAAAAGGGAACAGTGATATCTAGGCAGCTTTTTAAAAGATATGCTTTAACCCAATGGCTCTCAATATATTTTGGTAATATATTAAAACTGTAACCTCTTTGGAGGAGGACCGTCTGTTACCACATGTGTGTAGAGAGCTTAGCACAATAGAGACCCAATCCCTGAAGATGCTGCTGAGCAGGGAGCAATGTGGGTCCAGACACCAGTGAGGAATAGATGATGGATGGGACACCACCAGCAGAGGGTGTTCCCCATAGACTGAGCTAATTCCTGGAGCAACCAGCAGGAGGTGCTGTGGTGGTAAATGCCAACACTGTCACAGGGCCCCTAGCCATTACCTCACTACAAATATTAAATCACACAAATAGTTATGGAAATAAATTGGAATTCTTAGTTATTATTAATATTATTATTTATATTCAGCAGTGCAGTGAATCTGCATAGTTCTGAGGAATGGGTAAAATTTGCCAAACATAAAGCAAGAATCCTTGTCCTGGAAAGAGTTATGCCAGTATCCTGCATGATTTTCCAGGTGACAACTATTCTTTTGTTTATGTTGGCAAGTAATAGGACACTTTTATTATAAAGTATTAGTTACAGAGTTTTCAAAATTAATCCTAAAAACTCATTTCAGGCTGAAAATTAATGTACACATGTTAATCCCACAAAGTTTCTTTAGCAAAATGTATCAATTTTATGTGTGTTTTTGACCTTGAGTTTTTTTTTAATGTTATGGTTCCACTGGATTTTTATAAGCAGTTACAACATTTACATCTTAACAACCTGCCAGGTAATTGTGAATGCATGTGACCTTTAAACAAGTGAATTTATATGCACCTGGGTGTGGGGGAAAAACAAGAACAAATGAACTGATCTGATCCTTCCTCTGTGTCTGAGATCAATTCACTTATACAAAATGTAGTTAGATTCTTATAAGAAATGATTTCATGTTATCTGTCATCAAATACATTTCTGTGTTTAAAGTGTAAAAAACCCAAATCTTTAAAATATTTTGAAATATAAAGTCTCTGACCATAGTGAAAATTAATTTAGACCATATTATTTTTCTTAAACAAATTAAAAACCAATATATAACAACTACAATCCTACAAAAAGTCACAGTTTTGGATTGTATATAGGCCCCAATCTAGCCTGAAGTCAGTGAGACTACTTACATACTTAACAATTACGTGCTTAAGTGCTTTGCTGCATAGGATCTTTAAAGCTAGATCCAAATCCCACTGAAGTCAATGGGAGACTTTCCATTGACTTCAATGGGCGTAGGATCAATCCTTAAGTTTGGGATGGTTCCTACATATTCAACTCATTTCTTAAATATGAATCTTATGATTTACAGTTGCCTTAAAATTCCTAGAATGAATTTGTTCATACATGAAAAATGCAGATTTGCTTCAAATTTTACATAATCTGCTTAATCCAGACTGTCTTCTCATCTTTTCTGCTAGAGTTTCAGGTGGTAATACTCTCTGGAAATAGTGAGAGAATTTTGTCTCACAGCTTTTGGTTTGGCTCCATGTCCTTCCTAGCTGGTGCAGGCCAGTGAGGAAGTACTAGGTCCTTTGCTGGTAGAGATTGTCAAAAACTCTCTTAGAGCAGGAGGGCTGACCATTGCTTTGAAGTAAGCATTATTGCTGCCTTTGCCTCCTGACTCAGAACCTAATTTGGACTCTGACCCTTGGTATTGACCTGACTATGCACTCCTCTGCTACTCACAGCTTCAGGTTTGACCCTGACTGCCCTTGTTGGGATTCTGACAATCTAAAGGGCATTCTCAGCTGGCCAGAATATATCCACTTTGTGCTGTCTGAATACTATATGCTCAAGCTCAATCACAAAATATTGGCCTGATCCAGGAATCACTGGGTGACATTCTATGCCCTGTGTAATGCAGAAAGTCAAACTAGATGATATTAAAGGTCCATTCTGGTCTTCAAAATCTTTATCTATGAATGTATTGGACTGGAGAATCCACCCTGGAAATTATGCTTTAGCTTTCAGCCTATGAAGGGTGAACAAGAGTAAAAAGTTGAAAAATTGTCATTAAATATGACTCTGAATACACATTTCTTCGCATAGTCACTATTCAGAGTAGGACTGTACTTTAAATTAGATTTTTTTAATACTGTTGTAATGTAGGAATTAAAAAAAAAGGTTTAAGTGTAAGTGTGCTTAGGTTTCTCTTATTTTTAGTCATGTTTCCATAAATGTTCATCCAATGAGTACTAAAGTTCTGTCATCCTAGAATATATGGGGACACACTTTCTAGGATTTAAAACAGGAAAGCCAGCAGGCACTGTTCATAGAAATGTAGCATGTGACATGTTTGTAGGCATGTCTCTAAAACTCTGAAATGATCTCTCAAACATTGATTATTTTTATGGGAACTTTTTCATAAAATGTATATTAGAAAACACTAATGAAAGCAATTTTTTTACAGTACAAATTGGAAGCAATTCTCCTCATTAAATGAGAAGGAAGAATAAATCTTATTTCCAGGTAAATAAACCCAAAATCTCTAATTTTCTGGTTAATGACAATATGTCAGGTTACAGATTAACATTTCTCTTTTTGTGCATTGTTTCTGTAGTTATGAACTTCTATGAACTCAGTTCATTTTATAAGAAGTTTATGATAGTACTAAAACAATATGGTACATCAAACTTTGGCCTTGAAATTCATAAAAATATTCAGACTATCTTGTGTCTCTTTTCCACATATGGTATAACAGTAATTCTCTAACATTTATAGTGTACAAAAGAAGTCCAATCATGTATAAAAGTCAGCTGCTCAGCTTCCACCTACTAACACTGAGTTTCAAACTTGGATTTCTTATTCTTTTATTATAGCTTACATGGCACAGACTCATTTGACACCCTAGGGGAATTCTTATTCAGCCTAAGAAGTTAGGGCCTGACCTAAAACTGATGGAAATCAGTGGGAGGCTTTCCAATGATTTTGATGGGCATTGGATTTTAGGTCCTTATTCAGTTGTGTGGAAATCTATTTTCCTAGCTATCTAATCTTATTATAAGTTAAGGTGTTGTTGTATCTCACACACTTCCTAGGTGTGGTGTTCTGTCCCATCTAGTGGCATCAAGACCACTTAGAGAGAATGTCTACAGTACGAAATTAATTTGAAGTTATTTTATTCAAACTTCCAGAATCGAGTTCATACATTCGATGTTGTGTCCCCAGTAAAGCACGTAAATTCTGCGGAGTGCGTCCACAGTACTGAGGCTAGCATCGAATGGCAGAGCGTTGCACTGTGGTAGCTATCCCACAGTTCCCACAGTCTCTGCCGCCCATTGGAATTGTGGGTTAAGCTCCCAGTGCATGATAGGGCAAAAACATTTTTGCAGGTTTTTCTGGGTGTGTACCGTCACTCACTCCTCCCTTCGTGAAAGCTACGGCAGATGCCATACTGCCAGCAGATGGTGCAGCATGGTGCACTACCTGTCTCCTGGTATGTTGAATTCACTTTGAATGTCCTCTCCTCTTTCTACCTACTCTTTCATCTAACTATTTCCTGCCGTTTCTTGGCTATCATGAACAAAGCCACAAACTCTGCTCACACTTCTGCTGCAAACTCTGCTCTCGCCACTTTTTCCACGTTGTTGGTCCTGGGCTCCCGTGGAAGCTACTGAAGGCAACAGTTCCCTGCTGTTTCTCATCCATCTTGAATGGAGCCACACAGACAATCTGGAGAAAGTGGCGGACGCTGTCCTGGGCTCCCGTGGAAGTTACAGAAGACAACCATTTGCCACCTTTTATTGGCCATCTTGAACCAAACAGCTTATTTTGCACCCTTTTTCAAGGATTAACTGTGCGCCATTGTGCGGCAAACATGGAGCCCGCTCAGATCTCTGCCACAGTTTTGACCATTGTAAATACCTCGCACATATCCAACAGTATGTTCAGTACCTACAAAACCGGGCAAGGAAGCGACGACATGTGATTACTATACTGATGAGGACATGGACACAGATGTTCCTAGAAGTAGGGCATGTGCGACTGGGAGATCATGGTGGCATTCGGCGAGGTTCATGCCATGGAATGCTGATTCTGGGCCCAGGAAACAAGCACAGACTGGTGGGACTGCATAGTGTTGCAGGTTTGGGATGATTCTCAGTGGCTGCGAAACTTTTGTATACACAGGGCCACTTTCATGGAACTTTGTGACTTGCTGTCCCCTGCCCTGAAGTGCAAAGACACCATAATGAGAGCAGCCCTCACAGTTGAGAAACGAGTGGCTATAGCACTGTGGAAGCTTGCAATGCCCAACAGCTACCAGTCAGTCAGGAATCAGTTTGGAGTGGGCAAATCTACTGTAGGGACTGCTGTGATCCAAGTAGCCAACGCAATCATTGAGCAGCTGCTATCAATGGTAGTGACTTTGGGAAATGTGCAGACCACCGTGGGTGGCTTTAAAGCGCTGGGGGTCCCTAACTGCGGCGGGGTGATAGATGGAACGCATATCCCCATCATGGCCCCAGCACATCGTGGGGGCCAGTACATAAACTGCAAGGGGTACTTTTCCATGGTGCTGCAAGCACTGGTGGATCACAAGGGATGTTTCACCGACATCAACGTGGGATGGCCGGGAAAGGTGCATGATGCTTGCATCTTCAAGAACTCTGGTCTGTTTGAACATCTGCAGGAAGGGACTTACTTCCCAGACCAGAAAATTACTGTTGGGGATGTTGAAATGCCTATAGTTATCCTCGGGGACCCAGCCTACCCTTTAATGCCATGGCTCACGAAGCCTTACACAGGAACCCTAGAAAGTAGTAAGGAACAGTTCAACTATAGGCTGAGCAAATGCAGAACGGTGGTGGAGTGTGCTTTTGGACGTTTGAAAGGGTGCTGGCGCAGTTTACTGACTCGGTTAGATCTCAGCACAATCACTATTCCAACTGTAATTGTTGCTTGTTATGTGCTCCACAATATCTGTGAATAAGGCAGAGACTTTTATGGCGGGGTGAGAGGTTGTTGAGGCAATTCACCTGGTTGCCAGTTTCACACAGTCAGATGACAGGGCTATTAGAGCACAGCAGGGCACGCTGTGCATCAGAGAAGCTTTGAAAGCCAGTTTCATGACTGGCCAGGGTATGGTGTGACAATTATGTTTGTTTCTCTTGAAATTACCAGCACCCTATATATATATGAAAGGAAATAAAGTCAAAATTGTTTAAAAACTTTTCTTTATTATTTGATGCACAACACACTGAGAGAAATTAGAAGGTAGACTGAGGGGATAGGGTTGAGTAGTGGGGTGGAGGAGGAGGGAAGGAAAAGTCCAGAAACCAAATCAGAAGTTCGCATATGCCAGCTCTCTGGTGCTTGGGCGATCCTCTGGAGTTGAGTGTGTGGGTCCCCGTAGCCTTCCCCCTCGTGTTCTTGGGCATCCGGGTGAGGACGCTATGGAACTTGGGGAGGAGGCAGTTTGATTATACAGGAGCTGCAGCGGAAGTCTGTGGTCTTGATGCCTTTCCCACATTAGATCCACCATACAGCACAGCATGTCAGTTTGCTCCCCACGAGCTTGACCATAGCATCCTGCCTGCTCTCATCACATGCCTCCCTGCTCTCTTTGTGTTCCTGTAATGCTTTACAGGACTCTGCAATTGTTTGTCTCCATGCATTCAGCTGGGCCTTATCAGTGCAGGAGGACTGCATGAGCTCGACAAACATGTCCTCCCGAGTTCATTTTTTCCACCTTCTAATCTGGACCAGCCCCTGGGACGGAGTAGATACGGGCCACATTGAAACATTTGCACCTGCGAGAGGAGAAAAAGGGAGTATTTTAAAAAATATTTTGCAGAGAACAAAGCTCTGATGAGGCTCAGAGCAGGGATGAGCCCAAAACACTAAACATGTGGATCCGATCAGGCTGTCACTCACCAGAAGTAACTTATCCAGGGTCAAGGAACAGGAGCCCACCTTGGGAGTGAGGAGAGGCTATTGGATCCAGCATTAAGATTAGTTTCTGGCTAGGGGGAAAAACTGATTCCCCACTTGCTGCCTGTGCACTGTCTTCCTCCTCCTCCTCTTCATCCTCCAATGTCTCTTCCTTCTCGCTCCGTGCACCTCCCCCCTTGCAGGTGTCTATGGACAGTGGTGGGGTAGTGGTCACATTACCCCCCATAACTGCATGGAGCTCATGGCAAAAGCAGAATGTTTGGGGCTGTGACCCAGAGTGCCCATTTGCCTCCCTGGCTTTTTGGTACGCTTGCCTGGGCTCCTTGATTTTTGTACGGCGCTCCCCTGTATCCCTCGAGTAGCCTCTTTCCATCATGGCTCTGGAGACTTTAGTGTAGGTATTTGCATTTTGCCATAACAGACTCATCTCCCCAGCATGTGATGAGATCCAGTACCTCCTGTTCGGACCATGTTGGAGCTTGTCTGCAAATCCGGGACTGCATGATCTCTTGTGATGGTGGACTGTGCTGATGGTCACCTGTGCTGATGGTGACCAAACAGGAAATGAAATTCAAAAGTTCCTGGGGATTTTCCTGCTCACCTGGCTAGTGCATTGGAGTTGAGAGTGTTGTTCAGAGCAGTCACAAGGAAGCATCTTGGGATAGCTCCTGAAGGCCAATAATGTCGAATTGCGTCCACAATACCTTTAACCCGCGACTGCGATCTCTATTTATGCGCTACTCCACTTGCCGAGGTGGAGTACAGAAATCAATTTAAAGAGCCCTTTAAATAGAAAAAAAACACTTGCTCATGTGGACAGAATCATTTTTTTTCTAAATAACTCAGCTAATTCCAAAATAACAGGCTAGTGTAGACCAGGCCTGAGTCTGGTCTATAGCCTTAGCTAACAGGCAGTTGACTTTTAGTTCATGTAGTAGAGGCTCATGCACTAAGCTCCAAAAGTCCTGGGTTTGATTTTGCCCACCGATGACTGGGATCTGTCACCATTACATTATCACAATTGCCAACATTGACTCTCATTATCAGAACTATTTTGCAAAAAAAGAAATCTGATGGGCTAGAACTTAACTTGCAAGAAAATAAATCTTTAAATAAAAAGATTAATTTCAAAATTGTACAGATGTTTTTAAGTACAAAAATAGGAATTTCAGGTACTTTTTTTTCCCCTCACACACTATACAAATATACCAATAATGTTTGGGACAGAATTAGCTCATAACTGATCTTGTTTGTCCTGTTGGCTGAAAGACCAGAAAATCACATTACATTTTCTTACCTTTATAATTAAATGACTAAACTATGCATTCTCAGGCTATAGTTTAAAAAGTTAACTTCACAATTAACCTTTTCATTCAATAGTAATGATGGAATACCAATAATGAAAACGGTGCTGCTTTCTGCACAAGCTGAAAGCCATTATCTTTATGAAACCCGAGGAATAAACTATTTTTTCCCGTGGGATGAAATAAAATATTTCCTTGTAATTCAGGCTGTCAATTAATCACAGTTAATGTATGCAATTAACACAAAATAAATTGAAATTAAAAAATAGTTGTGATTAATTGTGGTTTTAATCACACTGTTAACATATAGAATACCAATTTAAACTCATTAATATTTTGGATGTTTTTCTACAATTTCAAATATATTGATTTCAGTTACAACAGAATACAGTGTACTGTGCTCACTTTATATTTTTATTGCAAATATTTGCATCATAAAATAAATAATATTTTTCAATTCACCTCATACTAGTAGTGCAGTGCAATATGTGCATCATCAAAGTGCAGCTTACAAATGTAGATCATTATTTTTTTACATATCTACACTCAAAAACAAAACAATGTAAAACTTTAGCACCGCTTCAAGTCAAAGCATGAAAGGGCATACAAATGTTTAGCGTATCTGGCACATAAATACCTTGCAATGCTGGCTATAACAGTGCCATGCGAACACCTGTTCTCACTTTCAGGTGACATTATAAATGAGAAGCAAGCAGCGTTATGTCTGTAAATGAAAACAAATTTGTTTGTCTTAGCAATTGGCTGAACAAGTAGGACTTAGCATTCCTGTCTGAGGTGAATTGAAAAGTACTAGCAGTCTTATATTAAATATTAAAACAGATATAATTATGGGGTTAGGGTTAAATATTAAGTTTGATAATGGCATCAGTTCCACCTATAAAAGGGTTGCGTTTTCATCGTGTGTCTCTGAGACACTATGTGCTTTGCATATTTTTTCAAAATGCTTCCTTCTGTTTTCAGTTCTGTAAAAGATCCCAGCTGAAGAATGTAAGCCTTATGGGTTGGAAAAAGTCATGCCTAAAATGTGTAAAATACCATATACATTTATAATGCTATTAATATTAATCAAATTAAAATAAATAATAGTGTAGGACACCTCTATGATATTCAGCACCATGTCTCCCTACAGCACACTTAGTCTTAATTGACTAACAGGGATTCTGCTAATTTTGTAATCCATTCTTTCCAGGAGCTCTTGCTAAAGCCCTTCAGCACCACTCCTTGATTTTCTTTCTTTTCTTTCAAACTTTTTAGCTGTGATTTAATAATTTCTGCAGACACTTACTGCTTTAAAACTAAATCTGGGTCCTAATAAACAGTATTCTCAAGTTTCTGTAAAACCACTGCTTTTTTTCTTTTAACAACGTTCTCAAAGGTATGAGCTTAAAGCTCCAATGCTTGTCCCACTACCAAGAGAACAAAACAAACTTAAGATTCTGTGAATTTTCCCTTGACTTTGCAGCCATTAAATCAGAAATACTCATTTTAACTTTAATTTTTCAGCAATATTAACTGAGAGACTTACCTTCATGGAGGAATTCAATTTTTTTCCTGTTTTCTTTGAGGTCTATCCGAGTCTGATACTATATTGAATTCAGGAGGTTTTACCTGCATATCATTTGACTTACATAAAAAGTAAAGGTGGATGGGGTAAATCTTTTATTGGACCAACTTCTACTGGTGAAAGAGAAGATTTTGCGCTCTAGAGTTCATCTTCACCTCTTTGGAGCTGAAAAGCTTGTCTCTTTCACCAACAGGAATTGGTCCAGTAAAAACTATTACCACCTTATCTCTCATAACCTAGGACCAACATGGCTACATCAACAGTGCAAACAAAATATTTCAAAAGACACATACAGTATATTAAGTATTCTGTCAGGGAAATATCATACCTCACATCTGTGAGGAAATGAAAAAGAGAGGTTACTAAAAGAAAATAAAGATCAGCTTGGGCATTGCCTGGTTAAATGAGGCCACCATGTGGCAATTTAAAGACATGGCCACAGAGAAGAAATGTGATGGTGGTTTTCTGTAAGATAACTAATTACAACAACAGAATGATTGATAGTTCAATAAATTAAATTATCAGAATAAAAATAAAGCCAGGAGTAATCATTGAACACTTATCATCTCAAATCAACAAATGACATCCTACTAAGTAAGGAGCCTGACCAACCCAGTTCCAGAGAAGCCTATTCTCTCACTGGAACAGTGTGAGCATTGGATTTGCCTTACAAACTGGGGTTGGTCAGCTCTCTGTCTGGATCTCCTAACTCCATTTCTAATAATGGTTATTCATCATTGGATTGGATTCATTCATTATATGAATGGTTTCTTCATTGGTTTTGTGATTTTTGGGGGGGATAGCTGTTTCGATGCCTTACTTATAGTAAACTTAAGAACAACCTACTGGTAAAGTATTCAGTTTAAATTGCAGATGGTAAACATTAGGTGACATACCCTGCAATGAGGGCAACATTTCAATTCTTATGGGCCTTTACATTTGGATTTTAGATTCATTTGTCTATAGTAGGTGATGGGGCTGTTTCTTATTTCCTACCCCTCATACTTTTCTAACAGACCCTCATAGCTATATCTTTCCTGTAGTACTCTTACAACTGCTGCATAGTTATATATGAATTTTAGTCTGGAAACCTTATTTAAAATGTATTCAAAGATGTTGCCTCCCACCCCACACACACACTTACTCTTGCTTTTGCAGGTGGAGTGTTGGGAACAAGTCATTTATTCTGCTTTTACCTTAGGGCAGGAGGAAAGTGTACATTTAGACTGCCCCTCTCTAACATGGTCTTTTGTCCAATTCTGCCAAAATTGCTTTCTCACACCTTTGTCTCTTCTTACAATCCCCCATTGTACCTCCTCTCAATTTTCTCTTATCCATTTAGTACTTAACTTACTGCCATTCATCTTCTCTTCTCCCTCTTCTCTATTGAAACTCCTTGTGGACTCCCCTAGATATCCATTATCCTGTCTACTCACCCTAACTATATCTGTGGTTTCAGTAGGTGCAAAAATGAGATTTGTTGGGATGTTTCCCCCATGAGTTTCTATTGTTAACTTACTTGTGTTTCTTGGAACAGTAAAAGGAATTGGTAACCTTATAAAAAAAAGGGGGGGGGGGGGACTTTGTATCTCACTTAAGAAAGCTGATGTACCATTCCTCCAGAACACCTACTTTATTGAGTATGAGGCTTAAAAAAGGCTGCATTGTAGAAGGTGTTTTTAGTAATTACTTGGCCAACTCTAAGGGTTTGTCAATTCTGTTCAGTAAAAGACTGAACACACAAATTCTGTCAACTACAAAAGACACTGAGGGTAGACTCCTAATTGTTAAAGTTCCTATCTCCAATGTTACATACACTCTGTAAATCTCTATGCCTCCACCAAAGAAGTTTCCCTCTTGTTTCAATCAATTATTTTCAAGATTAATTGAGAATCTAATTGTAGTGGGGGAGACTTCAATGAAATGCTAGACCTGCTTTTCTATAGATTGAGCAGACACCAGCAGTCCCAATCCCTTGCTAGGCAGAGCTTTATGGTCAAAATCAAAGAATTGGATTTGAAGGACATATGGAGGCTGCAAGATCTAAGGGGAGAAACTATGCCTTTTTCTCACCCTCACCATGTACTTGTGAATTTGTTATTTTCTGGTAATGGGTGGTTTGGTGACCGCTGTTGTTAATAACAAAATAAAAGCAATTATGATTTCTAATCACACAACAGTGGTATTGCAGCTCTTTTCTCCTGAAGAACTAGGGACTACCAGAAGGAGGTTAAACTCCTCTTTACAATTAGACACACAATCTAAGACGTTTGTGGAGGAAGTTTTTCTTGGAGATCAGTGACAACCACTTGATCCCCTGAGCAATCTTGTGGGCCACTTTCAAAACATACTTAATGGCAAGATAATATCCTACTCCTCCCATAAAAAGAGAACCAGGCAGGCTGAGATGGAGAATTTAATAGAAAGGAATTTAATCCTCAAGACAGAAAAATATGCTGATATACTTTTAGTCAGCACCTATCCCCAACATCCTACAAATTACTGAATTGTTTGGGAAAATCCTCAGGGTACAAAATAGATTAGCACAAGTCAGAGGCTCCTTGTCTCTAGAGGGATCATAATATCGCCTTCTTAGATAATACTTATCTCTGGCAGTATGCAGAAATCAAGTACTTGGGTGTCCTCTTTCCAAGGAACAGAAAAGATATGGTGAAACTTTATTTCAGTCCTTTTATCTCAGATGGCTTTGGATTTACATAAATATTAGGTCCCCCTCTATCCTTTTGGGGAAGAGTTAATATATAAGAAACCAATGTCTTCCTGAGACTTCTATTTGTTCTTAGCGCCTTACTAGTTTATATTCCCTCTTCTATTTCCTCCCCTCCCCCACTCAGTTAACAACATTTTAAAGTCCTTGTGGGGTGTAGGCAAAAAGTCCAGGTTATCCTTTGGAAAAATGTAGCTGCTTATTAAATCATGAGGCTTTGGTCTGCTCATCATCAGGCTTTACTATCAGGGGCAGCTCAAGACACCAGCACGCCAAGCGCGTGCCTGGGGCGGCAAGCCACAGGGTGGGCTCTGCCGGTCGCCGCGAGGACGGCAGGCAGGTTGCCTTCAGTGGCATGCCTGTGGAGGGTCTGCTGGTCCCGCGGCTTCGGCGGACCTTGTCATAAATAGATAGCTAAGGGTTAATGTTTCTTTTACCTGTAAAGGGTTAAAGGGAACCAAACACCTGACCAGAGGACCAATCAGGAAACCGGATTTTTTCAAGTGAGGGGGGAACTTCTGGGTGTGTTTTGTCTTTGTTCTGCCATGTTGTTTTCTCTCGGCTATGAGAGAGCTTTTTTTTTTTTCTATTCTCCAAGCTTTTTTCTCCCTTCTGTTCCAAGTTGCAAGTACAAAAGGAAAGCAATAGGTTTTAATATTGTATTTTGTATTTACATGTTGTGGAGTTGCTGAATGTTTAAATTGGATATTCTTTTTTGAATAAGGGCATTGATTATTCATATTTTCTTTTAAGCAATAGCTCTTGTTATTCATCTGATGCAGTTGTTTCATGTTATGTGTTTTTTCTTTCTTTTTTTATATAAAGCTTTCTTTTTAAACTTGTGGATTTTCTTTTCCTATTTAAAGCAAGGGGATAGGAATCTCTGTGCCAGGCAGTACTGTCCTCTCAGGAAAGATTGGAGGGGGGAGAAGGAGGGGAAGATAAATCGTCCTCCTTCGTTTTGTGTTTCAAGGGATTTGAAGCAGGGAAAATCTCTAGTATCCCCAGGGCGGGAAAATCTTGGGAGGAGTAAAGAGAGAAGGGAAGTGGTTCTTCCCTTTGTTTGGAGATCAGGGCTATCTGAATCTGGGGGGTCCTCCAGGGAAAGTTGGGAAGACCAGAGAGTTTATCAGTATCAGAATTCCTTGACTGGCCGGCAGCGAGATAAGATTCCACTGGTATTAAATTTGAGGTTCATGCTAAGCACCCAGATTTTGGACGCTAAAACGGGGGGGGGTCCAATATTGGCGACAGAGGCTTATTCATGACCTCCCCGCAGGCTTAGCAATGAATTCGCGGACCGGGAACCTCCCGCAGGCAAGCCGCCGGAAGGCAGCCTGCCTGCCGTTGCTTGGGAGGCAAATACCTGAGTCACCCCTTTTACTATATAGCCTCAATCTTGAGCTAAATGACACAAAATGATTCACTGATACCAGGTCCACAGCCCGGTGCATGGAGGAAGAAATAGTTCCCACTCTCACTAGCATTCTCTCCTAAACTCAGACCTTCTATCATTTTCCTAGAAAGAGATCTGTACAATTTTGGCTGCTAGAAAAGCCTGGTATCTGGCTGCTTCTAAGTATAATGTCATCCCTTAGTACACTCAGAAACTCCAGTTTGGGGTAACTCAAAATTAAATGCCCATTAATCCCTTCTGTAGCTTGATGGCTAAAATAGGATTTGAGCATTCAAGCCTATAACTGATAAATTTACTTTCATGCCCTTTCCCAAAGGATAGCAATACCTTCAGCTTAAAATTTCTATGCAACATCCGTTTGGACTAGGTGCCCTTTCAGTCCTCGACTGCTTTCTAACTTGTTTGGGCTTTCTGACAATAAAGACACAACTACGCAAGTCACACCTACCACTGTAACAAATTCAGAAAGCCCCAACAGTTAGGAGGCATCGAGGACTGAAAGGGCACCTAGTCCAAACGATGTTGCAGAAACATTTTTAAGCTGAAGGTATTGCTATCCTTTGGGAAGGGCATGAAGGTAATTTTCAGTTATGGCTTTATGCTCAAAATCCTATTTAGTCCAATCAGCTACAGAAGGATCTATGGGCATTTAATTTTGGAGTTACCCCAAACTGAGTTTCTGAGTGTACTAAGGGTTGACTTATACTAGAAGCAGCCAGATACCAGGTTTTCTAGCAGCCAAAATGTAAACAGATCTCTTTCTAGGGAAATGATAGAAGTCTGGAGTTTAGGGACTGATGCTAGTGATAAGTGGGACTATAATTTCTTCCTCCATGCACAGCCGGGCTGTGGACCTGGTATCAGTGAATCAGTTATTGTGTCATTTAGCTCAAGATTGAGGCTATATAGTAAATAGGGGTGACTTCTAGTATTTTTGCCTCCCCAAGCACGGCAGGCAGGCTGCCTTCGGCGTGCTGCCTGCGGGAGGTCTCGCGGTCCCGGCGAATTCAGTTGCAGCCTGCGGAGGTCTGTAATAAGCCTCTGTCCCAAATCTGGACCTTAGCGTCCAAAAATCTGGTGCTTAGCATGAACCTCCAAATTTAATTTACCAGCTTGGATCTTATCTCGCTGCCGCCAGTCAGGATTCTGAGTACCTGATAAAACTCTCTGGTCTCCCCAAACCTTCCTGGAGGACCCCAAGAATCAGATGCCCTGAGGCCTCCAACAAAGGGAATAACCCACTCCCTTCCTGCTCTTTACTTCTCCCCATTGTTTCCCCCCTGGGATACAGGAGATTTCCTGTTCATCCCTTGAAACACAAAACAGAGAGGACGATTTATCTTCCCCTCCTTCTCTCCCCCCTCTCCAATCTTTCCCTGAGAAGAGACAGTACTCCTGGCACAGAGATCCTATCCCCTTGCTTTAACTAGGAAAAAAAATCCAACAAGTTTTAAAAAAGAAAGCTTTAATATAAAAGAAAAGAAAAAAACAGACATCACTGCATCAAGATGACATAAAACAGAGCTATTGCTTAAAAAATTATGAATAATCGCCCTAACAAAAGCTATCAATTAACATTCCAGCAACTCACACATGTAATACAAAATACAATATAACTGTTTTCAACTTGCAACGAATGGTAGAAAAGTGGGATTAGAAAAAAAAAAAAGTCCCATAGCCGAGAGAAAACAACACCACAAAACAAAACCACCTCCAAAGTTTCCCCCGCTCACTTTAAATCCGGCCTGATGGGTGCTCTGGTCAGGGTTTGGTTCCCTTTAACCTTTACAGGTAAAGAAACATTACCCTTAGCTATCTATTTATGACAGGTCCGCCGAAGCGCGGGACCAGCAGACCCTCCACAGGCATGCACTGAAGGCACCTGCCTGCCGTCCTCGCGGCGACCGGCAGAGCCCACCCTGTGGCTTGCCGCCCCAGGCACGCGCTTGGCGTGCTGGTGTCTTGAGCTGCCCCTGATGTAAAGCCTGATGATGAGCAGACCAAGCCTCATGATTTAATAAGCAGCTACATTTTTCCAAAGGATAACCTGGACTTTTTGCCTACATCCCCACAGGACTTTTAAAATGTTGTTACTTGAGTGGGGAGGGGAGGAAATAGAAGAGGGAATATTAAACTAGTAAGGCGCTAAGAACAAATAGAAGTCTCGGAAGACATTGGTTTCTTATATATTAACTCTTCCCCAAAAGCGATAGAGGGGGACCTAATATTTTATGTAAATCCAAAGCCATCTGAGATAAAAGGACTGAAAATAAGTTTCAGCCATATCTTTTCTGTTCCTTGGAAAGAGGACACCCAAGTACTTGATTCTGCATACTGCCAGAGATAAGTTTTATCTAAGAAGGCGATATTATGATGCCCTCTAGAGTACAAGGCAGCCTCTGACTTGTGCTAATCTATTTTTGTACCCTGAGGATTTCCCAAACAAATTCAGTAATTTGTAGGATGTTGGGGATAGGTGCTGACTAAAGTATATCAGCATTTTTTTGTCTTGAGGATTAATTCCTTTTCTATTTAATTCTCCATCTCAGCCTGCCTGGTTCTCTTTTTATGGGAGGAGTAGGATTTATTGCCATTAGTATGTTTTGAAAGTGGCCCACAAGATGCTCAGGGGTCACAAGTGGGTTGTCACTGATTCCAAGAAAAAACTTCCTCCACAACGTCTTAGATTGTGTGTTAATTGTAAAGAGGAGTTTAACCTCCTTCTGGTAGTCTCCTAGTTTTTCAGGAGGAAAAGAGCTGCAATACCACTGGTTGTGGTGATTAGAAATCATAATTGCTTTATTTTTTTTAACAACAGCGGTCACCAAACACCATTACCAGAAAATAACAAATCACAAGTACTGGTGAGGGTGAGAAAAAGCATAGTTCTCCCTTAGATCTTGCAGCCGTCCATATGTCCTTCAAATCCAATTCTTTGATTTTGACGCATAAAGCTTGCCTAGCAAGGGATTGGGACTGCTGGTGTCTGCTCAATCTATAGAAAAGCAGGTCTAGCATTTCATTGAAGTCTCCCCACTACAATTAGATTCTCAATTAATCTTCTGAAATAATATTGATTGAAACAGAGGGAAACTTCTTTGAGAGGCATAGGAGATTTACAGAGTGTATGTAACATTGGAGATAGGAACTTTTAACAATTAGGAGTCTACCTCAGTGTCTTTGTAGTTGACGAATTTGTTGTTCAGTCTTTTACTGAACAGAATTGACCAAACCCTTAGAGTTGGCCAAGTAATTACTAAAACACCTTCTACAATGCAGCCTTTTTTAGCCTCAATACTCAAAAAGTAGGTGTTCTGGGAGGAATGGTACATTCAGCTTTCTTAAGGAGATACAAGCTCCCCCCCCCCCTTTTTTTATAAGGTTACCAATCCTTTTACTGTTCCAGAAACACAAGTAAGTTACAAGAAACTCATGGGGGAAACATCCCAACAAATCTCATTTTTGCACCTACTGAAACCACAGATATAGTTTAGGGTGAGTAGACAGGAAATGATATCTAGGGGAGTCCACAGGAGTATTCAATAGAGAAGAGGGAAAGAGAAGATGAATGGCAGTAGTTAAAGATACTAAATGGATAAGAGAAATTGCAGAGTACAAGGATTGTAGAGCAAAGGTGTGAGAAAGCAATTTTGGCAGAGATTGGACAAGAGCCTATGTTAGAAGAGGGGCCAGTCTAAATGTAACTTTACCTCCCTGCCCAGTTAAAAGCGTAAACTGTCAAACACCCACCTGCAAGAGGAGAGTTGGGGGAGCAACATCTTTGATACATTTTAATAAGGTTTCCAGACAAATCATAAACTAGCAGCTTGAAGAGTACTACAGGAAAGATTAGCTATGAGAGGTCTGTAGAAAAGTATAAGGGGTAGGAATAAGAAAAAGCCCCATCACCTTCTATAGACAAAACTGAAAATCTTAAATCCAAATGTAAAGGCCCATAAGAATTGAATTTTCCCTCATTGCAGGGTATTGTCACCTAAATTGTTACCATCTGCAATTTAAACTGAAATACTTTACAATAGGTTGTTCTTATATTTATATAAGTAAGGCATCGAAACAAGCTATCCCCACCAAAAATCAAAAACCAATGAAGAACCATTTCATATAATGAATGAATCCAATTCCAATGATGAATAACCATTAAGAAGAGAGTGTAGGAATCAGAAGAGAGCCTGAAACCAACCCCGTGTAGGAAATCCAATGCTCACATGTTCCATGTGAGAGAAGGCTTCTCTGGAACTGGTTGGTCAGGCTCCTTACTTAGTAGGAATGTCATTGTTGATTTGAGATGTAAGTGTTCAATATTACCTGGCTTTATTTATTAGCTTTGATTATTAATTTATTAACTATCAATCATTCTGTGTTGTAATTAGTTTCTTACAAGAAACCCCATCACTTTCTTTCTTGTAGGCCATGTCTTTAATTGCCACAGTGGTGGCCCATTTAACCAGGCAATGCCCAAGCTGATCTTGATTTTCTTTTATAACCTCTCCTTTTCAATTTCCTCACAGATGAGGTATGAATAATTTCCGCTGGACAGATACTTATAATATCTGTATGTGTTTTTGAAATTTGTTTGCACTTGTTATGTAGCATTGTTGGTCCTGTTTGAGAGATAAAGGGTTGGTAATAGTTTTTACTGCGACCATATTCCTGTTGGTGAAGAGACAAGCTTTCAGCTCCCAAGAGGTGAAGATGAAACTCTAGAGCGCAAATCATTCTCTTTCACCAGTAGAAGTTGTCCCAATAAAAGATTTACCCCATCCACCTTTACTTTTATTAAGTCAAATGTATATGCAAGGTAACCTCCTGAATCTATAGTATCCTAATGGTAATCAAAAGAGAAACAGGAAAAAAATTGAATTCCTCCATGAAGGTAAGTCTCTCATGTAATATTGCTGAAATTAAATTATGAGTATTTGATTAATGAGCTATCATGGAAATTCTACACGCATAAGGATTTGTTCAGATCTGAGATAGTGGGACAAGCATTGGAGCTTTAAGTCATACCTTTGAGACGTGTAAAAGAAAAAAGCAGGTTTTAACAGAAACGGAGATACTGTTTATTGGGAACCCGATTTAGTTTTAAAGCAGTAAAGTGTCGCAGAATTATTAAAATCACAGCTAAAAAGTTGAAGAAAAGAAGAAAATCAGGAGTGGTGCTGCAGGGCTTTGCAAGAGCTCCTGGAAGAATGGATTACAAATTAGGCAAGAATCCCTGTTAAGTCTAAGACTAATGTGCTGTAGGGAGAACATGGTCTGAATAATCAAGAGGTGTCTACACTATTATTTATTTTAATTTGATTAATATTAATCATATAAATGTATATTGGTATTTTACACATTTTAGGCATGACTTTTTCCAACCCATAAGGCTACATTTCTTCAGCTGGATCTTTTTACAGAACTGAAAACAGAAGAAGCCATTTGAAAAAATATGCAAAGCACATATGTCTCAGAGACCACGATGAAAAGCAACCCTTTTAAGGTGAACTGATTGCATTATCAAACTATATTTAACCCTAACCGCCATTATCTATATCTGTTTAAATATTTATATAAGACTGCTAGTACTTTTCAATTCACCTCAGAACAGGGAATGCAAGTCCTTACTTGTTCAGCATTGCTAAGACCAAACATTTGTTTTCATTACAGATCATAACGCTGCCTTCTTCTCATTATATGCACCTGAAGTGAGACAGGTGTTCGCATGGGCCTGATCTATAGCCAGCATTGCAAGGGTATTTATGTGCCAATTACGCTAACACTTTGTCTGCCTTTCATGCTTTGACTTGAAGCGGTGCTAAAGTTTTACATTTGTTTTGTTTTGAGTGTAGATTATGTAAAAAATAATGATCTACATTTGTAGCTGCACTTTGATGATGCACTTGCCTGCACCTAACTAGTATTGAGGTGCTTGAAAATCATATTTATTTTATGATGCAAATAATTTGCAATAAAATATAAAGTGGCACAGTACACGTATTCTGTTGTAACGAAATCAATATATTTGAAATGTAGAAACATCCAAAAATTTAATAGAGTATTTAATTGGTATTCTATATGTTAACGTGTTGATTAAAACCACAATTAACACAACTATTTTTAATTTCATTTAATTTTGTGTTATCTGATACATTAACTTGATTAATTGACAGTCCGAAATTACAAGGAATATTTATTTCATCCACGGGAAAAATAGTTTTATCCCGGGTTTCAAAAAGATATGGCTTTCAGCTTGTGCAGGAAGCAGCACCGTTTCATTATGGTATTCCATCATTACTATTGAATGAAAGGTTAATATGTGAAGTTTAACTTTTTAAACTATAGCTGAGAATGCATAGTTTAGTCATTTAATTATAAAGGTAAGAAAATGTAATGTGATTTTCTGGTCTTTCAGCCAACAGGACAAACAAGATCAGTTATTGAAGCTAATTCTGTCCCAAACATTTTGGTATATTTGTATAGTGGTGAGGGGAAAAAAAGTACCTGAAATTCCTATTTTTGTACTTAAAACATCCTGCATACAATTTTGAAATTAATCTTTTATTTAAGATTTATTTTCTTGCAAGTAAGTTCTAGCCCATCAGATTTCTTTTTGCAAATAGTCTGATAATGAGAGTCAATTTGTGGCAATTGTGATAAGTAATGGTGACAATCCATCATCGGTGGCAATTCAAACCCAGGACTTGGAGCTTAGTGCAATGAAGCTACTACATGAAACTAAAAGTCAACTGCCCTGTTAGTAGGCTATTGACCACTCAGGCCTGGTCTACACTAGCCTGTATTTTGGAATTAGCTGAGTTATTAGAAAAAATGATTCTGTCCACATGACAAGTGTTTTTTTCTATTAAAGGGCATCTTTAAATTGATTTCTGTACCCACCTCGGCAAGTGGAGTAGCGCATAAATAGAGATCGCAGCGCGGGTTAAAGGTATTGTTGGACCGCAATTCGACATTTATTGGCCTTCAGGAGCTATCCCAGATGCTTCCTTGTACTGCTCTGACAACACTCTCAACTCCAATGCACTACCAGGTGAGGCAGGAAATTCCCCCAGGACTTTTGAATTTCATTCCTGTTTGGTCACCTTCATGCCAGGTGACACATCAGCAACAGTCACCTCACAAAGAGATCATCAGTCCGGATTTGCAGACCAGCTTCCAACATGGTCCGAAACAGGAGGTACTGATGATCTCATCACATGCTGGGGAGATGAGTCTGTTTATGGCAAACAATGCAACTACCCTTACACTAAATGTCTCCCAGAGACATGAATGGAAGAGGCTACTCGGGATACAGGGGAGCGCCGTACAAAAATCAAGGAGCCCAGGCAAGCGCCAAAAAAGCAGGGAGGCAAATGGCACTCTGGTCACAGCCCCAACATCTGTTTGCCATTGGGCCATGCGTTATGGGGTTAATGTGCCCACTACCCCACGCACTGTCATAACACCTGCAAGGGGGGAGGTGCAACGGAGCGAGAAGGAGAGACATTGGAGGATGAAGGGAGGAGGAGGAAGACAGTGACAGGCAGCAAGTGGGAGAATCAGTTTTTTCCCCTAGCCAGAAACTCAATCTTAATGCTGGATCCATAGCCTCTCCTCACTCCCAAGGTGGCTCTGTCTGACCCTGATAAGTTTACTTCTGGGAGTGACAGCCTGATCGGATCCACATGTAGGTTTTGTGGCTCATCCCTGCTCTGAGCCTC
>NC_133770.1:45237647-45334312 GCF_003597395.2 Chelonoidis abingdonii
CCCCCAAAAGGTGAGGTAATGCATATTGTTGTAGAATGCGTTCAACACTGAATGACAAAGGAAGAGGCCAGGGCAATACCGGTATGGCAAGTGATACAGGATGCAGACAGGAACCCATTCTAACAGTAAGATATCAGGGGAAAGGTTATTATCTGCTGAAAGTCATTTTTCTATCTAAATATGTATATCATTAATGCATATGAAGTTATGAGACTGTGTTGTATGGTTGTCACTAAAATATACTGTGGATTTGGGAGCCACCCAGATACTAGCTCTTCAGAGACAATGATAAGGCAGGTAACCAACATCTGAGTGGGTGCTGAACAGACATAACAAGCCATTGTCCAGCAATGACAATGACTCACCTGCATAAGGGCATGGCTACACTTGCAGATGTAGAGCGCTTTTAGTTAAACTAGCCTTCGAGAGCGCAGTAGGGAAAGCACTGCAGTCTGTCCACACTGACAGCTGCAAGCACACTGGCGTGGCCACATTTGCGGCACTTGCAGCAGCATTGGGAGCGGTGCATTATGGGCAGCTATCCTACAGAGAACCTCTTCCCTTTCTGGTGTTGTGGCTTGTGGGAAGGGGGTGGGGAGTGCGGGGCATTCTGGGTCCTGTCCCAACGCCCCATGATGCATCGTTTTGCATCCCAGCAATCCCTTTGCTTCCGGCCACATTTGGCACCATCTTTCAACGTTTTTTGTGCTGTCTTCCCTCTCAGTCTGCAGGAATGGTGCCCGAACTGCTGAGGAATATACTGACAAATCTAGCCAGCACATCACGTTTGGCAGCCAAGTTACTCCTTAACAGCCAAACTGACAGTGAGGACTCTGATATTGACTCAAGTAACGCAAATGACACAAGATTGTTTGCGGCATTCACGGACATGCTCATCACCATGGAATGCCGCTTTTGGGCTTGGGAAACAAGCACTGAGTGGTGGGATCACATCGTCCTGCAGGTCTGGAATGATGAGCAGTGGCTGCAGAACTTTTGGATGAGAAAAGCCACTTTCATGGGACTGCGTGAGGAGCTTGCCCTCACCCTGCAGCGCAAGAACACAAGATTGAGAGCTGCCCGGACAGTGGAGAAGCAGGTGGCTATTGCAATCTGGAAGCTGGCAACTCCAGACAGCTACCAATTGGTCGCTAATCAGTTTGGAGTGGGGAAAGTCTACCGTTGGAATCATGTTGATGCAAGTTTGCAGGGCCATTAATCGCATCCTGCTCAGAAGAACCATGACTCTGGGTAACGTGCATGACATTGTGGCTGGCTTTGCACAAATGGGTTTCCCTAACCATGGACGGGTGATAAATAGGACGCATATTCCAATTCTGGCATCAGCCCACCTAGCCTCTGAGTACGTTAATCAGAAGGGGTATTTCTCTATAGTTCTCAAGACACTTGTGGGTCACTGTGGACATTTCATTGACATTAATGCAGACTGGACTGGAAAGGTGCATGATGCACACATCTTTCAGAACACTGGCCTGTCCAGGAGCTGCAAGCCGGGACTTTTTTCCCAGACCAGAAGATCACTGTAGGGAAAGTCAAAATGCCCATTGTGATCCTTGGGGACCCTGCTTACCTTTTAATGTTGTAGCTCATGAAACCCTATACAAGGAGTCTTGACAGCAGCAAGGAGCGGTTCAACAACAGGCTGAGTCGGTGTAGAATGAGTGTGGAGTGTGCTTTTGGCCACTCTCTGTATGGGAAGCTGGACTTGGCCGATGACAGCATCCCCGCGGTTATATCTGTGTGCTGTACCCTCCATAACATTTGTGAAGGGAAGGGTGAGACATTCACTCAGGCATGGAACTTGGAGGTTCAACACCTGGAGACTGAATCTGAACAGCCAGAGAGCAGGGCTGTTAGAGGGGCCCAGTGTGGGGCTGCAAGGATTAGGGATGCCTTGACTGAGCAATTTGAGGTTGAAAGCCACCAGTAACGTTTGGTGCCCTGCACAGCAGTGAAGTGCAGTAGATCCAATGTCAGTAGGAATCTGTGTTTGCTATGCTGATTTATAGAATCGTAGAATATCGGGGTTGTTCATTGGATAAACCTTGGGGGGGGGGTTGGTGCTCCCTGATACCCTAGTCCCCTCCCACTCCTTCCTTTCCCCCTTCTCCTCTCTGTCTGATAATTCATCTCCTACTTTCCTTTCAGGCTTTTCTTTGGTCCTTTTCTCACTCTCAACATTCTTCTTTCTCTTCCATTTCTCTCTTTCTGAAAAGGAATAACTTTGGTGATCAGTTTATGATCTTACTTTACAAAGAACCCCCAAACTGGGACTGAGTAACAATGACCATTATTATATAATTGTACCAGCAAATCTTTTTAACCTGTCATATTGGTTATATTACTCTTTGCCCTTAATAACAAAGAAGCATGGTCTTACCGATCTCGTCTGATATTGACTCTTTACTCCAGGTTCGATACCTTTGTTCTTTTTGTCATCTGTGTTAAAAAGATAAAACACACACATTTTATATATTTCTTCTACATTCCTTTTAAACAAGCAGCTTCAATCTGCAATTTGCAATTGTAAACTTTTAGCACTTTCAGACTGAAATTTGTATCCTACCTTCACTTGAGCGATTTAATATGGTTCATATTTAACAGCTAGTTTGAACTTCAAATTACTGGCCTGATTCTCAAAAATAAGGTTAGGCAGAAGCTATGTATCTTCTTTCATTCAATCTGGAGCTCCTTAGACTAGGACTGAGTTTTGTAGTCAGATGGGTATAGGAAGAGAGTTAACAGGACTGGAGGAAGGAAGGGAGAAGAGGAGAGAAGGAGATACTTAAGAAATTCTAATACATGAGATGAACCAAAGTCATTAGTGCAAAGTCCAGAAGCCTTACTGAGGGACCACATCCCATTCACCACCAAAGAAAAATGAAATGCTGAAAAAACAGTAAGAACAGAGAAGTTAGAAAAATAAAGGTGAAATGATAACATTGTCCAAATTCTTTAATCCTTCCCTTTGGTTTAAAAAAGAAAACATAACTGTAGCGTGGTAAACAAACCCCACACTGGAGAGCAAGAGGTTATGGAACAGCACTGGGTTCAGGCAACCCTGCCCAGAGATACCTGCAAAGCCTGGAGGCAGGGCTTGAAAAGGGAGAGCTGAGCCGTTCAAAGGCTGGTAGTGGAAGGGAGCAAATGGCTGCTCTGAAGGAAAAGCATTGCCCAGGAGCTCATTGCCTGGGACCTGACACTACAAACCCACAAGGGAGAAGCAGGGGACAGAGTGTTTGAGTCAGAAATTTTATTGGAGTGGTTTGGGGGAGCAGTGACTTAATTCTAAGGCACTCGGTTTAGCTGCCCACCAGTGGGTCCTGGACTAGAACCTGGTGGAGAGGATGGGCCTGGGTTCCCTTGCCTACTCTGAGAGAACAATACAATCATATAATCCCTCTCCTCCACTCATTTTCACTGGGCTGGGGCAGGGGATTGGGGTGCGGGGGGGGGAGGGCTCTGGCTGGAGGTGTGGGCTCTGGTGTGGGGCGGGGATGAGGGATTTGGAGTGCAGGAGGGTGCTCCATGCTGGGACCATGGGGTTCAGGAGGAGGATCAGGGCTGGGCCAGGGGTTAGGGTGTGGAGGTGTCAGGGGTGCAGGTTTTGGGTGGCACTTACTTCAAGCAGCTCCTAGAAGCAGCGGCATGTCCCTCTCCGGCTCCTATGCAGAAGTGCGGACAGGCGTCTCTGCATGCTGCCCTGTCCACAGGTGCCACCCCTGCAGCTCCAATTGGCCACGATTCCCGAACAATGGGAACCATGTGGGTGGCACCTGTGGACGGGGCAGTGCACAGAGCCCCAGGGCTGCTCCTTGGCGTAGCAGCTGAGTGGGGACATGCCGCGGCTTCCAGGAGCTGCGTGGAGCCACAGCAGGCAGGGAACCTGCCTTAGCTCCACTGTGCCACAACTGGACTTTTAATGGCGCCATCAGCAGTGCTGATTGGAGCCACCAAGGTCCCTTTTCGACTAGGTGTTCTGGTAAAAAAACAGGTACTTGGCAACCCTAGATAGGAACCCCTGACAACTGGGATAGGAACTTGGAGGAAGAGTTTACTTAGTAGGTCTAAGAGAGAGGGGTCTGACTAGGAAGGCCAGGGAATGAAAAGCTTGGACAAGCATAGTAGGCAGTAGTCCAGGGGCAAAAGCAGAGTAGAGGTAGGGCCTGGGTTCCCCAAAGGGAGGTGAATAGGAAGACTGCCTGAGTCACTACAGGAGTGACATAGTCCGGGCGATGGTTATGAGGACTGCCTGATGATGGCTGTGGAGAAAGATTTTGAAAGTCTTCCCCAGATGGGGAATCATTGTGTGACCTGGCCGGAAGGCTGAGTCATGAAGCAGCCATGCTGTGACTCGGTGAGATGAAGGAGCGCTGCATGTTGGAAGACCAGAAAGGGGGTGCAGAAATGAGTGGAGCTAATCCCTAAAATTGCCAGAAGGAGGCACCATCTAGCGGTGAGCAAAGTATACTGTCACACATGTTCTTATAGAGTGAACATCTGCCAACCCTAGGACTCTAAGTACTGACCTATCAAACCAACTCCAATCTTAGAGGCAGCCCTCCTAAAAACATTTCTGTGTTGATGCCTAAATCTGGCTTCAGAGAGCACTTCCAACCTCTAATACCCAGGATTTCCAAAGAGTAATACCAAGGAATGGTCAATGTTCAACCTATAAGAATATGAATATTCAAGACAGACATTTGTCCTTTCTTTATTTAACTGAATCTCTGTCATTCCTGGGCAGCCGAACATTGGAGTATATGGCAAGGAAGAACAAACACAGAATTCTAATTATAAAATATTCTCATTTTGTAGAGAAAGAATAGCTAGAAAATCCAGTGCTAAAAGCAGCATCAGAAGAAGTGTCCACAACTACTTTGTAATACTTAGTAAGAGAGTGAAGCCTCATTGCTTCGTAGACAAAAAGTTGCTAGCTGCCTAGATCACTGAAGAGGAAGAAAACTGGGAAAGGAATCTGCTTAAACAGAAAAGAAAAGAAAAATGGTAGCTTTAGAAGACATATAACCTCTTCAGTCTTATCTATAAACAATAAAAAAGGCAACCTATGGGTTTTTTTTTCTTTTTAACAAGGAGCGGCCCATTTAAGGGCTTCTCTACATAGGAGTTTAATATGCATGGAGTTGAAATGCACTGCTGGTGAGCAGTATGTAAGTCACAGTAATGGCTGGCACACCAGACAGCTGTGTCGTGTTTCAATTCACATAACTGTGTACTAAGCATGTGTCAGTCTCCGTGGGTATCCCATGGTCCTTTGCTTCACTGCTGAGATGTGCGCATTCTGGGATTTTTCTTGCTATCCATTGTAGGAAACATAGTGGAAGCCAGGAAGAAGCCAGTGGAATTCTGGGACTTGAGGTCAAACTCCAAAAGTACCATGATTCCACTTTACCCATCCCATGGTTCTTCTCTTTCCAGGTGGACTAGTGCTATTTTGAGAGAGCTCCATTTTCGAATTGCTGTTGGCCAGCATGAATGTAACAGTGCTTCACAATGCAATGATGGTAACCATGAATACAGAGGCTGTCGGGATTTTATTTGAGCTGTCAACACCGGATGGCTTCAGCTTTGGATTTTGACTGCTGCACTACTGAGCAGCTGATGCCAGTAAAACAGTGGCTCCTCCAGCAACAGCAGGAGGAGGATGAAAGAGAGGAAGATGATATGGAGAAACTGCTACTAAACTAACTGTTCCTGTCAGGGCCAGCTTTATGACCCACGGGGCCCGACTAGAATACTCGGCGGCAGGGTGGTCTGCTCCGGGTTTTCCGCAGCACCGAAAGACTCCCCGCTGCCGAAATGCCTTAGGTGCGGGGCCCTCTTCGGTGCATGGCCTGATTCCGGGGAATCGGGTGAATTGGCTTAAAGCTGGCCCTGGTTCCTGGAGCTGCTTCAGCACCATTTCTGGGCTCAGGAAACCAGCATCAATTGGTGGGAAAGAATTGCTCTGCAAACCTGGGATGACCAGCTGTGCCAACAAAATTTTAGGATGGCAAAAGCAACTTTTATTGAGATCTGTGCTGAACTCCTCCCTGTTTCTCAGTAGGTATGCAAACTCCCATAACTACTGAGAAACAGGCCACCATCACCATCCGGAAGCTGGCCATCCTTGACTGTTTCCAGCCCCTAGATAACCAATTAGTCATGGGAACTTGGACTGTTCGGGCCATTGTCATGGATGTTTTTGCTGCTATGCAGAAGATATTGATGCACCAGGTTATAAAGCTTGGTAATGCTCAGATAATGGAGAATTTGCCTACAGGATCACTACAGACATTAAATGGTGTAGAAATTGCTTTGGTCATCCTGGGAGACACAGCTTATCCTCTGCTTCCCTGGCTAATGAAGCCATTCACAGGCCACTTGTATAGAAGGTACGGTTTAGCTATCACTTCACCAAAATGACATTGGACTGTGCATTTTGACCCTTTCAAAGAGGTGGTGCTGTCTTGTGGCTAAATTACAGGCTGGAGAATGATACTTGCCTAGGATTACAGCTTCATGTTGTATTTTGCACAAGATTTGTGAGAGTAGGAGAAAAAGTCTTAGTGCGTAGGAGGCTAAGGTGCAGAGAATTGATCAGCAATATGAGCAGCCAACAAGACATCTACTACCAGGACAATCTTTTCAAGGATTCCATTTGCTCTTATTGCATGGCGGATACCTGAAAATATGCAGCTGTATACCAAGTTGTCATCTGGTGGGAGCAGAGCTTGCCGAGGGGTGTAAGCCAGAGGCCTCTTTCTGCAGTTAAATCAGCAGCCAGATTGAGAGACAGCAGCCATGAGCTAAGTTGCAGAGTTACATCCTCACGTTCCATCTATTGCACCAAAACAATGTAATATCAGGCTGTTAAGATGGTACTCCTGTGCTAATAGTACCCACCATCACCAAATAAAGAAACAGATCTTAAGATGCCTAAAGAAAACTTTGTTTAATAGTTTTCTGTCTGGCAAGAAACCACTTATTGACAGTTGTGATTGTGAAATCTATACTTCTATTGTTTTGTCTCTATGGTCCCTACTTCTCCATGGTTTATCTGTATGGTCTCTGATTCTTTAATTGTTTCTGTCTGTTGCATAACTAATTTAGTAAGATTTAATCAACTAAGGTAGTGTGGTATGATTAGTTAAAGAATTGTTTCATAATGGATTAGGTTGGTGAAAAATATTGTCTTCTAGTACTGTCATTGAAATGATTTGGTTAAGATATAGCTAAGTAGGATCCAAATTTTAACTATATAAACTGGGGTCCGAAAGGATGTTCTTTGGAACTTAACTCCAGGACACAGCCTAAGATAAGAACTGCCAGATCTCAACACTCTGCCAACTATACTGTGCAGAAGCTGGAGGATCTAATCTCGACTGGCCATCAAGAAAAGTTCATCTCTCTTATTGGGAGTGGTGAGCATTGTATGTTTAGCATGTGTATTTTGTTTTGGTAACTGTTAATAGAGGTTAAGTATATTACTGTATAAGGCTTTTTCACTGGTAAAAGGCCCTGCACACCCACAAAAGATTATGCCCCGAGCCCTAGGATCTGGGCAAAGGTGGGGGTGCCTAGATTAACAGGGTTACCTCTTGAGTACATGGAAGGGTAAAGGTGAGGTGCCCTAGAGCAGTGGCTCTCAACTTTTACAGGAGTCTGATTTGTCTTGTGTGCCTGCAAGTTTCACCTCACTTAAAAACTACTTGCTTACAAAATCAGACATACTATAATCACACTATAATCACACTATTACTGAAAAATTGCTTATTCTCATTTTTACCATATAATTTAAAATAATAAATTGGAATATAAATATTGTACTTTCATTTCAGTGCATAGTCTATAGAGCAGTATAAACAAGTCATTGTCTGTATGAAATTTTAGTTTGCACTGACTTTGCTAGTGCTTTCTATGTAGCCTATTCTAAAACTAGGCAAATATCTAGATGAGTTGATGTACTCCCTGGAAGACCTCTGTATATTCTCAGGGGTATATGTACTGCTGGTTGAGAACCACTGCCCTAGAGTGTGTGGGTAACAGGGAAGGATTTGATTTTTGAGTTTGAAGTTGATACTATAAGTGGTAGAAGTGGCATGTTGTAGTATTCTTTAGATGTATGCTTCCATATTTTTGTAAAAACCTATGACACTGTTGTTAATTAGAAAATTAGTGGGGTTTATGTCTATTGTGCATTGCAGGTGCTTTCTGACTAATGTTTGTTGTACAAGTAACAAAACTAACAAAAAATTACTTAGAAAATATTATAAACTTTGCTCATAGTGATTATAACAACACAAAATACAGCTTTAAAATGAAAAAGTGTGATATCCATATAGTGCAGTGGAAGGAGCAGCACACAACAATGTGGATGGACTCCTGTTTACAGATAATTGTAGTAGGTCTTGCCTCTGCTTCTACCCTTTCTGCCTCCTCGGATTGTATGTCTGGATTCAAAGCTGAACTGTGTATTGGAAGGCTCAGATGTGCTTGGCTGCCTCATGCTGTTTTTCTTGTTGCCCTGTGCTAGTGGTGGGGAGGGGAATGGTCTTGGGAACAAGCCTATGGAACTACAGTGGAGAACAGATATTGGTTTTCCCAGTATCCTGTGTTATCCAGGGACTGTAGAGCGAGGCAAGTTCCTTGTTGAGGGTGCTGCCTTGCCTGCTGTCCTGACAGTAGCATGCGCTCCAGCAAAACATTCTGCCTGCTCACTGCCTCCAGGAGCTGCTTCTGTATATCCTTGTCTCTCTCCACTGGGTCTTTGGTCTTGACAATGCTGTCCCGGGCCAGTTTAATGCTGTCTCTAAATAGCTGCCCATCTTTCTCCCTTCCAGACATCAAAAACACCCTTCACTACTTGGCAGTTTTCCATTTTTTCTGAGAGTCTCTAAAGAGAACTCCTAATAACTCTTCTTTGGAGCTCCATTTCTTTTGCTTCAAGTTGGCCAGCTGCGCAGCCATTGATAAAGGCCCTGTCCTAGCCAGTCTGGGATGTATGTTTCTGAGACACAGTAGAATATGAGTAACTTTGTATCAGAGAAAACGACTTGGTGATTTATGTTGTCACATTCCATTGGAAAGGCAGGAGTGGAAATACAGAGAAGGAAGTGCTGAATGGCCAAGCCCACTCTCTAATCTTTAAGAAATGCCACTCACATGAATGGATGGGGGAAACTGATGAGGCCAGAAGTGAAAGGGGGACAATCCCAGTAGCAAGGGAAGGAGACATTCACAAAGGGACAATAGGTAGCTCTTCTTTTCGGGAGTTTGTGGCATCCATTACCCAGCTGGGAGAGAAGGATGCTGGTTGGCCAGTATTCCCCAGCTCCCAGGATTTATCCTTGCAAATGTGGAGCCTCTTCTGGTTCTCTTCCAGCAGCCTACCCTACCCAAACTAGGAATGGGAAACTGGCCTGACACATGCTGTGGGTCTAGCTGATCATCCATTTAGGGGTCAGGAAAGATTTTTTTTTCCTCCCATGGGCAAATTGGTGGAAGACCAGGGTTTTGGGGTTTTTTTGCCTTTTTTGCAGCACCTTCTAGCCACAGGTTGCTTAGTATATAATTGAAGTACTGGAATGGAGTTGTTTATTCATCAGAACTTGTGGCAAGTTTCTACTGCAGATAATAGAATAAAACGAACAGTTCTCAGAGGTAAAAAATCTGGAATTTTGGTGAACGGCATTAAGTTCAAGTGATAGGGTGAGATCTTCTAGCCTTCACAGGCAAAGGTCCCCACCTTTCTACACCCTTTATCCCCCTTTCAGGTGGCAGGGGGCTAGTACTCAGAGAGAGCTGAATCCTTGGGTGTAGACTGAGGAGAACCTACCCCACATTATATGGTAAGAAGCCCTGTAACCCCCCTCACTGGAACCAATTAAATACAAGTACGAGTGATCGGTGCTACTGCAATATAAATACTAAATACAAATAATAATAATAAAATGTCTGGCAAATGTTTGTTGGAATGAATATGTGGCTATCTGTAAATTGACTGGACCCATTATGCTTACCAGAGCCTTGGCAGAACATATTGTAATAGAAACATTAGCTATAGGCTCATCAGACTGTATCAGTGAAAAACTGAAAATCTATAGACTTCAAACAGTTAACACCTAGAAATGTCATCAATCCTCTTTTCAGATACGCTAGAGAACATGCTCTTATCCACTCCAAATAAGCATCTAGAAAGCTTCCTTCCGAACCAGTGGAGCAGGGTCTCCTTGTACTTTATGAGCAGGCATGAGCTATACTGAAGGTAAAGTAACTGTAGTTTCAATCCCAACAGAAGGAATCATGATATAATTTGCAGTATCAGCTACACAGTAGATTAGTCAGTACATATCGAAAGATAGATAAATCAGTAGATACCAACTGGTCAACTGAACTCCAATGTGGGAAAAGCTGAACGCACAGGTTTTCCTTCATTTAGTTAGGAAACAGATTTTTTTTTTTGGTAGGAGGGGGAGGAAAGATGATGGGGATAAGAGGATTCGATTGGGTTGAGCCCTGTAAACACTGAACTATTGGTTAAAGAAATGGTATATCATGTTCAACTAGTCCATGATAAGGTGAACCTGCTGCCCAGTAAAAGTTTTCCAATACACCAGAATCAATTAAAGAACCCATGAAGCAATGTGGTGGGTGTTTAGAAGAGTATGTGAAAACCCACTTGTATCACAGGACAAAAGCTTTCTTTAAGAAACACTGAGAACAGGAAACATCACCTAAAAACAGCATTAATCAGTATTATACCCTGCCAGAAACCTGTCAGTGAGGGAAACATTCTGTACAGCAGGGATAAGAGAAATACCCTAGCTCTGAGGAATCATCAGTGAACACAAGTCTCAGTTTGATTGGACATCCAAAGTGACAACCACGATTGGACTCTAAGGGATATTGGCTAACTAAGCTTGGTCTGAGCAGGTAATTTCACAGGACCTGATAGGGCCCTACGCACACCATGACAGAGTCCTAGCGCTCTGTCCCTGAGGCCCTGTCTCCAGTTGTGGCTCTACCCGACAGTGAGTGGGCCACACATAGGAAGCACAGAGATGTGTGGGAGTGTGCAGTGAATAGGAACAGGGAGGGAAACCTCCTGCAGATCCACAGAACAGACAGAACCTGGGGGCAGTTCTTGGGCAGGAATGCAAATGTTTCCAGGGCCAGTTTGGCCTTCCCAGGGAGGTGGGGGATGTCCAGATGTGGACAGTGCCGTGGCAGACCCTCTGCCCCAGCAGTTAAATCACCGCTAGCAAGGGCGGCTCCTATGGCCTCAAGGCTGCTGAGGGCCAGTGAGGAATTTCATATTTCATAGCTGGGATGTGTGTGGGGGGTCTTTGCCCTACAGCTCCCTCCCCCCACTGCCTACCCCCAGCCTCTCTTCCCTGCTCTCAGCAGGCAGCTATCCTTCCTAGCCCGCACCTCCCTCCTACTGACGCCCCGCCCTCGCGGTGTCCCGGCTCCGCCTCCTCGCCGAATTCCCCACGCGCCCCACGCCGCATCTTCGCGCACTTGACAGTTGGTTCAGTTAAGAGCACGCGCCTCTTTGAAGTATCTGCCGCCCGGTGCTCCGCCCCCTCCTGCCTTTTGATTGGCTGGCGGAGCCGATGCTCTGCGGTCCTGGCAGCTGCAACTCTAAAGCGGTGCGGTTGCTCCGGCTACTGAGGGCGGGGGAATCCTGGCTCCCTCTCTGTGCCGGCCGGATGCATAGCAGCACCTGCCGCTCAGGCACCGGCACCAGGCGAGGGAGACACGGGGGCCTCGTCCTCCTCTGTGGCAGCAGCGGCAGCCCCAGCCCAGAGAGCAGGAGGCCGGGAACAAAGGCTCCGCGCCAGCCACTGCGGCTCCACCTGCCTCCCGCGGCGATGGCTTCCCTCAGCCTTGGGGGGCTGAACGTCTCGGCCCGTAGGAAGAGCGTCCAGTCCCGTAACGCGGCTGTGGAAAGGAGGAACTTGATCACCGTCTGCAGGTGACTCCCCAGCCCCGCGGCTCCTCCCCGCTCTGCCTCCGTCTCGTGCCCGCCCTGTGGGGAGACGAGTTCCCCTCCTTCCCCACCCCCGCAGCGCTGCCCCTAGCGCCGGGCTGTGCCCGCCTCCGTCTGTGCGGCTGCAATCACTTCCCACCCCCACGCCCCGCCTAGTGCAAGTGAATGCCCCGCTCCGCCCTCTGCATCCCAGCCCCTCGCCGTGCAGCTGGCTCTGGGCTGGTCCCCGTCGCCTTGGGCAGCATGTCCGCAGGGCTTAGAGCCTGTGTAACGCGCGTGGCCTGAGCCAGGGCTTTGATGGCCCTGGCAGGCTGTGCGCCTGCCCTCGGTGCGTCTTGCGGGGGTGCCTGGCTTTGGGGCTGCAGTAGGATTAATTAAAAACGAAGGATGGGAGTCTCACTCCTGACTCAGCACCTTTAAAAATGGCTGTTTAGCAGCTACCCAAGGACCCGGCATAAATTGCTTGCTGGATTTATTCTTCTTCACTTTTACAAGGCAGTGTGTGTATTCACCTGACTATAAGAGTAACGCTATTCAAACAAAATATTGGCACTAGTTCATACTGGTAGCGTGAAACACGAAGTTTGTTTTTTTGCCAAAATGTACTTGTTAGAACTAATAAATATTCACATTGTACAGTGAAATCTCCATGTAGGTTCCCAACAGTTGAAGCGAAAACCAAGATGGATTTTAACATCTTGAGGATGTTTAATTCAAGTCTTGTTTTCATTTAGGGTTTCCTCATGTGGTATCTTGTATGTTGTGAGATACAGCTGAATTTCTCCATGCAAAATAATACCTTGAACTAACAGTTCTAATTTTTATACCCACTGCATCTATAAAACTTAAAGTGAAGGTTGAAGCTCTCTTATTTACCATGTTGTATATGTAGTACAAATATATTTTACCTACTTTTTAAAGATAATTGCAATAGATAATCACAGGAATGGGTGCATAAAGGTAGTGTTTGAGTCTGGATTTATGTTTTAATGCCAACATCTACCATTAATGTGTGTTTTTAATATTTTTAAATTCTTCTGTGAAATCATAGGCTTGACATGATTCTGTGTGTCTCCAAAATATGTGTCATTTCAGACACTTCAACAGCTCTTTTGGTGCTGTCATAGTCTTGTAAATGAGTAGCTTATTTTTTCCACATGTGAATTATTGCATATTAAATCATGGAAAACCTTGAATAAAAGTACAATTCCTAGCCCTATCAATATAACAGAGACATCAAACTGATTAATTTGAATATTGACTAAAATGCCCTGTAATGACTTTAACTCATTGAAAATAAGTATATTACTTTAAAAATACTGAACAGATATTTAACTGTAGTATCTCTATAATATATAAATATTGTTCTCCATCTATATTATAACTTCTTTACAAATTGAAGCTTTCACAGAGGGATTGACAAGTGACAATAACTGAATAAAGTAGGTAAGAAACTAGTCAGTTTTGTGGTTGCCCATCCCGTTTCAAATGGCAGAAATGAAATTCTCCAGTATTGTCAATTCCACTTGGCTGTTGGGAAAGCAGCAGAGGTGCTGACATTGCTTGCCTCCTCATAGACGTAGGATCAAAGTTCACTGGTTACTATTGCAACCATAAATGGTAGAAAAACTTAAAACAACAATAACAACAAAGCTTACATTCTGTGGAAAGTGATGACTTAGAACTCATCTCTCCTATTGCAATGGAAAACTTCCTACTCTCCACTGGAGAATAGTTGTCTTTTTTAGCTCTGATATTTAATATATCTGTTTGGAGACAGTGAAAAGTGACTAATATAGGCAAAGAAATCTTTGAAAACAGGCAATATAAATTGTCAGCAACAGCAGCGTATGAGTGATTCCTACCTTCCTATAGTCACTCTCTAAAATAACAAAATGTTTACAGCTAGAATAACATTCTACTGTCTTTCTCACCAAGCCTAAAAATTAACATTTTCCACAAGCTTTACATCTTGGGAGAGAGGAGTGTGTTCACTTTTAAAGCTGATATATGTTCTTGATTGTTTCTATCCTTTTTGAGCTTTTTAAAAGAAAAAGGCAAGGAGTAGTTTTTTATGGAAATAATCAAAACCCATCTGCAATTATTAAGCATTTCTGATATTGTAGCGTATCCTTTAGTAGGCATACACTAAAAAAACTACAAAGCAGCAAATCAGACAGCTGACTGTAATATGTTTGAGACAATCAGAAATACTATTGGTATAAATGGTTCCATTAGTGTACCCTGAGATGGTTAAATCAAATGTGGAAAGCTCAGAACCTGCAAGGAAGAAATTCTTCTGCATTGTCATCTGCAGCCTTCTCTTATGATTACCAGAGAAGATTTCTTCAAATTATCATTCAGCAAAATCTTTAGTATTTCCTCAGCAGGTCTTTTTAAAGTGTCATCTGCATTATTTGGATTTTTACTTGCCCCTTTTTACTGCCAATTTTTCTATGCTTGTTTGTCATTAACTAAATGACACAGAATATAGAGGGATTACATGGTCAGTTGGAGACTTCTAAAATCTGATTTTAATATTGTAGATATTATTTATTCTGACACATGCAGGCTCACAATCAGATTAGATAATACTGTCACCTTATTTTCATATAAGAAAATAACTATTGACCCTCACATTTTTGCATAGGCCCATGGAAACAATTCCTTCCCCAAACAGCCTGACTCTTCTCTACCATGATCACAATAGGGTCCATAAGGTTGATCTGAGAATTTTCAGGCAGAGAAGTCTCTAGGTTTCTCTGGCCTCCTTCTGTAAAAGTTAGGCCCCACTACTTGTAGTGGTATGTATGTATAGCTCTGAACATTTGAAGTATTTATTTGTTTCAAATAAATTGGAAAGGTTGTGGGGAGACAACTTAAATATTAAAAACTATCATAATTTTAAGTATGTTTTTTAAAATTTGGAGATCTGTTAATAGCCTCAGTGCTTTGCAGGTAATATGGTCTCAGTGTGTGTTAAGATTTCACAGCCTTGATGCCCAGCTGGAAGCATCAAGTTCATTGACAAAGTTATAAATTTTCCCCGATAAGGTGGAGATTGTCTTCTGTGTTCTTATCTGAAATCTATAAAGGGAAGATAAAACAGAAGTGATATTCAATGGTGAAGAGTCTTACAGGATTATACTGGGGTCTCCCTCCCTATCCTGGACACAATACTCAAACTCTCTGGAGATGGTCTTCAAAAATTAGATTCCCGTTTGCTTGCTTGGATTGTTCTAAAGGTATTTGCCTCAGTGTAGATGTTTGATCCAGTATACACAGTGTGTCCATAAACTTCTTCTTGTTAGAGGTTCCACAAAGAGAAGCATCAAGGTTTGGGATATCTGTAGGTTCCTCTTTTGAATGTGAAAGCCATGTGCCAAAGTTGATCAACTCTTTGACACAGGGTGCATTGAACCCCTGAAATGGTATTGGCTGAGGATTCTAAATATATTACAGTGAGATGCTTAGAGTGCTTTGAAGATATTTGTCTTAAAGCAGGTGCCTAGCTGGCATCCAAAGTGCAGCCTTATATCTCTGCTCTGTAGAGAGAGGTTTCAATGCAGACAGAAACATCAGCAATGAACCATTGTTGGATCCAAAGTCCACATATCAATACAGAACCACCTTTCATTCAAGGATACTTCAAGACCATGGAATTCAAGATAAGTGGCATTGGTGTAGAGCCTCAACTATAAGCAATAAGGTGCATGAATTCCAATTTCTTGTGAAAATGTTGTTTTGAGATACTGTTGCATTTCCACACATTGGTGCAAGTAGCTTTGATGCTTCAGAGCTCAAGACTGGTGACTCTTGAGCAGAATTACATCACAAAGCTGAAACTCCATGTACAGGAGTGGATGTAACAATGCTGCTTCACAGACCGAATTAATGCTGTTGCATGTAAGGCAAGTGACAGTGGGCAAGTACTGCTCCATGATGCTTGTGTTTCCAAGGTGAGATCTGTTCTGTTATTAAATAGAATAGAGACACAAGAGGCTGAGGTAATGAGACTGGAACAGAGCTCTGTAGGTCGAAGTCTTCTCTCTCTCTCTCTCACCAACAGATGTTGGTCCTCCACCTTGTCTGTCTAATACCCTGGGACTGACATGGCTACAAGAACACTGCGTATGTCAAATAGAATAATGAGTTTGTCACGCCTTGTTGCTAGGTACCATCAATTCTAGCTGTTTCAATCCTGATAGTCAAGGCATTGAACTTTTGATCTTGGCTCAGAGCTGCCTCACAAAGCTGGACCCCCTCGGATACTCAGAAGCCTTGAAGTGAGGATCATAATATAAACCCTGTTTATCCAGTATAGGCAGTTGTCATAAAAAATTAAGCCATCTGTGCTTATCTCAGCTTGAGATAAGTAGCTTTGATGCGGGACTTCCTCAGTTTGCTGTTAGTAGCCAGGACATTACTCTATTCCCATTTGTACTATGTGCATCAGAAATATTGAAACTTGGTAACATCAACCCTGAATTATCTTTATGGTAAATCAAATTTCATGGCTTATGGAATCTCAGCTTGTCACCTGTTGGTATAAAGTGAAAATACTGATGTAATGGGAACCTGGCAGTGTTTAGTGTGGCTTCAGATCACTTAAGAACAGAGCAAAATGTCCACAGTATATATGTACTAGTTCACCGACTTTTTTTTTTTCTGGCCTTTTGAAAGGTGATAGCGAAGAATAATAGTGTAGCAGCAAAAACATCACAATTAGAAATATGTCTAGCAGCTTCCTTCTATGTTTTTAAAATACTCTCTAAACTTAATGCCTCAACAAGAGAAGATTCTAACTTTAAGCCTCTTGGCCTGGATATATCCCAAATAAGGTTCCTGAGCCCTGTTGCAGTTGACTTAAGAAATTTGGGAGAAATTCCTTCTTATCCTGCTGCAAGGATAGAAGAGGTTGCATGGAAAAGATGGTGATGATCTTCCAGGTCTCCATCTGACTTAAACATCTTAATAAGGACTCAGAAGGTCTTCTGCAGGTTGGAAAATGCAACCACATCTACAGCTATTTATTGCTGGCCCAGTCCATGACTGCCCTGAAGGAAGAGAATCATGTCCTCAAAGGTTGAAATCATAGGATGCTGGAAGAGCTGTACAGAAGCACTGGTGTTTGGGAACCTTCTCTTGCTTAAAGGACATTGTGTGCAGCTAGGGACTGTTGCAGTGGTGGTATAGCTATGCCATGTTTGGAATACTTTTTTCCTTAATACTGACCTTTTTCTGTGAGATTACAGCCATTTGAATTGTCTGGTTGGCTAGTGGTATAAACTACTAAGAGCACTCTCATGTGCATTGCACTGTGAAAATTGCTGCAGGCCCAATAAAGTGGTAGTCTTGCTTAGACCACTGTGGCATGCACAGAGGAACCCAGAGAAGAGAAATTCAGGCTTAGTTTTCCTGCAGATTCTAGCTATTGATGGTGGTCTGGCGCAATTAATCTGGTGGCATGGACTATCTGTGTTGCTCAGGAAATCCAGTGGCAGGTGTGGCACATACATGCGCGCACACATTATTGTGGGAGCTGGTCCACTGCTCAGTTAGGCTGATCACATGAGCAAGATGACTCTGATGTCTTGGTGAGGAAATCCAATGGAATATAAGGTGAAAGGATAAATTTGAAATAGGCATCTCTTCCTTTTTTTCTCTAGCAGAAATGTAGTTTCAGCAACGAGGATCCTTTGGTTGCCCTTGAAGGAGGGTCAATATACTGTCTTCTGAAAACTCAGTTTATTTCAAGTTCAGCAATTTGCCTAAGAAAATTCTTAAACTAAAGTCCTCTTTTGGAGAATACTGAGTCTAAAGCAGATCTCATGGATGGATATAGACTATACTGGAGTTAGATTATTAGATTCTCACCCCCCACCCTGGTCCCTGTAGGGTGAGTTAAGGAATTGAGGTGGCATAAAACAGCTCTAGAAACTTCTGATGAGACTGGGGGAATTTTCTCCCAGCAAGGGAACTGAGGAGGAACCTGATCTGACTTCTGAGAATCCCTTCACAAACCCTGGTGTACTGGGGGTGCCAGGATGGAGATGTGAGGGACTTGTTCAGAATCTCAAGCCTTTTCACATCCCTGAACAATGCTCTAGGCTGAAATCAAGCAGTGAGATGGATGTACACAAGACACATTTCACCTGCCTACTTTTACTATCCCCAATATTGCTGAAAAGTTTCTCCAATTATTTGGAGAACATCTGAGAGGACTATAAAAAATTAATGAGAGAATTTACCAGGGCCAGATGTTTTACTTAGTGGAGGATTTTTTTTAATTGCTTTGGGGCAGTGTAAAATTTATAATTCATAATTTCCTTTTTGGTTTTGTAAATTAATATTGTAATTGCTTGTGTTCTAGTGGTGTCTGTAGTCCCCAACAAATGTTGTTGGCTCTATTGTGCTAGGCACGGTACAGTCTTTTTCCTGAGCAGAACAGGTTGGAGAAAGGATGTCTCTGTTAAATATTTAACATCCCTGCCCTTTCAACTGATCTGTAAGAATTCACCATCAGCGTGTTTGAGACTCCCAAAAGGTCCTTCAGCAAAATTAGGAAAACCAGACTTGATATTCCAGATCAATGTTTTGGCAACCATAGCACAAGCTGCGGTGTTACACATCACCAAATCATACTAGGGAACAAGATGACTCCAGCTTAAGTGATTTGACTATACTATGTAGGGGAAAAAGCTGCATGATTATGGGGGACTTCAGTTTGAGTGACATATGATGGAAGTCTCTTGTTGCAAGTACTTAAACATCCTTGGAATTTCTAAACATTGGAGATGACAGTTTCATAACTCAAAAAGTGTTGCAACCAACAAGAGGGAATTCTTCTAGACCCTTTCTTAACCAGATAAAGAGAAACTGATCACAGAGCAAAAAATTAAAGGTTGCTTAGGTACGCTAAGTGGTCATGACTTCACATTTATAATGTGCAAGCACAATCGAGTCCAGATAAGTAATGTACTTAGTGCTATATTGGGGCCAGTTTCACAAAGCAGAAAGCAATTAAGCCGGGAGGAAGAACTTAATCATGAAAATGTGAATGATAATTGGTAATCATTTTAAGAACACCTTATTAGATGGCCAAAAAGCCACAATCTATGGAGAAGGTTGTGCTGATTTAAAAACTGACCTGGTTTGGAGGGGAAGTGAACACAGCTATAATAAATAAATAACATAAAAACAAATGGGGGAGAAGGAAGGGGAAGTTGAAAGTAATGAATATAACTCAGAAGTTAGGAATTGTAGAAAACTGATAAGGAAAGAAAAGGAACACAATATAAAATCTATGGCCAGCAGCGTTAAGGACAATAAGAAGGTGTGGGGTTTTTTTTTATATATATATTAGGAACAAAAGGAATTCTGACAATAATATTGGTCCATTACTAGATGGAAATGGTAGAGTTATCAATGAAAAGGCAATAAACACTCATGTCCTATCTCTGGGGAAAAAACAGATGATACAGTCTCATCATATGGGGTTGATAACATTTTTTCCTTCCATTAGTATCTTTGGATGTTAAACAGAAGCTACTAAAGTTAGACATTTTTAAAGCAGCAGATCCAGATAATTTGTATCCATGAGTTTTAAAAGAGCTGGCTGAGAAGCTCACTAGACCATTAATGTTGATTTTCAGTAAGTTTTGGTGCATTGGGGAAGTTCCAGGAGACTGGAGAAAAGCTAACGTGCCAGTTTTTAAAAAGGGAAAACAGGATGACGCAGGTAATTATAGGCCTGTCAGCCTGACATCAATCCCAGGCAAGATAATGGAACCGCTGATGTGGGACTCAATTAATAAAGATTTAAAGGAGGGTAATGTAATTAATGCAAATTGACATGGGTTTTTTGAAAATAGATCCTGTCAGACGTATAATAGTATCAAGTTTGAGTGATAAATGTAATAGTGTTGATGTAACAGACTTCTATTAGGTGCCTGACTTAGTACCATGTGACACTTTGATAATTACACCTCTACCCTGATGTTACACTGTCCTTGGGAGCCAAAAAAATCTTACCGCATTATAGGTGAAACTGTGTTATATTGATCTGCTGGAGTGCACAGCCCTGCCCTGCCTCCAGAGCGCTGCTTTACCGCGTTGTATCCAAATTCGCGTCATATTGGGGTAGAAGTGTATATTCTAGTGTGGTGTTTTTTGTTTTCTTTTGTTTTTAACAACATGGCACACATTAAATGGATAAAAAATTGGCTAACTGATAGGTCTCAAAATGTAATCGTAAATAGGGAATCGTGATCAAGTGGGTGTCTTTTCCAGTGGAGTCCTTCAGTAATCAGTTCTTTGCCCTACACTATTTAACATTTTTATCCATGATCTAGGAAAAAAACATTAAATCATTGTTGATAAAGTTTGAAGATGACACAGAAATTGGAGGAGTGGTGAATAAAGAGGACAAGTCATTGATTCAGAGCGCTCTGGATCACTTGGTAAACTGGGCGCAAGCAAATAGCATGCATTTTAATAGTATGCATTTTAATATGGTTAAATGTAAATGTTAGGGCTGTCAATTGCAGTTAACTCACATGATTAAGTAAAAAAAATTAATTGTGATTAATCGCAGTTTAATCGTACTGTTAAATAATAGAATACCAATTGAAATTTAATATTTTGGATGCTTTTCTACATTTTCATATATATTGTATTCTGTGTTGTAACTGAAATCAGTGTATATTTTTGATTACAAATATTTGCACTGTAAAATTAAAGAAATAATATTTTTCAGTTCATCTTGTACAAGTACTGTAATGTAAACTTTGTGAAAGTGAAGCTTATAAATGTAGATTTTTATTTTGTTACATAACTGCACTCAAAAAAAACAAAACAACGTAAACTTTTAGAGCCTACAAGTCCACTCAGTCCTACTGCTTGTTCAGCCAAGCACTAAGACAAATACGTTTGCTTACATTTACAGGAGATAATGTTTCCTTTTTTCTTATTTATAATGTCACTAAAAATGAGAACAGTCATTTGCATGGCTCTTTTGTAGCTGGCATTGCAAAGTAGGTACTTACATGCCAAATATGCTAAATATTCGTATGCCCTTTTATGCATCAGCCACCGTTCCAGAGGATATGCTTCCATGCTGATGATGCTTGTAAATAATGCATTAATTACATTTGTGACACAATTCTCCCCAAGAAATTCAATGTCCCTTCTCTGTTTTACCCATATTCTGCCATATATTTCATGTTATAGCAGTCTCGGATGATGACCCAGCACATGTTCTTCATTTTAAGAACACTTTTTCACTGCAGATTTGACAAAACACAGAGAAGGTACCAATGTGAGGTTTCTAAAGATAGCTACAGCGCTCCACCCAACCTTTAAGAATCTGAAGTGCCTTCCAAAATCTGAGAGGGACAAGATGTGGAGCATGCTTTCAGAAGTCTTAAAAGAGCAACACTCTGATGCGAAAACTACAGATCCCGAACCACCAAAAAAGAAAATCAACCTTCTGCTGGTGGCATCTGACTCAAATAATGAAAATGAACATGCATCTGTCCACACTACTTTGGATTGTTATCGAGCAGAACCCATCATCAGCATGGACACTGTCCTCTGGAATGGTGGGTGGTTGAAGCGTCAAGGGACATATGAATCTTTAGCGCATCTGGCCCGTACATATCTTGCAACTCCAGCTACAACAATGCCATGAGAATGCCTGTTCTCACTTTCAGGTGACACTGTAAACAGGAAGCAGGCAGCATTATCTCCTGCCAATGTAAACAAACTTATTTGTCGTAGCACTTGGCTGAACAAGAAGTAGAACTTGCAGGCTCTAAAAGTTTACATTGTTTTAGTTTGAATGCAGGGTTTTTTTGTACATAATTCTACATTTGTAAGTTCAACTTTCACAATAAAGAGATTGCACTACAGTATTTGTATTAGGTGAATTGAAAAATACTATTTTACAGTGCAGATGCTTGTAATCAAAAATAAATAGGAAGTGAACACTGTACACTTTGTATTTTGTGGTGTACTTCAGATCAGTATATTTGAAAACATAGAAAACATCCAAAATATTTAAATTAATATTTAAATGGTATTCAATTATCGTTTAACAGTTCGATTAATCACAATTATTTTTTTAATTGTTTGACAGCCCTAGTAAATTTTATGCATCTATGAACAAAGAATGTAGGCCATGCTTACCTCATGGGGTCTCTTATCTAGCATATCCTCCAAATCTTTTTCAGATTAACGGCCTTCCAAGATAATCAGCTGAGTTCTCAGTATGATGCTGCGGCCAAAAAAGCTAATGCTATTGGATGCATAAATGGGAGAATCTCGAGTAGGAGTAGAGATGCTTTCTACCTCTGCATTTGGCACTTACATGATTGCTGCTGGAATATGGTGTCCAGTTCTGGTGTCTCCAATTTATCATCATTGTTCTTGAATTGTGAAGTGTTTAAAGGATTAGAAATAAATAGATAGACTCAGAGCTCAATCTTAACAAAGAGAAGGTTAATGGGCAACTTGATTACAATGTATATGTATCTACATGGGGAAATGAATATGTAATAATAGATTCTTCAGTCTAGCAAAGAAATATATGACATGATCCACTGGACTTGGATGTTGAATCTAGACATAAATGTGTACCTTATTTCCATTTTCAATTTAACAATGAGGATAATTAACCATTGGGATAATTTACCAGGGGTTATTGTGGATTCTTCCTTACTGACAACTTTTAAATCATAATTGGATTTTTTTTTTCCTTAAAAGATTTGTTCTGGGATTATTTTGGGCAAGTTCTATGTCCTGTGTTTATACAAGAGATCAGACTAGTTAATCACACTGGTCCCTTCTGGCCTTGGAATCTGTGTATCTATGAAAGCTCTAAGTGTAAGACTAGTGATGATTTACAATATTTTCTAGGTTACCTCTTGTTGTAATTTAGGTAAACGAGAACCATACATTTTATAACTTGAACATCTTGATCACTTCCAGTTTGTATTTTATTTAAAAAAAAAAAATTGTGCTGTCTGGTATAAAGAAGCAAAACTATTTATAAAATTGATATCTCATTCTTCTCTTCTAGGTTCTCTGTGAAGACTCTGATTGATCGTTCCTGTTTTGAGACTATTGATGATTCTTCCCCTGAATTTAATAATTTTGCAGCCATTTTGGAACAGATTTTAAGTCATCGTCTGAAAGGTACATTAATTATTCTCTGTTTTTCATTTGTTATACCTTTCTTCGTTTATCAAAAACAATGGAGTGTGCACTTTGCTCAGTGAATATATGCTCAAAGTTTAAATGGAAACCAAGTGTTTTTAAGCTGAGTTTTTGTTCATGTAAAACTGAAGTATAGTTACACTTCTAGCAATGTCAGATTGCTAGTAATCACATCATGTCTCTTGCTCTAGAACCCATCTTCAAAGTGTCAGAAGATATGGCAGCTGCTACACGCAACCAGATCAGGAGAACTAAAACTAGAAGTCTTTTTGTGAAGTGTGTGGGCAGAAGGATTTTCAGTTTGTTTTGAATGTTTGTGTCCATCAGTAGAATCCAAGTCTTGTGTGTCCTTGGCTAGTCTCATGCCTAATGAACATCCCAAAAGTTATCCTACAGAGCTGCAATTTCCATGTGGAAAATCCTGTTCTAAATAGATAATGAAACTTTGCACTATTCAATATTTGCCTTCCATGCAGTGGTCATGTGACTGATTGGGTGTATAAACCCACATTGGGACAGGAGGGTTTCAGGAGCCGTTCTGGTCCCAGGAGATTCTGCTTCTCTCCACCTGCAGAGTTTTCTCTAGCTGGAGGAGAAGGTTTTAAAAGGGAGCCAGATAGCTCAAAAGGGGGACAGACAGAATAGGAAAACAGATCTATCCTGAGAACTCCTGAGCAAGGGCACAAATAAGTCCTTATTGCAAGGGAAGGGCTAGTAAGCAGCAGGAGAAGGTTCAGGGTGAAGATTCAGGTGAGAGGGTACTGCAAACTTTCTCTTTTGGGCTCAAGGCTGAGTCCTGTGCCAGGAGCCCGAATATAGTCGGGTTCATCAGGGACTGTTGCTTGCATGAAACCCAGGATAGAGGGAGAGTGTGACAGACCCCGAGTGGGGTGCAGCCCAGGAACTTGGATCAGTGTGCAGCTCGGGCTAGTGTGCAAGAAATGAGGCTACTAGCTGAGCTGAAATGCACTGAAAATTCAGGGGAAATACTTTGAGGTCTTACGAGAAGAAAGTGGTAGGAAGTGGCCCAGGAAGGCAGCCTCAAAGTACTCCAGAATGTTTGTTATTACCTCTTGTAGGGCCTTTGGTTGGAATCTGGTGGAGGTGGAGGGCCTGGGCTCTCCTACCAACCACCCTTTCCAGGGAAGGGGCATAAACCTCTCTTCCCTTCTTCCCCCACCACTCCTTGGAGAAGAATATAGAGACACCGTAAGCGCTCCTGCAGTTGTTTATAACAAGGATGTATTGAATAAATGTGAAAGGACCTGTGGAAGTATTGAGCCTTCTTGCTACAAAAGAGACATATTTTTGCAGAAGGGAAATGACGATAAGTAAGTGTTTATGCTATCTGAAGGACAGTAGAATCTTTCTGTAGGTAAAGAGAGGGTCTCTGGTTCTCATAAAATGAATCATGACCATGAGTCAAGCTTAGGGTTGCCAGGCGTCTGGTTTTCGACCAGAATGCTTGGTCGCTCCTGGAAGTGGCTGGCATGTCTGATTTCTAGATATAGGGGTGGCCATGAGGGCTCTGCGTATTCCCCTTGCCCTGAGCACCGGCCCTGCAGCAGGAGTAGTTCCTGTAGGACAGGGCAGTGCTCAGAGCTGCCTTGTCACACCTCCACCTACGTGCTACAGGGACATGCCGCAGGGACATACCGCCGCTTATGGGCTGCCTGAGGTAAGTGCTGTCCAGAGCCTGCATCTCCTCTCACACCCCAACACCCTGCCCCAACCCTGAGCCCCCTCCCAGAGCCCACACTCTGCATCCCCTCCTGCACCCTAATCCCCCTGTCCCAGCCCAGTGAAAGTGAGTGAGGGTGGGAGAGAGCGAGCGACAGAGGGAGGGGGGGATGTACTGAGCGGGCATGGGGCCTTGGAGAAGGGGCGGGGTGGGGCGTTGGGGCAGGGCAAGGGGGTTTGGTTTTGTGTGATTAGAAAGTTGGCAACCCTAGTCAAGCCTCTGTGCAATGGTGACTTCTTGAGACAGACTGCTTCCTAGTAGGAATTAGAACTACTAGTTTGTGCTATGTGCAGGTTAAGTTGTTCATGTTGTCAAAGTGTAAACAGTGGTTTTTCAATGAATATTATTAGAAAAAATGTTGGTCTGAGTCATAATGTACCTGAAAGTGCAATTCTACTCTTTAAAGTTCTTTTTCAATGCATTTTGGGTGTTTGAGTTCTTTCTAATGATTTATAAACTGAGCATATTTGATATGTAAAACAACACTTTTACACCTTCCAACTCTGTAAGCACTGAACAGTTCTTGGTCATTCCTCAGAGGTGAGGAGGGTGGCCCCGTCTGGGGAGCCCCCTTCTACCTGCTGCTCTTTACAGTGAAGTGGTCATCGTGGGGTTAACTGCATTACTCAAAATATTAGGGGATGGAGCCATGCTCTCCCCTCCCTCCTTCCTCTGTTCTCGGTGAGAGTACCCCTCATGCCCTCCCCCAAACACTTGGTTGTGATGCTGTTGAATAAAACAGCAAGTTCCCAGCCTGCAGTCCTGTGAGTGGTGGTGGTTTTGTTGCACTGAGCAGTCCCATTTCAAACCCAGTACAACAGTCCTTGCTTTCTGTTTCTGGGTAGAGTAGTTGGAGCCTCTGCCTAGCTTGTCTCTGAAGTTTTGCCAGAAGCCCACGTTGTGGTGGTGAAATAACATTTTCAATTACTTGAATTTACTTAATATTTCGAAATATTTTATTGGTGACTGCAGCTTCAAAATTTGTGTTCTTGTTCAGTAATGGTTTTCTACTAGTTTTTTAGCATTGTGAACTGTATAAGAATTGGATTTCTAGGTGTTCAAGATACAGTGATAGAAATTCTACATGTATACAGCACATGCAGGTGAAGTGATAATACTCTGAACCAGTGAATTTCATATTCTGTCTAATTAGTACGTGTACTAAATTAATAAGATGCTTATTCTCCTTTTTCCTGTGAGGTTATCTTGCTGTCACTGTGCATCAGTCAGTCATGACTTTTATAATTGGGTGGCTCTGCACTAAAAATGAAGATGTCTATTCTAGTGATAAAAAATGTTTAATTGCACTTCTAGTTTTGAAGGTATCATTTTTATTCTGATTTGAAGTAAAAGGGAAATTAGCTGTGTCTTATAAGTGGGCAGGTTCATGCTTCCACCAATTTGTTTTCTTAAGCACATCAAGATAACCACTCCAAGAGGATTCTTGGTGGTTCTATGGAACATGAAGGCACAGCTCCCTTTTGCTCCTGAGCCATCCTGCACAATCTGGCTCCACCTGGCCCTCTATACCACCCATCTACTCCCATGCCTCCTAAATGCCATCAGACACAACTAACGCTGTTTGCGAGCTCCTGTTAACTGTATTAAACACCCTTGTGTGTTGTCCGTTCTTTTGCTAGTAATGTGGTCCTGATAGTGAGGTGTGCCTCTGGGAATGGAAAGGGATAAGATTGAAGTGACAGTGCTGTAAGAGACACACTTGACAGAGACTGAGGTGCTCAGCTTTGGAGGCTAGATTGGGGTTGTAGATTGTTGCTGTTATAACTCTAATGCGAGGATTGTGGTGATCCTGTTGCATAAAAAACTCAGTATAAGGATTGTGGATACTTGTCTCAGCTACCATTCTTAGCTGACCTATCAACAATTGTTTTTGCCGCTTATGGGCTGCCTGAGGTAAGTGCTGTCCAGAGCCTGCATCTCCTCCCACACCCCAACACCCTGCCCCAACCCTGACCCTCACTCCCAGAGCCCACATGTATTTGGCAATTTAATATATCCTTTCTCGCTGATCCTGATTTCATAGCATATAAATGATTGAAAGTTTATATGAGACCAGAGCTTCAACAGCCCCCTCTTCAGCAGTTTTGTGGAAGACCACCAGAATGTTTATTTGTGGGAGTATTATTGCATATGCATCTTTTAAAAAATAAATGGTATAATGCTAAATTAGCCTCTGTAGCAGTGAACCAGCAGTTATGGAAACCTTAGCCTTTGGGGCAAATTTAATATTAGTCATAATGAATGTGCTTCTGAGAATACTGTGTATCTTGAGTTCTCCTAGTTACTATTTCTCCATTTTATTTTAGGAAAACTTAATAAAATTTTTTAAAATATTTCTTTAGGGGTGCATCGGAGGCCAAATTGCAAGTCCCAATAACTTCTAAAGGCTTCTATTTTCCCCAATCTGCAGCATTATCGTATGGCCTCTGTTTTTAGCAATGCAGCCTTATGGCTCAAGAACATAACATAAGAGATCCCTCCCTAACTGTTACTGGAACAGGAGCTGGTCCATCCCCTGCTGCTGGCAGGAATACTGACATCAGCCTATTACCATTTTGATTATAAAATATCCCGTATGATATTGGCTACTAATCAAAGCCTGGGCTAGTTTGTCTTAAATTTAAATTCCATCCTTTCGCACAGATTGATGCTGTCCTTAGAGGCAACCCATGATTGAAACCAATAATGTGAAGAGAGTGAATGGAGAGCGGGATGATATGGTGGTGGTCTCAGCTGATCTCAGGGGATCAGTGTCCGGCATTCCAACAATGGTACAACCTACAACCCAATTCCTTCTTACCACTGCATGGCTTGAGTCAGAATCATGTCCTCCTTCACTTGGTTGTATAACCTGCAAAGAAAGAAAATATATTTGTAAATAGTTATCTATTTTAGCTTAGTAGTTAGTTATGGTTAGTATAAAATATTTATTTTCACCTGGTTGGGGAACCACTCCCCAGCTCTGGGACTATGCCCAGAGTCCCAGGATTCAAGAATTGTATCTCCTGCCCTTGCTGCTTCTCCATCAGTGATGAACATCAGTGCTGGTTGGACAGTCTGGGTGATGTGCATATCTCTATGAAGTGCAGGATCTATCGCTCCTTCCTACCCTGAACTCAAGAGACCCCCTCCCCCCCTCCCGATACATTGGCATCAGCTGACCAGCAGTGCCCTCCAAGCATGTGCCTTGAAGAGGGGCCTTTAAAATCTAAGCCCAGGGACCCTTCATCTACGGCTCCCTATGAGAGTAGAGGGCACTCTAGTGGACCTCCTGGGAAGGAAGGTCTGCTCTGTGGGCTTGCAATTCCATGTTGCTGACTGCTAAGCTTTGTTAGTGAAATAAGACTTTAACTATTCCAGGTTTGTGGATTTCAGAGAGAAACTTCCCACAGTGGACAGGGCCCAATTGCAATCTGTTTTAGAAGAGGGAAGTTAGTAGCAAAAATAGCCCTCCAGGCTGCAGTGGATCCAGAGACACAGCTTCCAGAAATTGGGTCTCTGGTCTGGTAATAAAGAAGGGACTCCTGGCTGCAGTCATCTGAGCTTCCTAGGGAGGTCCAAAACGCCATCAAGAACCTCCCCTTTGACAAATCCAACCTCTTTAAGGAGGAAATGGATGAGTCCCTCTACTTGCTAAAGTACTCGAGATTGACTCTGTGTTCCCTGGGAATTTGCATTCCAGTCCCCAGGAGGAAACAGTAGCGTCAGCCCTATAGACCAAGGCCACTCTCCTCATGCACACTGTTACCAGCAGCCAACTGAGCCTGTATGCAAATGCTAGAGGATTCAGAGGCCTCACTTCTCAGCCTCCTCTATTACCACAGCCTGCCACCACCCCAACTGTTGGCCAACATCCATTTTTGATCTGTTGGTTGAGACCTGTGTACTACTACTGATACCACCTACCTCTCTTCTTGTGACATTTGGGAGGCATCTTACACTCTTTGCCCACAACTGGAACGCAATCACTATGGTCAGTTGATAATCTTCAGAATTCAATCAGGGATACTCCATAGAATTTCTCACCTTCCCACCTCACACAGCCTCTCTTGCTCCCTCCTTTGGGAACTACTCTCACAATGTGATTGTTCAACAGGAGATGGAATCCCTTTTATGCCAATAATTATGTCCCACCTCGTTACCATGGGAGGGGGTTCTATTCCCCGTATTTCCAAATTCCTCCCAAAAAGATAATGGATGGAGACCCATCCTGGACCTTCAGCAACTCAACACCTTATTCAAAAGCTGAAATTCTGGATGATTACATTGGCATCAATAATCTCCTCTTCAGGAAGGGATGTGGTTCATAGTTCTTGAAATAAAGGGCATGTTTCCACATGGACGTTCACCCATCACACAAGAAATTCCTACATTTTATGATTGGCCACAAACACTTCCAATTTTAGTCCTCTTTGGGCTTGCTACAGATTATTGATAAAGGTTTTCTCTGTGGTAGCAGCCCAGATGAGGTATCGGGGGTATATGGTGTTTCTACACCTATCTAGTCAGGAGGTCAAGTCAACAACAGGGTCTCTCATGCAACTTTTAGCAGCCCTAGGCATTGCATAAATGAAGAAAAGTCCATTTTGTTACCAACAAGGACCGTAAACTTTATAGGGGTGGTTGTACTCTGTTTCTGCAAGAGCGTTCCTTCCTGCAGATAGGTTTCATACAGCGAGCAACCTGGTTTTATGCATTATCCGCAGACTATGAATCACAGAACATAGATGTATTTCAGTGTTAGGCCACATGGCTGCATGCACTTATGTGACACTATTCGCCAGACTCCACTTGTGGTGTCTACAAGCTTGGCTTTATTCCATCTATTGACTGAGCAAGGACCACATGAATGTCTAGGTGACAGTTCCCACAAGAGTTAACACACTCATTTTGTGGTCATGCCTAGAAAAGGTCATGGTGGGGGTTCCTTTCAGCCCTTCCACACCCGGGGCAACCATCATGACAGATGCCTCCTTCCTGAGTAGGAGTGCTCACCCGAACAACTACACTGCTCAGACTACCAGACCCCAAAAGAGCACCTACTAGCGATCTAGTACCTTCATCCCTCTGGTGGAAAGGCATCCATCTTCACTCACCCAGTTACAGTATGATTTTTATGAAAGGTCTGATCAGGACCTTCCCACCAGTATTCAAACCTACACCTCAAGGGGACCTTCACAGTGTGCTGTTAACACTCACAGGTCTGCATTTTGAGCCATGGCACATTTGCCATTAACCACCTGTCTATGAAGGTAGCATTCCTAGTGGCTGTCACTTTGGCCGGGAGGGTAAGTGAGCTCAGAGCCGTCATGGTGGATCCTCATTCTGTGTTTCAAACGAAAAGATTTTTCCCAGACTGCACCCTAAATTTCTCCCCAACATTGTTTCAGAGTTCCATATCAATCAAATGTTGTTTATTTCCCACCCCGCCCCCTCCAAAACCCAGGCTTCCTCTGAAGCCAAGTGACTTCACTCCCTTAATGTTCAGTGTGCTCTGGATTTCTACTTGCAAAGAATCAAATCCATTAGGAAATCGTTATAGCGGAAAGATCACATGGGCAAGCCATATCCTCCCAAAGGATTTCTAAGTGTGGGTTCAGGATGTATGTTACAGTGCTACAAGATAGCAAAACTTCTGCCCTTTTGGGGGTGTGTCAGCTTATTCCATGTGAGCATAAGCTACCTCTGCAGCATCCCTGTCTGATGTCCTCCTGCAGGACATATGCAGAGTGGCCACCTGGCATTCTATTCACGTGTTTGCGAGAGACGCTGCTCTTATTCATGCCTTGGCTGCGATGCAGTAGTGAGATCAGCAGTATTGTAAGCATCTCTGCTACTGGCTTCCTTGCACCTGCCTCCAGTCTGAACACTGCTTACCAGTCACCCACGTGAATACACATAAGGTCCAGCACTTGAAGTGGAGTTTACTTATTGTAACAGGAAGTTCTTAGAGATGTGTGGTCCTGCTCTGTATTCCATGACCTGCCCTCCGTCCTCTACTCGCTAAAGCAAATCCTGTTGGATTTGTGGTAAGAAGATGAACTGGAGAGGCATCAACCCTTCTTCGGGGGTGACCCTGTGGGTGCTCCACTTTAGGTGTCTTGGTGCCCTGCACTTCTTATCAGAGTTTTAGTAGCAGTGACCTGGTTGACCGCACACGCACGGCAGCCGCCTCACGTTGCTTCAAGCAGTTACCCTGTGTGCACAGCCCCAGTTCCATCTCTAGCACCTTAGGCTTCGGTCAGACCAACAGCAATGCTTCACAGCTTTTGCTATTTGTTATTTCAGTTCTTTCCCAGCTAGTACCTTCTCTTTCTTAATTTATCCTTTTATTTTACCATTTAAAAAAAAACAACTCTTTTCGTTTCCTAGTCTTTCCCTTTACCCACCTGAGGCAGGGGAACTCCCAATGACAGAAGATGAATACAAACAGGATTATTCCCATTCTTCCTTTCAACATAGCCTCTCGGAGATGCCTGGTTCGTCAGGCTTTAAACATTCTCGCTTGCAGGCTGTCTATACCAGTCTCTGGCCATGCGCAGCATGTCCATTGCCTGGGTGGGGGAGTGTCCTCTGCCTGCCCCTCCTTCTGGAGCCCACTGGCTGCCCCAATAAAACTCAGAGAGGCTTTTTCTGCTGCAGCACCCGTGGCTCTATTTACACCAGGTTCTCCCACCACCAGTGATGTACTATATACAGAGCAGGCCTTACAGTCTCCTCTTTCTCACAGAGTCTGCCCTTAGTCTGGAGACTGACCTTCCCGTGGCCATTCCCCTGTCTTCTGGCTGCCAGCCAGCCTTTATAGCCCTTGAACCCTCAGGCTCACAGGTGCAGCCAGTTCTAAAGGCCAGGCACCAGACTTCTCTGCAGCCCCAGTCTATTTCCCTGATTGGGGCTGACTGAACAGGGGCTAATTAGGTGCCTTTGCACCAGCACCCTGGTACTTCTCTCCCCCTTTAGGCTGGTGCCAGGCCTGGTCTTCCTCAGCCTCGCTTTTCTTGGCTGAGGATTCTACTCTGGGGCTGGGCCCCCTGCCCAGCCGAGGGATCCCCAGGCACAATCCTATGGGGCTTTGGCACCCCCCTCCCACAAAAGGTGCATTGGATAGGGGGTGGAACCCTACAGGTCCACGTTCACCCAGAGGTCCTCACACCAGTCACACGGTTGGGCCGGTTGCTCCAGAGAGACTCCCCTTCCTTTTCTAGTGGGGGTGACAGTTCAGAGCCCACTGCCCCGAGTTGGCCCCCTGTCTCTGGTCCAGGCCCTCTGTCCCTTTTAATGTTGGGTCTCCCCCTGTTGGGTTTCTTCTACCCTTCCCAGGGTTCCCTCCCCTGGGTGGTCCTGCCTGAGAAGCTCTCTTTGCTCCTTGGTTACTTCCTCAGGCTCCCTATTTTGGCTTGGTTTTCTAGGCTGCTTGGCTTTTCCCCCTGGAGATTGTGGGGTCTTCCCTTGCTCTGGGTCCACCTCCACCAGGGTCTTGCCCTCTCTTTCCAGGGTTCTCTTTACCCCTTTCTTCGACAATCCCTTCTCCGTGGTCTCTCTCCCCTTGTGGAGAGGGTGCCAATCCAACCGCATGGTCTTGAGGTAAGCCAACCCCTGTATTACCCCCACCCACTTCCGGGTAAACCGCTCTTGCACTTCAAGGGGTACCTGGGCCACGGGACAATATTTCCTATCTCCGTGGATTCATTCTACTAACATCCTTTCCCTAGGGATAAGCCAATGCGGCTTCACTAATCGCCGCTGTGTAAGGGAGCGAACAGAGACCATGTCCACTAGACCTCGCTGAGGCCTTTTTATAATCCGTACCGGGATAGTGGCCAACCCGCACCTCTTTTTCCACCCCCCAATCTTAGTCCATCCACAAAATGCAGCCGCCCCACATTCCATCACCAAGCAGTTTTGACTTTTATGTCCCAGCTGTCTACACAGCCAGCATATGAGCTGACCCAGGCGGTTAGGGGTCCCCTTGGGCTCCTCCCGTCGCCTGTCTACTGGCTTCACCCCAGCGTGCTGATGGGGTTTCCTGCCCCCCTCTGTGTCCCGCAGGGCTCGGTGCTCCCTCGGTGGGAAGTCGGCCTCTGCATACTCCTCCGTTCTTTGCACGGCAGCTTCTACGGTGGCCGGCTGATGTTGCTGCACCCAAACCTGCACGCTATCGGGGAGGCACTGGATAAACTGTTCAAGGATCACTTAATCCATTATCTGTCCCACGGTGTGGGCGTCTGACTTCAACCACTGTGTTGCCCAGTCTGTTAATTTTTGAGCAAAGGCCCGGGGTCGCATGCCCTCCACCCACCGGGCTGCTCGAAACTTTTGCCGATATTTCTCATCCGAAAGCCTGAGGCGGTCCAAAATCGCTGCCTTCACTGCATCATAATCCCTGTCTTGGGCGTCCGTCAGGACCATATAAGTGGCCTGTGCCTCCCCAGTGAGATAGGGGGCCAGCCGCAAGGCCCAGGTTGTCGGGTCCCACCCCATGCCCAGGGCCACTTGCTCAAAGGTACCCAAAAAGGCGTCAGGGTTATTGGCTGGGGCCATCTTACAGAGGCTGAGGCCTGGGGCTCGGGTGCCATCTCCCCCGACAGGACTCACCAGCTTTTGCAGGAGCTGCTGCTGCACTGTTGACTGCTCCTTGATAAAGTCCTGTAGGGCCTTCTGCTGCTCGGCCTGCCTCTCCACCTGGTCGGACTGCTGGAAGGAGGGACTGCCTTCTGCATTTCAGTCTGTTGTTCAGTGAGCCACTGCAGGGTGGTCTCCATTGCTGGGTCGCCAAACTGTGTCTTTGGCACTAGATCCCAGACAAGCCCCAACTTATAACAAGTCCTCTGCCTGCCCCTCCTCCTGGGGCCCACTGGCTGCCCCAATAAAACTCTGAGACTTCTCCTTCTGCAGCACCCGTGGCTTTATTTACACCAGTTCTCCCACCACCAGTGATATACTATATACAGAACAGGCCTTACAGTCTCCTCTTCTGCACAGAGTCTGCCCTTAGCCTGGAGACTGACCTTCCCTTGGCCATTCCCCTGTCTTCTGGCTGCCAGCCAGCCTTTATAACCCTTGAACCCTCAGGCCCACAAGTGCAGCCAGTTCTGGTGCCTGGCCTTTAGACTTCTCCCCAGCCCCAATCGGTTTCGCCTGATTGGGACTGGCTGAACAGGGGCTAATTAGGTGCCTTTGCACCAGCACCCTGCTAGAGGGAGACATCTCTCAGAAGTGTTCCTGTTGCAAAAAACTGACACTAGGACAAGGAAGGCTAGGGATCTCCAGCTGAAATTCCTGAGGATGGAGAAATCCCTCAGACCAGCCTCCACCCAGAGTTCAGGACCCTTCTTGGCCAGCAGTCGCCAACAGCTGCCTCAGACATGGGATTCTCCTCTAAAATGGCTCCTAAAGACTCTTCCTAAAAAAGCCACAAAAAAGAGGTCTCACTTTTCACCACAGCAAGATTCACCTCAGAAAAAGTGATCTCCGACTTCAAAGTCTGCCCCCAGTACCAACAACACGGAGAGCACTGGACTGTGAGACACCAGGAACATACGGTACCGAGACGTCCTGAGGGGCTAAAGACCTGGTGTGGTCTGGCTCTCATGTTGGTGCACATACCAAAACCAAGCCTCTTAGCTCGTCACTGGTGGAACCAAAGAAAACCCTAACAATGACGCCACCTGCTGCACTGATGCAAGTCTGTTGCACCAGCAGTCCTCCCTTTGGTTTCCAGCCAGAGCTTGCCTCTGTCCTTGGTACCATGCCTGCAGGTGCTGCAACAACCTCCTGATTTCGTCAACTCCGGGGACTCAGCTTTTTGCCACTGATGGTACCCCAGCCAGACCGGGATCCCCTTTGGCTCAGCCCCTTCTCTTTCCAGCAGTGAGGAGGAGGCAGGGATGTACATCCCTTGCCATTCCTCACTCAAACCTGGACCCTTGGAGCACCAAAAATCTCTGGATGGAAGAGGCTGGCAGGCTCCACAGTGAGCACCATCTCCCATGGCCCTCCCACCAAACTGGGCATACTGGGACCCATGGGCATTATACAGGGCTCAGAACATCAGGCCCCCAGACCCACCCAGGTCCAGAACAATGTGATCACCTTCACCAGTTGCCCCAGCTTACTCAGAAACGCTGGAGGAGGAAGTAGAAAAATCTGAAGATGCACTTGAGGGTGATACCCTCCCACCTACCAATATCTCCTCTTTTGTCATCAGATGAAACAGTAATGCCTCTCCCCACCCCCACATCTGAAGGTAACTTCAAATCCTTTCAGGATCTGTTTAAATACGTAGCTGACTCCCTTGACATATCACTGGCAGAACTACCAGAAACACAGCATAAACTGATTTAGAGTATATCTGCCAAGCTCCTCTATCACCCAAGGTGGTACTACCCATTAATGCAACCATTATGGACCTTGCAAAAAATGTCTGCCAGACACCAGCCACAGGTCCATCTTCTTGTAAGAGATCCAACAAGAAGTACTATATACCAGCTAAGGGGGCTCAGTTTTTGTTCACCCACCCTACCCCAAACTGATTAGTGGTAGAAGTGGTTAATCAAAAGGGGGAACAACATCAGTTGAGAACCACCCCTTACAATAAGGACTGGAAAAGGCTAGAACTTTTCAGAAGGAAAGCCTACTTATCAGCTACCCTCCAATTCCACATGGCCAATTACTTGGCCTTACTAGCCAAATACATGCACAACATGTTTTCTCAGATGTCAACCTTTATTGAACATCTTCAAGAAGATAAAAAGGAGCAATACAAGGCCAACATTGCAGAAGGTTCCCTCATTGCCAGAACGGCCTTGCAGACTTCTCTCGATTCTGCTGACATGGTGGTGGTATGATCCATTGCTACGTCCATAGTCATGTGTAGGGCTTCCTGGCTCCATCTTTCCAGTTTTCCCATGGAATTCCAAGCAACCATAGAGGACCTACCTTTTGAAGGCCAAAAATTTGTTTTCACAGAGCACGGACGTCTCCTGGCACACCTTGAAGGACTCCCGGGCAACATTGAAGACACTGGAATCTACGTCCCTCAAACAAAAAACAGGGCAAATTCTATAATCAACAATTTTGGACTGCCCCATACATCCAACCTCAAAGAGACTACAACCAGCACCGCAAACAGAGGCAGATGAGAAGCCGATTAAATACAAGATCAGTCGTCTGTGTCTCAACCATCCACTTTGAGGCAAATGTTCTGAAGTGTTGGTCAAGGACATGAGAGCCCCACATTCTCCAATCCCAGAGTTCTATCCAATCTCCAGCCCATTTGGGAACTGTCTGTCCCCATTCTACACAGTCTGGAAAACCATCCCCATGGACAAATGGGTTCTGGAAATGATCCAGAAGGGCTTTATCTTTATTCCACCTACCCACTCCCTTTCCCCATCCCTCTTCAGGGACCACTCTCGTGCACCTGCTAGAGCAGGAAGTAAACCATCTCCTACAATTAGGTGCCATTGAACCCATACCAGCTCAACAGAGAGACAGAGGGTTTTATTCACATTACTTTCTCACTCAGAGGAAAACAGGTGGATGGAGTCCCATTCTCAACTTGCAAAAACTAAAGTTCATGAGAACACAACATTTCAAAATGGTGACTCTAGCAACTATAATTCCGGCACTGGAGAAAGGAGATTAGGTCTCTGCCCTCGACCTACAAGATGCTTACTTTCATATTACCACTCACCCAGCACACAGGGCGGTTCCTGTGTTTCACTCTAGGGAACCTGCATTACCAGTACAGAGTGCTCCCCTTCGGCCTGTCCACCACCCCAAGGGTGTGTTCTGAAGTTCTTGCCATCGCAGCAGCACACCTTTTGCAATCAGGGTGTGATCCTCTTTCCCCATTTAGACAACTGCCTTCTAAAAGCACCAATACAGCAGGCAGAAATCGACACCACTCACGCCACTATAACCCTGTCTATGAATCTAGGGTCACTAATCAACCTTCAGAAGTCCACTCTGACACCTACCCAATGGTTGGACTTTATAGGGGCACATCGCGACTGCCTCACAGCAACTCGACTACCCCAACAACTCTTTCTTACCTTAAGAAATCTAATTACAACAGTAAAAGATAGCCCATAAACATCCACCAGAATGTGCCTACAACTCCTGGGGCACAGGGTGGCAACAACGTTTGTCATGAAACCTGCCAGGCTCCACATGAGATCTACAAGCCTGGCTCTGCACTGTCTCTATTCCACACATGCACTCGCTCAGACGTCTTACAGTGACCCTCAAGGTAAAAGACTCGCTCACATAGTGGACACCACATATGAATGTTTACTCAGGTGTCCCCTTCTAACAAATCTCAACTGTAACATTCATGGCAGACTCCTCTCTAGTAGGATGAGGGGCACATTTGTGTGACAGTACCATCCAAGGTCACTGGTCCCCAGAGGAGTCCAATCTCCACATAAATCTACTGGAGCTAAGGGCAGTCCAAAATGCTTGCCAGCGCTTTCTCCCTCTGATCCACAACAGGACTGTCCAGGTTCTCAGCTTGGCGACTGTTTTATGTAATTTGCCAAGGAGGGGCTTGATCTTATACCCTCTGTGCAGAAATAGGCCTCATAGCATCCTACCTGCCCGGATGCCAGAATGCAACAGCAGACCAACTAAGCAGGAACTTTTTCACAAACCCACAAGTGGAAAATGGATCCTGGAATAATAAAAACTATATTCAGACAATGGGGATTTCCTTTGCACTAGCCCACAATGCCAAGTGCCCACAATACTTCTCCTGGGTCAGACTGGGGCACGACTCTCTGGGAGATACCTTCCTTGCGAAATGGGAGGCCCCACTGCTGTATACCTTTCCCTCAATCCCTCTATTGATCCATGTCCTTCACAAGATCAAGCAAGACAAATTTGGGGTCATCTTCATTGCATCAACATGACCCAGACAACTGATTTTCCATACCTGAAGCAGATGGCTGTGAGACCACCACAAACCCTTCCCCTTGTGCCTCATCTGCTGATACAGGATGTCTGACACCTCCGTCACCCCAACATTTCAGTACTCTATCTCAAGGCCTGGCTAATCCGTGGATGACAGGACTTGTGATACTGTTCTAAGGAAGTACAAGATACAGTACTGAAGAGTCGGCAGCTGACCACACAAGTGACATATGTGCACAAGTGCAAATGATTCTGTACTGGATGCCAGGACAAGCAGATTTTTCCACAGTCGGCCCGTAATCCTCGACTAAGTATTGACACGAACAAAATCGGGCCTATCTGCTATCTCACTCAGAGTTCATCTAGTAGCCATCACCTCCTCTCACTCTAAAGTGGATGGAGTAACCATCACTCACCTGCTGACTAAATGCTTCCTTAAGGACATAGAGAACACCTATTCCACATTACGGGACCCAACCCCCATGTGGGATCTCAATCTTGTTCTCCGTGCCCTCATGAGCAAACCCTTTGAACCACTAGCGACCTGCTCATTGTTGCACCTATCCATGAAGGTAGCCTTCTTAGTAGCTATCACATCAACAAGAAGGGAGGGAGAGCTGGGTGCCCTAATAGCACACCCCCCCTTATACCATATTCCTCAAAGACTAAGTAATTCTATGACCACATCCTAAGTTTATACCCAAGGTCTCCTCCCCCTTCCATCTCAACTAGCCCGTTTACTTACGTGTATTTTTCCTCAGACTGCATGCTGATAATGGGGAGACCTCCCTTCACATACTGGACAGCCGCAGAGCGCTAGCATTCTATATAGTGTGGCAAATTGCCGGTACTGTTCTCTGGGTCTCGCGCTTTCTCTTCTCTGGGGTAGGTTCAGGGCGATATTGCTTGCCTCTGAACCAGTTCTTAATCACTCCCCTAGTGTCCTTGGAGGAGGGGAGGAGTGGAGAGGGGGAGGGACTGCGGCCCGCCCTCTACTCCAGGTCCCAACCCAGGGGCCTGGGTTGTGGTGAACCACTTGACTAGCGGTTTCTCCCTGGGTTACTTCCCTCTCATACCCGCTCTGGCCATGCTGTATCACATATCCCCCCCCCCCCGCTCAACACCAAGGGGTTGGGCTACTCGGGACGAGAGGCAGTGTTGGCGTGAGAGGCCATCAGCGTTGCCGTGTTGGCTTCCAGCCCTATGCTGGACCCGAAAATGGAAAGGTTGCAAGAGAGAACCACCTCGTCACTCTGGCGTTTCTTTCCTTGTTCCTATGCATCCACTGGAGCGGGGCGTGATCAGTCACAAGGGTAAACCGCCCGCCCCAGGAGATAGTAGCGGAGAGTCTCCATAGCCCATTTTATCGCCAGACATTCCTTTTCAACAACAGCGTATTTTTGTTCCCTGGGGAGGAGCTTCCGGCTGAGGTACAAGATGGGGTGCTCCTCCTCCCCTACCATCTGGGAAAGGACGGCACCGAGTCCCACCTCCGAGGCGTCCGTCTGCAGGATGAATTCCTTCTCGAAGTCTGGGGCCATGAGTACCGGATGGCAGCATAGGGCTGTCCGCAAATCTGCAAATGCTGCTTCCGCCGCATCTGTCCACTTCACTATCTCGGGGCCCCGAGCTTTTATCAGATCCGTCAATGGCCCCGCTCTTGTGGCAAAATGAGGGATGAATCTCCGATAGTATCCAACTATACCCAAAAATGCTCTGACCTGCTTCTTGCGGATTGGTCGAGGCCAATCTTGTATTGCCTCCACCTTGTTCCATTGGGGCTTCACCACCCCTCTCCCTACGACATGCCCGAGGTATTTGGCCTCAGCTAGTCCTATCACGCATTTCAGAGGATTAGCGGTGAGACCAGCCTTTCGCAAAGCGTCCAGCACTGCTTCCACTTTGTCCAGGTGTGTCTCCCAATCAGGGCTATGTATAACTATGTCGTCTAGATAGGCGGCGGCATAGTTGGCATGGGGTCGTAATAACTTATCCATCAGTCTTTGGAATGTGGCAGGGGCCCCATGGAGTCCGAAAGGGAGGACAGTGTACTGGAACAGGCCATCGGGTGTAGAAAAAGCAGTCTTTTCCCTGGCATCCTTGGCCAGGGGTATTTGCCAATATCCTTTGGTCAGATCTAGGGTGGTTAGGTATTTGGCCTTGCCTAACTGATCAACCAGCTCGTCAATGCGTGGTATCGGGTAGGCATCGAAGTGGGATACTTCATTTAATTTCCGGAAGTCGTTACAAAACCTCAGGGTGCCATCAGGCTTGGGGACTAGTACGATCGGACTGGACCACTGGCTGTGGGATTCTTCAATGACCCCGAGTTCCAGCATCTTTCGCACTTCCATCCTAATTTCTTCCCTTTTAGCTTCCGGTATTCGATATGGTCTTATCGTCACCCTTACTCCGGGGCTGGTGACAATATGATGTTGGACTAGTGCCGTTCGACCTGGTTGGGTACAAAATACGTCCTGGTTCCGGTGGATCATTTCAATGACTTCCATCCGTTGTTCTGGGTTAAGTCAGGAGATATCTTTACCTGCTCCTGCGGGCCGTCTGCCTGAGGTAGAGCTCCTCGAGTGACCAGACACGTCTCTCTGTCATGCCAGCAGGCTTCAGTAAGTTGATGTGGTATATTTGCTCTGGCTTCCGGCGGTCTGGTTGTCTAACCTTATAATTCACTTCTCCAATGGCTTCCACTATCTCATATGGTCCGTGCCAACTGGCTAGGAGTTTGCTTTCTGTGGTCGGCACTAACACCATCACCCGTTCCCCCGGCTGAAATCTTCGCATTTTCGCCCGACGGTTGTAGTATGTCCGCTGTGCCTCTTGTGCTTTTTCTAAATGCTCCCGTACTATCGGGGTTACTCGAGTTATCCGCTCTCGCATCTGTGTCACATGCTCAATAATATTCTTTCCTGGGTTGGGTTGTTCCTCCCAATCCTCCTTGGCGATATCCAATATCCCGCGTGGGTGGCGTCCATATAAGAGTTCAAAGGAGAAAAACCCGTGGACGCCTGGGGAACTTCCCGTATAGCGAACATTAGATACGGCAAAAGAGTGTCCCAGTCCTTTCCATCCTGTGCTACCACCTTCCGGATCATACTTTTGAGGGTTCGATTGAATCTTTCGACTAGTCCGTCTGTTTGTGGATGGTAGACGGAGGTCCGAATGGCTTGTATACGGAGCAGGGCACATAAGTCTTTCATTAGTTTTGACGTAAACGGGGTTCCCTGGTCTGTCAGGATCTCCTTAGGGATGCCCACTCTGGCGAAAACCTGTAGTAGTTCTTTAGCTATTGCCTTAGACGTGGGGTTTCTTAAAGGGATGGCCTCTGGATATCGTGTGGCATAGTCAAGGATGACTAGTACGTTTCGGTGGCCCCGTGCCGACTTTTCTAGTGGGCCCACTATGTCCATAGCTATCCTCTCGAACGGACATCAATAATAGGTAAAGGTACTAGTGGGGCCGCAAGTGAGGTCGGGGGCTATGCAGCTGGCATTCAGGGCAGGAGGCACAATAACGCTGGACTTCTGCTCGTATTCCTGGCCAATAAAACCTTCTTAGTATTCTATCCAGCGTCTTGTCTACCCTAGATGTCCCCAAATAAATGACTGTGAGCTAACTCTAGTACGGCCCTTATGTGTTTCCGTGGGACTAGGAGTTGCTCTACTTCTTCCCCTCGTATTTGCTCTATTCTGTACAACAGATCACGTTTGAGCACGTAATATGGCCTTGGGCTTTGACTTTTCCTTCTACAGGCACTCCATTTACTTCCACTACCTCCTCCCTCACGTTTGCATATAATGGATCTTCGGCCTGGTCCTGCCCAAAGGTCTCACGTGCAGTGCTGAACTGACCTAATTCCAGGGGGCCTATTTCAACTCTTCCCCCTGGGGTGCTCCCACTTGGGCCAGGAACCTCCTCTGAGTCCTCCGTGACCCGAACCTTCTCCTTGTCTCCTGGGCGGTTCGCCTACCCACAAGGAAGTCTTTTGATTAGCTGCCAGAATCCTGGTCCCTAACTTTTTAGCCCCCTTCGTTCTCGCCTAGCCCTGCGGGTTTTCCAGGGGATGAGAACAATTCTGGAGCAAATTCAGCAAACATTGGGGCGAGGCTATCTTTAGTTGCCTCTGTCTCAACCTGGGGGTTGCTACCCTCTCCTGCCTCTATCGGGGTCAGTAAGTTCTCAAACCCAGGGAAGTCTCTCCCAATCAAAACAGGATAAGGGAGCTTGGGGACTACTCCTGCAGAAACTCTGGTGGTATTCCCCTGGATTTCAATCCGTACTGGAATTGTAGGGTAAAAATTCACGGTGCCATGTACGCATGTTACCCCTGTGCTTTTGCCCGAGTTAGTTGGTCTGTTCCCACCAACTTTCCCGAGACCAACGTGACAGCACTCCCCGAATCTATTAATGCTATGGTTTTTATACCATTCATTTTTACTGGTCTGGTAAATCCATGTGAGGTCAATGTAACCCTACCAGGTTGATCAGGCCACATTGCTCCCCATAACTCCCCAGATTACACTGCATAGGCACCTCCTTGTTGGGACATTGGGCTGCTATATGCCCCAAATTCCCCACATTCATAACACCGGGTCCCCTCATTCCGGTTATCACCCCCTGCCTGGGGCTAGTTGGCCGGCCCCCCACCACTCTTCCCAAACCCCCAGGTCCCTTTCTGGCCTCGAGCCATTCCTCACTGTCGTTCCTCCCGGTTATAGTTTTTCTAGAGTTCTCGACAGTCCGGGGCCTTGGGTTTGGGGTTGTCTTCCTGGGTTGCCGTGTCTCCCCGCTTGGAGTCTGGAACAGTTCGCGGGCTGCCAGTTGTCTTTCCACGAGGGAGACCAACTCATCATAGGTAGAGGGGTCATTCTGACCCACCCAAGTCCTGAGTCCTGGTGGTAACCCCCGCATATACCGGTCCAATATTAGTACCTCCATCATCTCCTCAGAGCTATGGCTTCAGGGCGCAGCCATTTCCGGGTCAGGTGGATCAAGTCAAACAACTGCGTTCGGGGTGTCTTGTCCTCCATATATCGCCATTCATGGAACCTCTGGGCTTGTAGTGCCGTTGTCACTCCGAACCTGGCCAGGATCTCTGCCTTTAGCTGGGAATAGTTTGCTGCAGCTTCTGCAGACATATCGTAATAGACCTTCTGGGCTTCCCCACATAGGAATGGGGCAAGGATACCAGACCATTGTTCTCGGGGCCAGGCCTCCCGCAGGGCTGTTCTCTCAAAAGCCAGGAGGTATGCTTCCACATCATCCTCCCTGGTCATTTTTTGTAAGTAATGGCTAGCCCGTATGGTCCGGGTCCCTTCCCCGTGGTGATTCTGTTCCATAAGGGTCTTCATCTGGCTTATTAGGTCTCTCAGCAGGGCTCGGTCCTGAGCAGCCTGACTCAGCAGCAGCTGATTAGTCTCTTGCTGCAATCTAGTCGCCTCTTGTTGGGCGGTTGCCTGGACCCTGGTAGCCTCCTGCTGGGCCCGCGGTGGCATGTATAAGGGCCTTGACCACGTCGTCCATCTTAAGGGTGGGAGGGTTATGTCTCCCCTGGACTATGTCCCCAGCGCGCAGATCCCACCCTGACACCACGTGTGGCAAATTGCCGGTACTGTTCTCTGGGTCTCGCGCTTTCTCTTCTCTGGGGTAGGTTCAGGGCGATATTGCTTGCCTCTGAACCAGTTCTTAATCACTCCCCTAGTGTCCTTGGTGGAGTCAGGTGCTCTAATTGGCCACAGCTGTTCTAGTTAATCTAAAGCAAACCTTCCTCCCTTGGCAGGGAATAAGGCCCCCTGCTAACACTCTTATGCTGCCCTCTGGCCATGCTGTATCACAATAGAAAGAACAAAAACATTTAGAAAATCATCCAGACTGCTTTTGACCCTGGGAACGTTCTCTTGTGGATACAAATCATCTCCAAGCTGAGACTATATCTAAGTGGATATTTACATGTATCCAATTATGTTACCAAAGCTACAATCTGCAAGCTCTGTCTGGACTTTGCACACACTCCACCAGAGCGCTATCCACATCTGTAGCCTTCCTCAAATGTACCCATCATGGACTTTGTAAAGCAGCTACCTGGACATCAGCCCATACTTTTACCAAACACTATGCATTAGAACAACAATTGGCTGCAGATGCTCAGTTTGGACTGTCAGTGCTCTCCACCATACATAAATAAACTCCGAAGACTCACCCGTCCACTGAGGGGCACTGCTCTACAGTCACTAAAGTGGATCACCCGCAGGGACACTGCTCAAACAAAAAGACAGGGTTACTCAGTAACTGAGGTTCTTTGAGATGGTTGTCTCTGTGGGTGCTCCACTACCTCTCTATCCTTCCCTCTGCTTTGGAGTTTCACATCAATCCTCTGGGGTTGAGAAGGAACTGGGGGACGGTTGGCTGCACATGCGGGGGTAACCACTTGGAATGGTGCGGCATGGCCAACCAGGGCACTGCTGCTACAAATCTCCGATTAGAAGTACAGGGCGCCAAGACACCTGAAGTGGAGGACCCACAGGGTCAACCATCTCTAATAACCTCAGTTACTGCACAAAGTGAGTAACCTTCTCTTACTGCCTCTTATACCCTCAGTTGGAAGCATGAGGAGAGCTACTGCACATGTTCAGACCAACGGACGCTGCTTTGAACAATTTATGGACTCGGGCACCGGGCACGTATGCATACCAACATCTAGAATATGAGTAGGGACCACACGTCTCGAAGAACCTCCAGTTACAATAAGAAACCTCCACTTCTGTAGAGCAGCACTTTTAACCAAATAACTTGTATTGCTTAGAAGGAAGAACAGACTGCCACCAGGTATAAAATCTTGGCTCAGCAACTTGGTTTACCTAGTGCAGGCATGGCCAACCTGAGGCTGAGAAGGAGACAAAGAGCCACGGTAATACATCAGCAGCTCCCCATTAGTTCCCCCTCCCACTCCGCTCTCAGCATCTCCCACCCACTGGCAGCCCTGCTGATCTGCGCCTCCCTCTCTCTCCTCCCAATCAGCTGTTTCGTGGCATGCAGGAGGCTCGGGTGGGGGGGAGAAGGAGCGAGGGCAAGGCAAACTCAGAGGAGGAGTGGAGTGAGGGCAGGGCCTCTGGCAGAGCCGGGGTTGAGCAGTCAGCACCCCCCCCCCCCGGCACACTGTAGCTCCAGCCCCGGAGTCGGTGCCTATATGAGGAGCCGCATATTAACTTCTGAAGAGCCACATGTGGCTCTGGAGCCACTGGTTCACCAACCCCGACCTAGTGAGTAATATTTTGGAGAAGAGGGACCTCAGATGAATTTGAAAAGATTTGGTCTAACTCTTTAGAAACCTTTGATTAATTCCTAGCAGATGGAAATTGGAAACCAAGACATCACTCTTCCTTCTTTCCTTTCCCTCTCTTTCCATGCCTTTATTTTTTTGTTGTTGTTTTGTCTTTCTCTGTTCTCCCTTTATTTTTGGGGGGAGAAAACATTTCGTTTAAAATATATGTATTTTTTAAAAACAAAATCTAACCACTACCACTGTGCAAAATATCTTTGCTGCCATTTTACAATATTATGGCAGAGTAATTACTTTTTGTTAAAATTTGCCTAATCCAGTATTGCACCTCTACCTGTAAACTGACGTCAGTATTTTTGCTATTGGGTGCTTGGGTGTTGCATGTATTGAGCAAAACTGAAATATGAATGGTCTGGTTTTAGATTCTTAAATTTAGGCACCCAAGTTAGAGAAATTTGAATTTGCTTTCTCTCTTGTATACACTAATTAAGGTTATTTGTTTGGTGTTTTCAATATCTTGTCCTTGTAAACTTGAAATATGCTGTCAGTATGGATAAAAATGTCAACTTTTGTGGGGTTTCCTATGCAAGAACGGATCTTGTCAGCACCAGTTTGTTTGAATGTAATTATTGAGTAAAACTGAGAATAAAGCACATTTGACTTTGATTTTGAGAAAAGAGTAAAACCTCTTAGGTGTGTTGTCATATAAGATCTTCTAGTCAAAGTGTGGTAAAACAATCTTGAATATTTTAGTGCAGAGTTTTCCAAACTATGGTCCATGGAGTTCTTGATGATGGCCTGCAGATAGCTGGCCACATGGTGATCGCCTCTTTTTCCAAGTGTTAAATCATATTAAAGACAAATGGCAAAGTAATATTAGGTAAATATTTCAAGTAAGCATTTGCCAGAGTTGCCATAGAGAGGTTTTGTGAATGTTGTGATAAATGAAGGGCATGGGGACGGGGGAGAGCTCCCTTTTATGACACCTAGCCAGCCAGTTAGCTATAAAATCCCTCTTAGTAGTTGTTCTCTACTTGCTTTACTTGTAAAGGGTTAAAAAGTCTCCCTGCATAGGTAAAAGGAAGGGAATGGGCACCTGACTAAAAGATCCAGTAGGAAGGCTTAAACTTCTTAAAATCGAGGAAAAAGCTTCCTCTTTGTCTGTCTGTCTGCTGTCCCGGAGAGAAGGGCTAGAGCAGCTATTCTATAAGAAGCTTTGAGCCAGGTATGAAAAATCATCTGAATCATACCTAGAAACTACTCACTTGAAACCCCCAGATATATAAGTAGATCAGGAAATATCTAGGAAGACATGATTAGGTCTGTTTATGTGAATACAAATTTTTCTTTATGGCTTGTGGACTCCTCTGTGTTAACCCCAAATGCTTTTGTTTTGTTTGTAACCTTTAAGCTGGACCTCCAGAAAGTTATGCTTAATTCTTGTAAGTGGGTTTTTTAAATCTAGCAATAGCCTGAGTTTTCAAATGTATTTTCTTTCTTTTTGATTTTAATAAAATTTACCTTTTTTTTAAGAGCAGGATTGGATTTTGTGTCCTAAGAGGTTTGTGCACATGTTGTTTAATTAACTGGTGGAAACAGCTGATTTCCTCTGTTTTCTTTCTCAGCTCTTCCCTGGAGCGGGGGTAAAAGGGCTTGAGGGTACTCCACAGGAAGGAATTCCTGAGTGCGCCGTCTTGGGTTCTCAAAGGGGTTTTAGCACTTGGATGGGTAAATGCTGCCACCACCCAAGGTCAGAGAAAAGCTGTAACCTTGGGAGTTTAATACAAGCCTGGAGTGGCCAGTATTAATTTTTAGAATCCTTGCGGGCCCCAACCTTCTGCACTCAAAGTGCCAGAGTGTGGAATCAGCCTTGACAAATGCAGGTGGAAATGGTCAACACAAACAAGAGGTGAATGATGAAAATTTCTTTATTAAGATATGGTCCACACCATGAAAAAGTAGCTACTAGGGCTGTCAAGCAATTAAAAAAAAATGAATCAAGTGATTAATTGTACTGTTGAACAATAATAAAATAGTGTTTATTTAAATATTTGTGGATTTTTTTCTAAATTTTAAAATATATTGATTTCAATTACAACACAGAATACAAACTCACTTTATATATTTTTATTACAAATATTTGCACTGTAAAAAAAAAAGAAATAGTATATTTTAATTCACCTATTATAAGTACTATATTGCAATCTTTTTATGATGAAAGATGAACTTACAAATGTAGAATTATGTACAAAAAACTGCATTCAAAAATAAAACAGTGTAAAACTCTAGCGCCTACAAGTCCAGTGAGTCCTACTTCAGCCTATCACTCAGACAGACAAGTTTTGCAGGAGGTAATGCTGCCCACTTCTTATTTATAATGTCACCTGAAAGTGAGAACAGATGTTCTCATGGCACTGTTGTAGCTGGCATCGCAAAATATTTACGTGCCAGATGCGCTAAAGATTCATATGTCCCTTCGTGCTTCAACCGCCATTCCAGAATACATGTACCTGTGCTGATGACGGGTCTGCTTGATAACAATCCAAACACAGCGGACCAACGCATGTTAATTTTCATCATCTGAATCAGATGCCACCAGCAGAAAGTTGATTTTTTTGGTGGTTTGCGTTCTATAGTTTCCGTATTGGATTGTTGCTCTTTTAAGACTTCGGAAAGTATGCTCCACACATCATCCCTCTCAAATTTTGGAAGGCACTTCAGATTCTTAAACCTTGGATTGAGCTCTGTAGCTATTTTTAGAAAACTCACATTGATACCTTCTTTGAATTTTGTCAAATCTACAGTGAAAGTGTTCTTAAAACGAACATGTGCTGGGTTATCATCCGAGACTGCTATAACACGAAATATATGACAGAATGAGGATGTAAAACAGAGCAGGAGACCTACAATTGTCCCCAAAGAGTTCAGTCACAAATTTAACACTTTTTTTTTTTTTTTTAACAAGCATCATCAGCATGGAAGCATGTCCTCTGGAGTGGTGGCCGAGGCATGAAAGAACATTTGAATGTTTAGCATATCTGGCACATAATACCATACAACGCTGGCTACATAAGTGACATTGTAAATAAGAAGCAGTCAGTATCTCCTGTAAATGTAAACAAACTTGTTTTTCTTGGCAATTGGTTGAACAAGGAGTAGGACTGAGTAGACTTGTAGGCGCTAAAGTTTTACATTGTCTTGTTTTTGAGTGCAGTTATTTAACAAAAATCTATGAAAGTGTAACGTACAAACGTAAAGAGATTGCACTACAGTACTTGATGAGGTGAATTGAAAAATACAGTTTCATTTTATAGTGCAAATATTTTTAATAAAAAATCATATAAAGTGAGCATTGTACACTTTATATTATGTATTTGTAATAGAAATCAATATATTTGAAAATGTAGAAAAACATCCAAAAATATTTAATTTCAATTGGTATTCTATTGTTTAACAATGTGATTGTGATTAATTTTTTTAATCGTAGTTAATTTTTTTGAGTTAATCACGTGCATTAACTGTGATTAATCAACAGCCCTAGTTGCTGCCTACTGTTTTAGAGATTGGGTTCAATATTTTTTTTCTTTCTAGTAGATATTTAACAAGGGCATAATTTAATTAGAAATTTGCATCTTATTCCAGTCCCTATATTTTCTCATCTTTGTCTTTCTTTATATTTTATGTTCTTTGGGACATGAACTGTCTTATGGTTCTGTGTTTGTACAGCAATGGGACTAGGGCTCCTACATGTTATGTTCTGTTCAAATAATTATCATCCTCCTTCCCTTCTGATCTTTAATGCTATGCTCCTCGTACTTGAATCAACAAGGCTCCATGGTTCTGGTATATTTAGCTGCTTGTGTTGGTACTGTTGGCCTAAGGTGCCTTCTTTCAAATTCCCTAGAAATATGTGAAGCTATAAAGATGGAACTGTTTTGTGCAATACCATTCAGCTGCACAACTGTCTGAGTAACATCATAAGGAGACTTTCCAGAAACTAGCTGTAATCTTAGAACATTTTAAAAATTAAGATGCACTGATCAGATTTTCAACATATTATTGGTATGGATCATCCCTTCATGAATATACATTATTTTTGCTTTCTAGAGAGCTCCAACTTGGTGTTCAGATTGTTGGGGCCAAATGTATACTCTATTGCATTACTGAACACTTGGGTCCCAATGTTATAAGGAAATACAGTTTCGACCTTCACTTAGTTCTTTCTCACTGTTACAGACTTGAGGTTAGAACCTGTATACCCTCCTTTGGTGCTTTTTCATTTTCTTAACAACCAACACCCAAAATCCTAATCTGTGCAAGTACATACTGAAGCTCAATTAGTGATAGTATAGTATAGTTTTATTAGTGAGTGATTTAGTTTTTAGACTTAGTTCCTTGTTGGTGCATGGTCTCCATGGTTGACTTTAGTTTTGTTTGTAAGTTTCTTGGTCCTGTTCTACAGTCAATTTTTATTCTCATGATGATCAATGTAACTGATCCCAGCAAGTCTGGATTCAAATGGTGCACATTATGGAGGAGGGGAAAGATGTCCATAACCAACTAATATTCACAGTGTTTATGTGAAGCTAATTCCTTCCAGAGATGAAAGGTCTAGTTAGCCTTACTCCCTGAACATACAGTCACTTTCTAAAGAGCCTAGTTATTTAAAAGCCAAAGTATTGGTGTCCAAGGCTGCCTTGAAGACTGGTTATGAAAAATCCTCAAGATTGAAAAATGGGGAAGAAATGAAGGTGAGTTAAGCTCAGCCCCAACTACTTCCTCATCATAGAGGAAGAGGCACATCTGTTCCTCTAGACCTTTTTCTGCAGTTCAGCAAGAAATTGAAGGTCTGGGACTGAGTTTTGCTAAAGAGATTTGTCTGCATTAAAATAATTGATATCAGTGGGAACCCCTTTGACGTTGAAAGTGGGCACTGTTTACTTTGGTTCTAGCCATCTTATCGGCTTCTTCACCACTGTAGCATTCAGTATCTAATGCTGTTAAAGAGTTGTTTGAGAATTTTTCTGTATGTCTATAATGGGGCATGCTCCATCCCTGTCCTCTGATGCCCCAGAAACCTCTCAGACTCTACAGTAAGTGGAAACTTTGTGTGAATGATTTATAGTCCCATCACCAACACCAGTACAGTCTCATCCAGCAAAGTATTAAGAGTGCTGGTTGCCCTTTAGCCCTTTCCCACGGGTCAAGGGAGGAACAGAGGTCTGCTTTCCTTGAAATCTCAGAGTATACTAGACTCAGCTAGCCCCAGATCCTCCCTCCTCACTTCCTTCCTGTGTCATATTTTTATACACCTCAACTAATGGCTACTTTTCATCAGTGCTCCCAGCCTGATAGCTAATTAGATGTTTATCCCCAGTCACCTTTCTCCAGGAGAACTGCTGCCTAAGTGATCAGAGTGCTAGCTCACCTGTTTGCTTTCAGCACTCTCACAATGCCTTGGTTGGGAACCTTCTATATGTGTGGTATCAAGAAAATGGAGGTTGCCTTGGCACTGAGGCTTTAGCCTGAAAGTTCTTGCTGCCCTGCATAAGGGCCTTTAGCAGCCCTGTTGTGAGTCTGTTATATGACTTTCTAAAACTGATATGGATGGCTTATCTAGCTGTGGTTTTCCTATGACATTTTTCCTTGTGCTGCTTTCTCTCCAAAGGACCCTATGTTAGGGGTACTTCTTCCTTATTGAGCATGGCATGGCTAGCTTTAGGGATGTCTTGGGGCTGAATCCAGTTTTCTAGAAGATTGGCTGCTCCTTCACCCCCTGGATCAGTTTCTAATCACCCATCAGCTTTAGGCAAACATCCATTACCTGTGTTTCCTACATGTTCTAGAGTAGGCTCTTCTGCAGAGTATATGGAGAAGGGTGACCAGTCTTCCAGTTAAGGTGTTGGACTGGGACTTGGGAGATCTCAGTTCAATTCCAAGTTCTGTAAACAGCTGTTGGGTTGCAAGGAGATCATAAAGCATAAGATAAAAGTATATTTATATGTAATATTTTGCAATTTACCTTTTAATACTCTATAAATTACTTAAGTAATTTTTAACTTTTTTTCTAAATTTTATGTGAAGAACATTGTGTGTAGGCTGACATTTGAGTAGCATAATTACTATCTGCTGTCATGCTGTCAGAGGAAGAGAAATTTCACACGGTTGGGTAAAAATATAATTGTCACATAGTGACAAAGATCGTTGGAGCAATTACCCACTTGACAATGCAGGGGACCTTTCTATATCTTTTTCTAACTTCAGTGATTTATTGAACAAATATTCTCATCAAATATCCTTTTGTCCAATGACTTGATGCATAAGTATATATGGCTTGTGTGTCTTTATACACATACATCATGAAATTTCACACTACAGGGCCTTTCCTTCTCCCTCCAAGCTCTGAGAGAATTTTGGACTCCTTTTTATTCCCCCTTTCCTCTTTTTCTAATTAACTTATTAAAATGGATTCATCACCTTTCAATATGTAGGAGAGCTTTGGAGATGTGGGTCTAGAGAGGATTGCTTCATTGATTCCAAGCAGGCAAAGTATCTGAAGACTCTTACAATCATAGAAGATTAGGGTTGGAAGAGACCTCAGGAGGTCATCTAGTCCAATCCACTGCTCAAAGTAGGACCAGCACTAACTAAATCATCCCAGCCAGGGCTTTGTCAAGCCGGGCCTTAATATCCTCTAAGGATGGAGATTCCACCACCTCCCTAGGTAACCCATTCCAGTACTTCACCATCCTGCTAATGAAATCTTTCTTCCTAATATCCAACCTCGACCTCCCCGACTGCAACTTGAGAGCTTTGCTCCTTGGTCTGTCATCTGCCATCCTCTTTGGAACCCTTCTTCAGGTAGTTGAAGGCTGCTATCAGATCCCCCCTCACTCTTTTCTCTTCTACAGACTAAATAAGCCCCGTTCCCTCAGTCTCTCCTCATAAGTCATGTGCCCCACCCCCGATCATTTCCATTGCCCTCTGCTGGACTCTCTCCAATTTGTCCACATCATTTTTGCAGTGGGAGGCCCGAAACTGGACGCACTACTCCAGATGTGGCCTCACCACTGCCGAATAGAGGGAAATAATCACTTTTCTTGATCTGCTGGCAGTGCTCCTACTAATGCAGCCCAATATGCCATTAGCCTTCTTGGCAACAAGGGCACACTGTTGACTCATATCCAGCTTCTCATCGACTGTAATCTCCAGGTCCTTTTCTGCAAAACTTCTGCTTAGCTAGTTGGTCTCCAGCCTGTAGCGGTGCATGGGATTCTTCCGTCCTAAGTGCAGGACTCTGCACTTGTCCTAGGTGAACCTCATCAGATTTCTTTTGAGCCAGTCCTCCAATCTGCCTAGGTCACTCTGGACCCTATCCCTACCCTCCTGTGTATATACTTCTCCCTCCAGCTCAGTGTCATCTGTGAATTTACTGAGGGTGCAATCCATCCCATCACCTAGATCATTAATGAAGATGTTTAGGGGGGAGGGATAGCTCAGTGGTTTAAACATTGGCCTGCTAAACCCAGGGTTGTGAGTTCAATCCTCAAGGGAACCACTTAGGGATCTGGGACAAAATCAGTACTTGGTCCTGCTAGTGAAGGCAGGGGGCTGGACTCGATGACCCTTCAGGGTCCCTTCCAGTTCTAGGAGGTAGATATATCTCAATGTTGAACAAAACTGGCCCCAGGACTGATGGGGCACTCTGCTTGATATCTGCTGCCAACTAGACATCAAGCCGTTGATTGCTACCCATTGAGCTCGACAATTTAGCTAGCTTTTCTATCCACCTTGTAGTCCATTCATCCAATCCATACTTGCTGGCTAGAATACTGTGGGAGACCGTATCAAAAGCTTTGCTAAAGTCAAGGTATATCATGTCCACTGCTTTCCTCAGATCTACAGAGCCAGTTATCTCATCATAGAAGGCAATCAGGTTAGTCAGCCATTCTAGCAACTCAGGAGCCTCTTGATTTTGGAGTAGATCCCAGCACAAGTCTTAGCAGTCTTCAAGCCAGATTGGAGCGTATATGCAGTTCCTGAAAGAGCATAGATAACTCGTACCTCCTGATACTGCAGGGGAGGCAGGGCGCCCAGCCTGGGGCCACTGCACTTACCCCTCGCACAGATTTACATTCAGCTGCTCTCCCTGGCAGCTGGACCCAAGTGAGCAGTGGGAAGGAGTCATTTCTCATGGTGGCTGAGCGGGGCTTCAGGGTGGGGAAGTGACCAAGCATGGCTGGCGCATGGGTGAAGCAGGGAGTGGGGCCCACAAAAGATTCATCCAGCCCTGTGTGCAGTACAGCAGCTGCCTGAGAGAGAGCCCAGCTGAGGCAGCACCCCACTCCCTTCCCGAGCCTGGCTGCCAGCGACAGGGGCCGAGTGAGCCAGACCCCTCCTCCTTCGGCACGTTTCAGGCTTGTTCGGCACCTGTCCCCAGCAGCCGGGCTGCCAGGCCCAAGCTGGGACACAGCCCTAGCCAGGCTCTGTCAGGCAGCCGCCATGCTCCATGGAGCAGTGACCTGGAGCAGCTGGCGTGAGAAGCAGCTGGGACCACACCTTCTGCTTCCTGCTTGGGCCCAGCTGCCAGGGACAGGAGTTGAGTGTGCCAGAGGGCAGGTGCAGCAGAAGAAGGGAGCCCCTCCCCCTGCCTCCCTCCCCCAGCAGGCCAAACAGAAATCCTGAGGGAGGGCAACTACCCATCACCTCAGCGAAAGAGCATTCTTCTAAATAAAAGATAAAAATCCTCAAACACCAAATTGTTTGCCTCTTTTTTCGCTTTTGTAATTACCGCTGTGTTTATAGCTATTTACAAGCAAAAATTGTAATAAGGAATACAAGACTAAAAAGTAAGATTACCCAAGTTTTCAATGCTCAGTAAATCGTGTCATAACAGAGGCAGGCAAAAACTTGCCCTTCCTGAAATTAGGCTTGGAAGGATTAGATTTTTTATCGGTAAGTGTCAGTAATGTTCGAATTCACTATATATATGCAAACTGACAAAATTTCATCCTAATTAAAATTTGTGGATAGAATAAAAAAAATGCAGCTTGAAGACTTACTGGAGTCTAATTTAAGGATATTTGTATTGTATATTTTGACATGGGATATTGGCAATTTGTGTTTTAAGAGTTGTAAAGCTTTAACAGATTGAATCGCAACATCTATTATTATTAAGCAATTGTCTGCCTCCCCCCCGCATAATTTCCTGCAGTTTGAAAATGTAAACTGGAAAAAAAAATGCTTAAGCATATATATTGGCCATCAAAATTATATAAAAAATTTTTTTTGCCAAGTTTTCACGTAATGTATCGCAGAATAGGAAATTGCTAGTGGTGCAGTAAAAACTTATTATATTCTAGAGAAAGAGAGCACTGTATATGGTTATTTTACTTGAAAATTTTTGAGAGAAATAAAATCAAGATTTGACTTGTCATAATACGTTTTATTATCTCTTTGGTGGAAGTGCGTTATGAAACATAGGGCTTGAAAGAATACATCTTATTGATGGAAATGACTAACACACTTTGAATGCCATACCTTTTGTGTGAGTGATAAAAACAGTCTGTAGTGATTATTTTGGGTAATATAAGTGTTTCAGTGCAGGCAGAATGTTGCTGGACTGATATCTGTTGTAGTGCTTTATATTAATAGAAAAATTGGGGACTACTGACAATGCCCCATATAACGTTGTGGTTTAGTATTAGAATGAAAAGTAACTTTTTATAAAGGATGGTTAAATTTTAAAACTTAATATTGTCACATTTTGTTAATGGAGAAAGTGTGTGGGGGTATTTGGTTTTTTTCCCCTAGTCTTAAGCAGCAGTCTTCCTTATACTTTTTTAAATTTGTTTAATTGCCAATTTGTGACCCCTGTATATAGCCCTAGTAAACACGGTTTGCACAGAGGCTCTGAATGGATCAAATGGTGGAGTCTTCCATCCTTATTCTTTCTCTGAATGCCAGTTCAGGAATGTGACTCCCACTATTTTAGTCACATGGGGTTCTTTCCGTGTCTTAGGGGATGTTGTCATGTTTAAAGACAAACAAAATAATCCCATTTATAAATGGTGCTTATTTTCTTTAAAGAGTAAAAAATACAAACAACAATGTTTTGTACTTGCAGTTTCTTCTGTATATCTCTGTGGAGAGCTTTCAGCAGATTACTCCTTTGACAGCCTTGGCTCTCCTTTAGGGGTTGGGGGGGAACCCGTCTCTAGGTAAATTAAGATCAAAGTATATTCTTTCCAAAGTCAATAGTGAGTCCTGTCTCAGTAGATCATAAATTCTTTTAGTTATCTATAGATGGGGAAACGAATTTTGTTTCAAAGGTTGGTGAATCCTGTTTGGTTTAAAAACTGTTCGTAAATGGAGAGAGTTAAGTAATCTTAACTAAATCCTGTGAAACGCAGGAGTTTTTAATTCATTTACCTAAAAGAAGCTATTCAAGGTATGGTCTTGAGACAAACAAATCAATGACTATTAAGAATCTTAAATTCCAATTAAATCCCACTATTTCTGTTTACCAAGATTATCCATGAATCTTCTTAAGCAATACATTATCTAAACAATCTGGTCTTTAATAAGAGAAGCTGTTAATACTTTAAATTATAATCGTATTTCAATATCCCATTACAATTTATGACAAGAACAATTTAAATTTAATCCCTTGTCTGAGCTTTTGCAAACTCCCCCTCACCGATGATAAACTATTGCAGAGGTAATACTGGGCTGTAATGGAGCTTCCTTTTGATGCTGTATTATGACTACTTCTTTGTTTTAGCTGTCTTGCTGCTGCTGCTGTTTGCTTGCATTTAGCGATGAGACTGAGGGCTGGTCTACACTACCGCTTGAGTCAATGTAACTTGCGTCACTTAGGGGGGGTAAGAACAACACCCCCCTGAGTGATGTAAGTTACATAGACTTACAATAGTGTCCACACCATGCTATGTCAGTGGGAGAGCATCTCTCATCAACATAGCTTCCACCTCTCGTGGAGGTAGAATAATTATGATGACGGGAGAGTGCTCTTCAGTCGGAAAAGCATTTCTTCACTAGATGTAGCGTGTTAGTATAGATTTGCTCTAAAACAGTGGTGCCCAACCTTTTTCATCTGGCAGGCACCAGACGACGAGCCATGGAGAACTATGATGGCGGGCAAACATCCACTGAAATGCCACTGACAAGCAGCAACGTCAGTAGGCGTTGCCACAGACAAGCAGCGTCATCCAGAAGCGTTGCCGCCGAAATGCCGCTGAAAATCGGTGGCATTTTGGCGGCGACGCCTCTGGATGATGCTGCTTGTCGGCGGCATTTTGGCAGATGCTCATCCGCTGGCCATTATGCGGGCGCACTTAGACGCCCCGGCGGGCGCCAGGGTTCCCGCGGGCACCGCGTCGGGGACCCCTGCTCTAAAATGAACAGATTAAGTTGAGCTGAGTGCTGCTGATTGCTAGAGCGAGGCAGAGGGAGACTGATTTTTTTCTTTCTTTCTGTATTTCCACTGAAAGAGGAAGGCGTGCCTCTTTCAGGGGTTTGGCTAAGTTCTAGTATTGGCTGTGGTCACCCATTCATTGACTCAACACTTTTATGGGATTGTCATAGTAGCATATTTGGCTCATGAATATGCAGTCTGCTAATGCACATGCAGCAGGGTTCTAATTGCTTTTGTCTTTGTGGCAGGAAACTCTCTCAGTTAAAATTAACTTTAAAGTTAGTTTTATCTTCTGTTCAGTCCATTTTCTGATCTATCATTGTAGTTCCATCATAGAGTTTAAGGCCAGGAGGGCCCACCAGATGATCTAGTCTGACCTTTTGTATATCCTAGCCAACATCACCCAGCTACCCACAAACTAAACACAAAACTTTGGTGTAATTTCAGTTGTTAGAACCCTCCAGAGACTGTATCTAAGGGCTTATCTACATGGGGGTCATGTTAGTTCTCACTAACTTTAGTTTGCACTCAGATGACCTCTGTCCACATCACAGAAAGGCTTAAGGTGTACTGACTAGTTAATACATATTCTGTACTCCACTTTGAAAGTATATCAAGATCATTGCTTACTGAATTAGTGAGGACTAATGTTCATGTGCACACCTTTCATTTGTACTAGCTTGTCAGTCCACTAACTGCTATGCCACATAGGTTTGCATGATGACAGGACTGACCTGTCTGTTTGTGTGCGCTCTCTTCTGCACCAGGGTCATGTACAGTAGATTTCACCTCCGTATTTAGATGCTGGCGCAAAGCCAGGTTCATTCCATTTGGAATATCATACCTCTATGTTCTAGCAATACTATTACGAGTGCAATTGCTAGCATTATACAATGCTTTCTGCAGCTGCATGGAGCTGTCTGGGGGATCATTGATCTCATCGCTGGAACGTGCAAATGAGGAGAGAGCCCTTTCCAAAAAATACTAGAATAAAGAGGTGTATGTATGTAGCCATCTCTGAGCAGGTGACTAAGAAGGGTCACGGCTGGGACCCTATTCAGTGCTGCAATAAGAGCAAAGAGCTGAAAAGTGATTACAAGAAAATGAGAGACAAAGAAGGCTCTAGCAGTGCTCCTGTTCCTCCTATTATGAGGAACTGGACAGTATTTTCTCCTGGGATGCCACCACCAAACCTCAGTTTAGTGGACTGCACTGAAGACACCAAAGATGACCTGGATTTGGATGAGGAGATTTTTCCCTGCCAGACAGCCTGGATCTCTTTGTTTCAAAAGAGCCTGAACTAGCTCCAGAGGGCACTTACCACGATACCCAGCCTTACAGTCCCGAGGAGGGTATGTAGGCTAGTAAGTGTCTTTCCTTTCGTACACTAATTTAATCTAGCAGTTTTGGAGCTAGGAGCCTTTCCAAGCCCTTGCTTCTCCCCCATGTCTCTCCACCTGTGTGCTGAAAATGGTGACTGTGATGGGAGAATTCAGCTCTAAAACACATTGCTGTCCCAACAATAGAGAGTTGTGACGTTATTGATATAAACTGGGACCATATAGAACATGGGTTGCAACCAAGGTTCTGTAGTGGCACCAAATCCTATATAAAGGGGGTCATATAAGGTGTCTAAGACCAGGTTATGGGTTACTGGTTATGATTTATGCTGTCTGTATGTCTGTATCATTTTTGTAGTTGAAGTTATGAATATTGGCTGTATACTGTCTATATTTCAAACTTGTGCTGTGTTACTGGGAAAGATCTCAGACAAGTTGGTGTCAGCTCAGCTTAGCCTGCTTGATGGCCCATTAAGGACCATTAGCTACACAATTGACCCATTGAGAGGAGGCGAATACGCCTTGTGACTCAGCAGGGTGTGCAGAAACTGGCCCATGTGACTGCAAACTCCATTTTGCTGTAACTTTCCACAGTAAGAACAAAGAAGTGTTCTTACACCTGGAAAAGCCTATATAAGGCTGAGGCCTCATCTCCATCTTGTCTTCAATCCTGCCTCCTACCTCTGGAGGGACTTTGCTACAATCTGAAGCTCTGCACAAAGGACTGATGACCCATCCCAGCGGGGGATGTTCTCCAGAGACTTGATTTGAACCTGCAGTTTACTCCATCACTGCTACAAGCCTGAACTAAGAACTTTGCCATTACTGTATGTAATTGATTCCATTTAACCAATTCTAGCTCTCATCTCTATCTTTTTCCTTTTATGAATAAACCTTTAGATTTTAGATTCTAAAGGATTGGCACCAGCGTGATTTGTGGGTAAGATCTGATGGGTATATTGACCTGGGTCTGGGGCTTGGTCCTTTGGGATCGAGAGAACCTTTTTCTTTTACTGGGGTGTTGGTTTTCATAACCATTCATCCCCAGGACGGGTGGCACTGGTGGTGATACTGGGAGACGGGAGTGTCTAAGGAAATTGCTTGTGTGACTTGTGGTTAACCAGTGGGGTGAAACTGAAGTCATTTTTGTCTGGCTGGTTTGGTTTGCCTTAGAGGTGGACAAACCCCAGCCTTGGGCTGTGACTGCCCTGTTTTGAGCAATTGGTCCTGATTTGGCACTCTCAGTTGGGTCCCACCATCGTCACAAGAGTTTACTGCCCTCCACCAGGCCAACACCAATCCCCAGTCCTGACCCGCTTCCCAGACAGTCGCTGTAGCCTTTCTATTCCCCTGCTCACATGCTCAGAATAGTTGCCACAGTGTGCTATGGGCCTGTCTTGTATAGTGAATACATCTGTTGAAACATGCAATATAGGACAAAAAATACTTTGGTTCACAGTTTGATATGTTCTATACCTGAAGTTACAATGTATTCTAGGAGGTATGTCCCATGATCATATTTCATAGCCATGAAGATTCACATTTTTCTGAGCACTTTGTGCATGTCTTCAGGGAGATTAAACAGAATTTAAGGCAAAGAAGGTACTTTGTGGTGGATGTTGTATGGTACAGCAGCCTTATCATTCATGCCAGCATAGATCATGATGCCCTTCCACTCCTGAAACACTTTTGGGGGACCATCCTGGTAAATATCATCACTGCTATCTTTCTGGTCTGTCCTTAACCTTTTTGAATAAGTCCATCTTCTGCTTCCTAGTCATACAAATCAGCGTAACATCCTCCAAAGTAATCACTGATTAAAGAGGCTTAAAGGCAATCGCTATACAGCTCTTATTTCACTGCCACCATTCCCCAATCCATTGCTCAATATTTCTCTGACCCCACTGCCCCTGGATACTGGAACCTGCAAAGCAACTGCACACGCTGCCTGTCTCAAATTGGGATAACCACCCAGCTCTGAAAATATCCCATAATTACAACAAGGTTCATTATAATAGGGTTCCTACGAACAGAGGGGAAAAAACGGTGAAAAACAACCTATGATCACTGATGTCTCCCAAGACAGGGAAGAAGCTCAGGGGATGGTGTTCCAAAAGAGTGGGGAAAATTTATCATTGCTGTCATGGAAACTGAACTTTATAAGAACAAGAGCTATTTGTTAAAATTCATATCTTCTACAGCTCCTGCATCTGAAATTCCAACACCTTTCAGGACAGGTCCCTTATCTACATCTGAGCAGTTTGCCAATCTCCATGGAATAAAATGCAGGACGAGGGAAAGAGTGTTTACAGATCTTCTCATAGCCTCTCAGAAAAGATCTGAAAGCACAGGGTACTGGAAAGATCTTTCACTGTAGGAAAAGAAAGACTGGCAGCTGAGAAGAGATGCATGCTAACAGAGCCTCACAGTGACCCACAAGATCATTGACCTTAACTTGGACACTATTGAAATGGACGGATATTCAGATACAGAATGCCCTGCTGAAGAGATTGCTACTATGCGCACCTACTCAGTATAGCAAGCTCAAGCAGGACAACATCCCAGTTATGTATTATAATGTCTGGACAACACTAGTTACTGGAACTGACAGCACTCTGGACACGCTTGTAACCAGAGGCCATTCCCTTCCCAAAGGTCACCCCTTCCCAGGATGCACATAAGAGTCATCATACTGGTCAGACCAATAAATCATCCAGTGGTCCATCTAGCCCATTATCCTGTCTTCCAACAGTGGCCATTTCCAGATGCTTTAGAGGCAATTTATTGAGTGATCCATCCCCTGTCATCCGGTTTCAGCCTCTGGCAGTCATGGGGTTGCATCCCTGGCCATTATCTTTGAAAAATTGTGGCAGTCGGGGGAGGTCCCAGATGATTAGAAAAAGGTAAGTATAGTCCCATTTTTTAAAAAAGGGAGGAAGGAGAACCCGGGGAACTACAGACTGATCAGCCTCACCTCAGTCCCTGGAAAAGTCATGAAGCAGGGCCTCAAGGAAACCATATTGAAGCATGTGGAGGAGAGGAAGGTGATTGGGAACAGTCAACATAGATTCACTAGGGGCAAGTCATGCCTGACCAACCTAATTGCCTTCTATGATGAGATAACTGGCTCTGTAGATATGGGGAAAGCAGTGGATGTGTTTATTCCTTGACTTTAGCAAAGCTTTTGATATGGTCTCCCACAGTATTCTTGCCAGCAAGTTAAAGTATGGATTGGATGAATGGACTATACGATGGACAGAAAGCTGGCTAGATTGTCAGGCCCAATGGGTAGTGATCAATGGCTCGATGTCTAGTTGGCAGCTGGTATCAAGTGAAGTGTGCCTCAAGGGTCGGTCCTGGGGATGGTTTTGTTCAACAACTTCATTAATAATCTAGATGATGGGATGGATTGCACCCTCAGCAAGTTCGCAGGTGACACTAAGCTGAGGGGAAAGGTCGATAGGGGCCTGAGTGACCTGGGCAAATTGGAGGATTGGCCCAAAAGAAATCTGAGGTGCAACAAGGACAAGTGCAGAGTCCTGCACTTAGGATGGAAGAATCCCATGCACCACTATAGGCTGGGGATGGAGTGGCTAACTGGCAGTTCTGCAGAAAAGGACCTGGGGATTACAATGGATGAAAAGCTGGATATGAGTCAGTGTGCCCTTGTTGCCAAGAAGGCTAATGGCATATTGGTCTGTATTAGTAGGACCACTGCCAGCAGATTGAGGGAAGTGATTATTGCGCTCTATTCAGCACTGATGAGGCCACATCTGGAGTATTGCATCCAGTTTTGGGCCCCCCACTACAGAAAGGATGTGGACAAATTGGAGAGAGTTTAGCAAAGGGCAACAAAAATGATCGGGGGCTGGGGCACATGACTTACAAGGAGAGACTGAGGGAACTGGGCTTGTTTAGTCTGTAGAAGAGAAGAGTGAGGGGGGATTTGATAGCAGCCTTCAACTACCTGAGAGGGGTTCCAAAGAGAATGGATCTCAGCTGTTCTCAGTGGTGACAGATGACAGACCAAGGAGCAATGCTCTCAAGTGCAGTGGGGGAGGTTGAGGTTGGATATTAGGAAAAACTATTTCATTAGGAGAGTGTGTATGGGGAGATTTTTGGCAAACCAGTAAAGTGCCAAAGTGAAAGTTAAAACCACTATGGCTTATTGCTAAAACCAGCCAAGTCAGCAGGTTTTAAAGTGGTCATGCAGCTTGACCAAGGCAGGAGGGGAGTGGTGTTTGGGTGCCACAGAAAGGACAGCTGGACCCCATGTCCTTCCTGATAAGAATTGTGTTAAAGTTCCTGATGCATGCATTTTAGAAGAGTTAGATGTGCCCCAGGAATCTCTCTATTGGGGCATCAAGGCTGCAACCTCTGGAAAAACCCACACTTGGTTAATCAATAATCAGAAGGAACCTCTTGGTTGACCATTGAAACTGCTTACTTAACAAGTTTTCTTTAAGGGAGATGTCATTCTATTACTAATGTATAAATAAGGGGGGAAAGTTTGAGGCAGTTGGACTCATTTGGACTCTCCTTCTGGATATATCTTGCGGTCCTCACTGGCAGATGCAAGATTTGGCCACCAGAAGCCTGCTCCTGTGTCATTCGAGAACCCACTCAGCTTTGGTAATTATCAAGGGTTGGGGGTGTTTTATTAACGTGTTGCATATGTGTGTAAGTGCTTGAGACTAAGCAAAGTTTAACTTTTAAGTGAAAGCACTCTTGTGTTGTCCTGTTTGTGCCAGCCATCTATCGGTCAGATGGCCGTGTCTCCCCTGATTTGTTTCCTGATACCTCCTTGCACAGAGTAAAAGTTACCAAGAGCTTTGGGTTGAAAGAACCCTGGGTAACAGGTGGTGAAGCACTGTAATGAGTTACCTAAGGAGGTGGTGGAATCTCCATCCCTAGAGGTTGTTAAGGCCCAGCTTGACAAAGCCCTGGCTGGGATGATTTAGTTAGTATTGGTCCTTCTTTGAGCAGGGGGTTGGGCTAGATGACCTCCTGAGGTCTCTTCCAACCCTAATCTTCTATGATTCTATATGGGCTAATAACCACTGATAGACCTTGTGACTCGATGTGCCTAGGACCGCCCTCAGTGGAAATGCCAAGGCAAGGGCAGTCTGCAAAAGGGAGAGCAGATATTCCCAAGACTGGTGGGTAACACTGAAATTAATCTCCCCAACAGTCATAAACTGTGCTTCTGATCCCCACACTGGTTGTCAAGAATCAAAAAACAGAAGGAGGAAAAAAAAAATAAACCACACAGCCCCTTTATTGCATTTCCGTTCTCTGGCTCCTAATATGCATCTAGGTCCAATGCAGTGAGAAATTATTTTAAAAACTCCTGTTCACAGATAAAACATGGTTTTTCTGACCCCAAAGGGTCAGCCATGTTACCAGGTCAGTATACGTTTGGATCTTACCCAAAATACCACACTGCCAGCCAACGGTTTATTATAAAGAAAAAACAAGGAGAGGGATGTTAAATGGTAAACCAGTCACATACATACAAAGACTTCGAAGTCCATGTATCAGGTTCTTAGCAGTATTGGTGAGTTTGCTGGCTTGAAAGTCCCTCTAGAGCACATCCACAGCTTGGATGGGTCATTCAGTCCTTTGTTCAGAGCTTCGTTTGTAGAAAAGTTACTTCAAAGGAAGAAGCAGAACTGAAGACAAAATGGAGAAGATGCCTCTGTCTTTTATAGTCTTTTTGCCATCCAACTTGTATTTCCTCTGTTCCAAACACAAGCTGCACAGCCTGGAAGCTTTAGAATTGTGTTCATAGCATGCCTCTGCATGCCTTGCTGAATCATAAGGTGTATCCCTTGCCTTTTCTCAATGAATCAGTTGAATAGCTGATGTCTCTTGATCGGCCATCAAGCAGGGTAGGCAGTGCTAATGCTAATCTATCGGGAGTGTGAGCCAGATGCACAGCACAAGTTTGGAACTACAGACCTACCATACATATAACTTACAATGCAAAGTATACAAACACATAAGCAAGATTATCATACTTGGCAAATTGTAACATTTTTGCTGATACCTTACGTGGCATATCTAGCACAGTTCATTGCATTTTTACAATATTGGTATTCATAATATCCTAAAGTGTCCCCCAGATTCCATATAGTGTCTCAGACCTATCCTCCATGAACTTATCCAATACTTTTTTGAACCCACTTATCATTTTGGCCTTCACAACATCCCCTGACAACAAGTTCCACATGCTGACCATGCATTGTGTGAAGATGTACTTCCTTCTATTTGTTTTAAATCTGCTCCCTATTGATTTCATTGCGTGACCCATGGTTCTTGTGTTATGTAATAGGGTAAATAACACTTTCCTATTCACTTTCTCCACACCATTATGATTTTATAGACCTCTATCATGTCCCCCCCCTTAGCAGTCTCTTCATATGGAGGCTGTTTCATATCCCTAATCATTTTTGTTGCCCTTCTCTGTATCTTTTCCAATACTAATGTATCTTTTTTGAGATGAGGCAACCAGAACTTCATGCAGTATTCAAGATGTAGGCATACCAGGGACTTATATAGTGGCATTAAAATATTTTCTTATTATCTATCCCTTTCATCATGGTTCTCAGCATTCTCTTAGTTTTCTCAGTTGCCACTGAACATTGAGCGGATGTTTTCAGAGAACTGTCCATGATGACTCCAACATCTTTCTTGAGTGGTGACAGCTAATTTGGAATCCATAATTTTATATGTCTAGTTGGGATTATGTTTTCCAAAGTGCATTACTTTGCATTTATCAACATTGAATTTCATCCTCCATTTTGTTGCCCAATCACCCAGTTTTTTGAGACCCTTCTATAGCTCTTCACAGTCTGCTTGTGACATTACTGTCTTGAGTAGTTTTGTATCATTGGCAAATTTTGCCATCTCACTGTTTACCCCTTTTTCCAGATCATTTATGGCGTAGGAATCCCAGATGTAGGAATCTCCCTTACCTCCTTGCAATAGAGCGATTTACAAAAATTAATTTGGCTTCTCCACAATGACCTTGTCTCCCTGAGTGCTACTTTAGCACCTCAATCATCCTGTGGCCTCCCTGATTGTTTGGCAGGCTTCCTGCTTCTGATGTACTTACAAACTAACATCCTTTTTTTTAAAATCTTTTTGCTATTTGCTCTTCAAATTCTTTGGGGTGCCTAATTATACTTGATATCCAGAGTTTATGCTCCTTTCTATTTTTCTCACTAGGATTTGACTTCGAATTTTTAATGTCTTTTTTTTTGTCATCTTTTTTACTGTTTAGCCATGATGGCATTTTTTATTCTCTTTTATGGTGTTTATTTGGGGTATACATATAGTTTGAGCTTCTATTATGGGTTTTTAAATACGGTTCCATACACTTATTTCACCCTGGTGACTGTTCCTTTTAATGTCTGTTTAACTAGCCGCCTCTTTTTTTCTTTTTTGTATATTTCCCTTTTTGAAGTTAAATGGTGCTGTGGTGAGTTTCTTTGGAATTTCCCCCTCCCAAAGTGTTAAATTTAATTATTTTGTGGTCACTATTACTGAGCAATTCAGCTATATTCAACTGTTGGACCAGACTCTGTGTGCCATTTTAAAGCTAAATCAAGAATTATCTCTCGCTTTTTGGGTTCCAGGGCTAGCTGCTCCAAGAACAGTCATTTAATGGTGTCTAGAAATTTTATCACTGCATTCCATCCTGAGGTGACATTTTCCCAGTCAATACATGGATAGTGGAAATCCTTCATTATTGCTGGGTTTTTTCTTTTTGTAGCCTCTCTAATCTCCTTGAGCATTTCACAATAATCATTCTCATTCTGGGCAGGTGACTCAAAATATATTACTACTGCTTTACTCTTATTAGTCAAGCATGGAATTTCTGTGTGTAGAGACTCTGTGGTACAGTTTGATTAATTTAAGATGTTTACTACATTTGACTCCATTCTTTCTTTCACGTATAGTGCCACTACAGCACGATCTACATTGTCATTCCTGTTTCTTTTGTACCCTGGTATTGCCATGTCCCATTGATTGTCATCATTCCACCAAGTTTCTGTGATGATTATTATATCAATATCCTCAATTAATCACAGGCACTCGAATTCACCCATCTTAGTATTTAGACATCTAGTATACAAGCACTTCTAAAATTTGTCTATATTTTGCCTTCATGAGATGTGCTATAGTTGAATGGGACTCTTTCTTTGACTATTTTTTCTTCAGTTCCACCTGTATTGTATCAATTTCTATCGTCTCTTTTTTTACTAGGATATAGAGTATCCCATTTAATAAATCCTCTCCTAAGGGATGTGTTTGTTTGAACTGTGTGCTCCTCTGCACTTGTCTGCTTTCTCCCAGCGTTTAGTTTAACAACACCTCTACAACCTTTTTAATTTTACATGCCAGCGATCTGGTTCCATTTTGGTTTAGGTGGCGTCCATCCTTGGAACCCTGCAAATCCACGTATATTTGCAGACCACTTTCGCCGATAGTGGCTTGGATCTAGATACAACTGCGCAGGCCTCTACTCACCAGCAGGGCCTGGCCCGGAGCGTCTGGCTTGTGCAGCCCGAGGGGCACAGCACGCTTGAGGCTGTTAGCCAGCAACTTGTGGCTGGGGATGGTGGCAGGTTGGAGTTGGGGCTGTTCAGCACCTGTTCACTGCGACTCTTCCTGTCCAGCAGCTCAGGCCCCTCAGGCAACACCCATGTCCCCACCATAGTGCGGCCCGCCACCTCATGGGCAGCAGGGCCTTCCCCCAGGGACTGGAGTGGGCTGGGTCCTGGCACCCAACTCCTCCAGCCCACTGTAATGCAACCTGCACTGCTGTTGCCGTGTGCCATTGTTCGGGAGCCCCCAGGAGCAGCACTTGGTGCAACATACCTTCCTCCCAGCCTCTCCCTCTGTGTCATCCCTTCTCCTCGAGACCCTGCCCCCATGCTACCCCTTATCCCACAGCCCCACCCTCACACTGCCTTTTCCCTGCAAGACCCCGCCCTCCCACTCGCTCCCTCCCATCTCCATTACTAGCCCTTGTAAGATGGATTCCTGCTGCTGGTGCAGATGCAGATACAGTAGATCATGGGTTGATCCTGTCAGATGTGGATCCCCATTTTTGTACCCACACAGGGCTCTATGCATCCTTTTTGTACAGGCTCCTCCTTTTCCCAAAAACTCCTCAGTTTCTAATAAATCTAGCTCTCTCCTCTGAACATCATTGTCTTATCCACACATTGAGACCCTGCAGTTCTTCCTGGCTAATGGGCCCTGTATATGGAACTGGAAGCATTTCAGAGAATGCTACCGTGGAGGTCCTAGACTTTAATCTCTTACCTACCAGCCTAAAATTGGGCTCCAGGACCTGTCTCCTACCTTTTTCCTATGTCAGTGGTATCTACTCGTACCATGACTACCAGCTCATCCCCAGCACTGCACATAAGTCCCTCTAGATGTCTCGAGAGAGCCACAAACTTCAGACCCAGCAGGCAATTCACCGTGTGGTTCTCCTGGTCATCACGAACACATCTATCTATATTTTTAATCGACTCCCCCTACTACTCTTTTGTGTCTCTCTTCCTAGTACCAGGGATCACCTGCTTTGTTGGGGTATGATAGGATACCATGACATCATCTGGAAGGAAAGTCGCAACTATGGGTTAATATCTCTCCACTCCAGATTGATGTTCTTGTTCTCTGAGATTTTTATCCTCCTCAACAGCACAGAGGCAGTTAGATGGTGGGAGGATCTGCTTTACTATGTCCTGGAAAGTCTTGTCTGTGTATCTGTGTCTCCCTTAGCTCCTCCAATTCAACTACTGTGGTCTGAAGAGCTTGTACTCTATCTTTGAAGGCCATGATCTGTTTGCATTAAGTGCGCATACATGCCGCCAGCCTACAAGGCAGGTAATCATATGTGTTGCTTTCAGTGTAATAAAATGGATAGTCCCCACTCTGTCGCTCAACTTCTGCCTGCATTATCTTTCCTCTTGTAGCAGTTTATTTTTGTTTGTTGTTTGTGTGAGGTTTGTTGTTGTGTGTGTTTGATTTTTGTGGGTGATGGTGGTGGGAGAGTTACTGGCCTAACTTTTTAGAGAATGTTGATTAGGTTGATCGGGCTTCCATGCTCTCCCATTTGCTCCTCCTGTTCGCTAGCTTCTCTGGTTGTTTGGGAGCTGGCTTTTAAAATCCCTGTTCTCCCTGAGTTAGCCTTGCCCCCTTGTCAAGGGATCCTAAATGGATTAGAGTTCAAAGGATGGCAGGCTAGAGCCTCATTAGGAAGCTCTCAGCTTTGCCTAGCACGCCGCTAGGCTCAGCATGCAGTTCCCTAAACAGACCACACTACAAACTTCAACCAAGAGGGCACATGGCAAGCAAACAAGCTTCACAACAACAAACCAACTAACAGACAACACACTCCCTCTAAAAGTTGCATAGTTGTTTCTCCTTTACTGTGAGAACTCTGTGGCAAGACTCTACTGTTTGCTGCTCCTGTTTGTTAGCTGGGCACAGGGCACTAAAAACAGCAAGTTTTAGGAGGTATACTTTGAACCCTTCAGTCCACCCCAAGCCTTTCTCCCATGGCATTCCAAAAGCCCGGTAGCCCGCCATCAATGCCATGTAGCACCCCTCATTCACCCCAGGGTCCTGGGGCCAGCCCCAGAGGCAAAGTGACAAAGAAGACAACACATCTACACATGGCTGTGAACATCACTGCTGCAATGTGTATGTGCATTGTATGATTGGACTCTTAATATTGTGCTGTACTGTTCTTGAGCTTCTATTGTTTTTTATGTTAGCAAAATTGCACACTTCTATTGACAGTTTTAATTTGCACTATTTCTCAAATATCTTTTAGTTCAAAGGTGACTACTGTTTCATAAAAGCACATGCCATACATAAAGTATGTTGTAATTCCAAAAAGAGACAATGCAAATCACTTAAAAATTAAAAAAAAATATATTATGCAGGGTATACCAGTACATTAAACATTTTATAGGAGTACACTGGCTATTTTACAGAGAAGCACAAGGCAGTCTCTAGTCTTGTCATTAGCGAGCACCACCTCCCATGCAAGCGGCCAAAGGCACACTCAGCTTTAATCCTGCAACTACTCAGGTGTTAGTTAAAACGTTCCTTTGTACTATCCAAATGTCCTGCATGGCTGGGGCAAACCTAGGTGGTGTGGCAACACCATGCACAGGGAACTGGAGCCCAGGATCTGGTCTAAGAGTAGGAGAACTGTGGGATTCCATCCCAGAAAATGTAAAGGCATGAGGCTTAGTGCCTTAGAGGGGTGCACTCAAAAGAATTGGGGGTGGAGGGGAGTCAAAGGTGCAGTTAGCTCTGTAAGCATGACAGGTTGTAGGGTTTGAAGCCAGAACCTTCAGATCCACAGCACATACCTCTTCCACTAGAGTTAAGAGTTGCTGATAGCAGAAACAGGCTGTTATCCTCTATGCAGACAAGCTTCAAGTGGGCTACACAACTATTTGTAAGACAACAGTTGAGTACAGGATGTCTGGTTTTCTTGGTTCTCTCTCTGGCTTTGGGAGAAGGCTATGGTCTAGTAGTTAGAGTAGTGGTTACAGGCAATATTGTCAAACACATTGCTGTGGTATATTCATTCTGAATGCCATTGTGACAAAGTGGGTGTACTTGTGTCCTCTAACTTTAGAGACCTGGGTGTGATCCCCCACTGTGCCTGAAATAACCTCATGAAGGGTGTTACCTTATTAGTAAAATGGTCCCAATGATGCTTACCTCCCTCCCAGGATAGAAATATGAGGCTTGACTTCTTGTTAATGGATGTAAAATGCACATGAATATTAGTCAGTCAGTAGAAGAGATGAGAGCAGAAATCAATCTCCTGGCTTCCAGCCCATCTCATGAGGCGTGTCTCATTATGAGCGAGATTTTACTTGAGATGTAGGCAGGCATGAGAGGGATGCCACATGTTTGAGTGTAATGTGAGAAGCATGATACTTAGTTGGCAGTTCTGGCTGTGAAGGTCTTTAAGGCTTCATGTGAGGAGGTATACTGGGCCTCTGTGGTTCTAGGGTGAACCAATCCTGGCCTGAGCTTGTCCTTGTTAATTTCTTAACTGACTGTCAGGTGATGTATAACCTACTGACATTCCTTAAGGATGGGCACAAAAGCTAGGGATCTGGTTTATGAATTCTGGCCTAGAAAGCTCAGAATGTGGGATATTTTAGGCAGGTTTTTTTTCTCTCTGTTGCGGTTAGACTCGGTCATCTTTCAGGTAGTCTGAAGCCTTGGCTAAAGAGGTGCTTGTTGTTCCTCTGAGATATTCTTTACTCCTGGGGGGATTCTGCATGAAAACATTCAAAATTCTGCATACTTTATTTGTCAAAATAATGCAGTGTAATCACAGCAGTTTCAATGTTTTGGTAATTGATTTTAAACTACAATATAGAAAAAAGTCATAACTGTTCAGCAGTTCCTAAACACATGAAAGTTAAGTTACAAACACTTTGTAACTAATACCCTGCATTCCAGTTATAAGCTTGGATTTTCATTTAAATTACATTACAGAACACCAAACAGCTTCTCCTCTCCACCCTTGCAAAAAAAAAAAAATAGAATGTTATTTTTAATTTGCTCAGATGGAGTCACTACCCACAGTTTGAAAACTGCTGGCATTGGAGCAATGGTATGGAATAAACATAAAATTGCTGTAAAGTATAACTTTACCGTACAGGTTCTCACTCTGTCTGTCTTTGATTTTTTTTATACATGACGTGTATATGGCCCTATCTAGTAGAAAAAAAAATACATTGTCGCTATCAGCGCTTGAATCTTTAGCTCTTTTTGGACCCTTTCTTTGAGTTTGTGAAGTACACTGGGACCATGATTACAGTTTAGAGCTCCGGGTGGTATTGCAATAGAAGAATTTAAAAAAAAAAAAAAAAAGCCAAAACTAAATCTTTATCTACACACTGGTTTCAAAGCAAGGTAAGCTGCACCAGTGCAAGTCACTTTTCATGCAGGGGCAGCACATTTACACTAGGGACTTCATTGGTGCAGTTCCTCTGGTGCAGCTATACCAGTGCGATAACAGTGGTAACAAAACTTGAGTTGTATCCAAAATGTTGGCTATGTGTCGTCGTTGTTTCTAACGATCCATATTTACCTACAATTTTGTGTCTCCTGCCTTCTGATTAAGGTCAGATCACCTGGTTTGGCTATGAAAGCCCTCGTAGCTTCTGGGACTATATCCGAGTAGCTTGCTGTAAGGTTTCACACAATTGCATCTGCAGCATCGAGAATATGGAGAATGTCAGTTCTTCTAGAGCAAAGGTAAGAAATAAAACATCAAGGTGGCTGCAAATTACATCATTTATTGTATGTACATCTTAATCTTTATTTTTGTTCACAACAAGAAAGTATAACTGGTTAAGTTTATCCTGTAAAATCCTTCAGTTTTTTTTTTTAAATAACTATTTATTTGGGAAGTTTTACAAATCATTGCCATGTAAATAGCAGAAAAAGAATGATAATCATTACAACAGTGAGCTTATTTTTTGTTTAGAGAAAAATAATGTAGGAATATAAATCTCATCAAATCTTTCTGTTTAACAGAGTGTTTATTGTATAACAGGTTGAGCCTGTTCACACCATCCCAAACATATTGTTTCTGGTGATTTTATTAAATTGAGTGAAACTACTGACTCTATTCATATTTATCAAATCAAGCATATCTATCAAATATTAATAATTTTTTAAAAAGACGTAATTTTTTTTCCTGCAGGTTAATGTATTTTGTCTGAGTCCTGAATAGATGGTACCCAAATATCAAAGTAACTTTGTCCTCTTTAATTTTTCGATAACATCTTCCTATTTATTTTGGAACCATTCTTCTCATTTTGGTCTATTTTTCTTTTTCCGGTGAAAGGCTATCAGTTGTCTAGTGGCTATTAGTAGATAAGAGATTAGTTCTTCTTTTCTTTGAGACTGTTTCCTCTAGGAAGCCCCAGAAGGATTACCGAGGGTAATAAATATACAGTAATTGATAATGTTTGGTTATGAAGTGCATCCCAATACTCTCTGGACTTGTCCACTCCATGTGCATAAAATCTCTCTTCTTTTCGCCACAATTTCTCCAACATTTATCCTCATTCAATTTTTATATATAAATAAAATAATTTTTAATCTGACTGGCATACTATTGAAACAGTATCTTAAAGAAATTTTCTTTTATCATGCTACATGCTGAGGTTGCAGGTCCTGTTTCGCAGATCAAAACACGTTCCTCTGGGGGTAATTTGTCTGTTCAAATCTTTCTTCCTCTGTGTCAGACGGGGGCATTTCTTGCTTGGGAAAGTTGTCTGCAAAGTTTGACGATGTTTTCTCCCCTAATTGACCAGAAGCCAACATTTCTTTTAAAGTTAGTTTCTGTATAAAAACCACTTTTCTAGAAAGTGGAGAAAATAACATCTAACTTGAAAGTGCCTTAGGAGAATGGGCCAGTCTGACACACACTGGTTGGAGCCACTGTGTTATCTCTTTGCCACAGCAAGAATGAGCTTTGTTGGAGATTAGACTGTGTGTGTCAGCTCCCAGCCACCCCAGAGTGTCTTCTCAACCAGCAAGCTCTTTGAGACTCTACCAGTCTTAGCCTTGCCTAGCAGGTAAAAATCAATGAACTCCAGCCACTGAGCACCTCAGAGTTGTCTCTCTACAGTGTACAGACCGTATTACTTTGCATTCACTGAAGATACTCGCTGCTCTTTTAAAGAGTTAGGGCATTACAGATTAGTAACTTAGTTGGGGTAATGCACCCTTCCCTTCAAGCACAACACTGAGTTGGTTTGTAGGAAAAATAGAACAAGTTTATTAACAAAAGGATATAGGTTAAGTGATACCAAGTATAAGAAATAAAAACAGGAAGAGTTACAAGCAGATAAAAGTGAAAATATGTGTCTAAGGCCTTGGCTACACTGGCACTTTACAGCGCTGCAACTGGGGTGTGAAAAAACACCCCCCTGAGCGCTGCAAGATGCAGCGCTGTAAAGTGTCAGTGTAATCAGGGCGGCAGCGCTGGGAACGCGGCTCCCAGCGCTGCACGCTACACCCGTAAGGGATGTGGTTTACAAGCAGCGCTGGGAGAGCTCTCTCCCAGCGCTGTGGCTTTGACTACACTCACACTTCAAAGCGCTGCCGCGGCAGCGCTCCCGCAGCGCTGCCGGGGCAGCACTTTGAAATGTCTAATGTAGCCAAGCCCTAAGACTGAAACCATTAGTGAATTACAGTCTTTGCCTAAGCAGGTTTATCACCTGTATCAATTCCAGAGACTTGGTTGAATGACCAAACATTCTGTGATTTCAAGAGTTCTGACCCCTTGAATCTCCCAAGTAATGGAAAACCTTGGGTTCTTTCCTTTTTATAGTCCAGTAAATCTTTTGAAATGTATTCTTCAAAAAGTAAGCCCTAGACCAAGCTTCTCTCTCCTGCTGGGGTGCAGGCACCATGCTGTCTTCCCAAAGTTATAAACTCTCCTTCAAGATGCAGGAAGACTTCCAGGGAATAGAGTCTTCATCCCCTGTTGAGTTTAAGAACTTCTATTTTCCACTTTGTAGGCTGTTGGCTTTGTTTACATCTTATGTAAATAGATCTTCATTATCTCTGTCTGATCTGGCTGGTCAGACAAGCAAATACACTTTCCTTTGTATAGGGCAGATTGGGATTATGCACTGTTTGCCAAACACATTTTAAGAACATAATTCTAGCTCATATTTATAACTTTGTACACAGCCCGAACATACATCATGCAAGAATATTAATGATCAGTAAGTTACTAATTTTCCAGTGATATATTACATGCCATTTTTTGGCTATATGTCATGACAACAGAGTGTTAGGTATAATAAGTTTCAGGGCCAGCTCAGGCTTTTTTGCCACCCCAAGCTGACATAGAATAATGAACTACAAATGTCCTGTGTCACAGCCAGTTAAAGTTTTTGATTTCAAAATAAATTAGAAAAGTTTCTGTGTTGAAGAGCTGGTCAGCCATATGTATTCCTTGTCTCTCCCTATCTATAAAACTTTCTGGTTCATGATTTTGGTTAAAATCTGGATTATTTGCAATGGGTATAGTTGGCAAGGGCAAATTTTTTTATTTTTAGTTCTCTGTAGCTTTGAGATAGTAGCCATTTTAAAAGAAGGCATATACATTTCTGTAGGATATTTTTTATATTAATCTGTGGTAACCAAGCATATTCCCCAGTGGTTTTTCTTCAGTAAAACCCAGTGATGGGGTGCTGTAGAGCACCCCGAATCCACTATTTTTTTGAGCTGGCTGGTTTGGTCATACCATAAAATACTTGGAACAGCTTCTTCATCCTGTTTAATAAGTCTGTACAAAATGTCTGCATTCACACTCAATCTTTTCTTATTCCATATAAATACTAATGTTGTTTTCTATATTCCTGTTAAGATTTTATCTTGGATGATTATAGAAGGATTTTTGAACAATAAAGATAGCCTTAGCAAAATATTCATTTTGACCATGGCTGTTCTTCCCAACTGAGAAATTGCATAGTTCCACCAGCATTCCAAGCTCTCTTCATTTGCTGCTCTTGTAGATTGTTTTCAGGCTTTAATGCCCATGAATCTGACAGAATTTGTTGCCCATTTGTACCCTAGTGTTTTCCAGAGGCATGACTCCTTAGAGGGCTGGCAAACTGATAGCTAACAGTTCAGCTTTAAAGCCAGACACTCCCAAAATCCTGGATTTCTTTAGATACGAATTTTATGGAAATATTCAGGTTAAATTTTTTAAAAAAGTCATCAACATATAATGTGTTCCTGCAAATTTTATTCCTGTGATAAATTCATTATTCATTATCCTTTGTGCAAAGGGCTCTATGGCCAATGCTTTTTAAAAAAACAAACAAACAAACCATACCTACTAATTCTTCCAATGATGCACATGTCAATTCTCTGTGAGGTGTATGTGTGTGCTCAGTGCACTGAAGTCAGAGACTTCTCCCCTTACCTGTTGGGGCAGCGCATGCATGCACCCTGTTCTGCCTCATGCTGCTGCACAATAGTATAAAGGGAAGACCCACCCCGCAATCTCCCTCAGTCCTTCTTACCACCCATGACCGTTGTTGGAGTGTTCTTCCTTGCTCCTGCAAGTTTTTCCTTGTTCTTAGTGTTGTATATAGTTGATTCTCATTTAATATCCGAGGGGTAGCCGTGTTAGTCTGTATCCACAGAAACAATGAGGAATCCGGTGGCACCTTAAAGATTAACAGATATATTTGAACATAAGCTTTCGTGGGTAAAAAAAACACTTCTTCAGATGCATGGAATGAAACTTACAGATACAAGCATAAATATACTGACCTATGAAGAGAAGGAAGTTACCTTACAAGTGGAGAACCAGTGATGACAAGACCAATTCAGTTGGGGTGGATGTGGTCCACTCCCAATAACTGAGGAGGAGGTGTTAATACCAAGAGAGGGAAAATTGCTTTTGTAGTGAGCCAGCCACTCTCAGTCCCTATTCAAGCCAAAATTAATGGTGTTAAGTTTGCAAATGAATTGTAGCTCTGCAGTTTCTCTTTGAAATCTGTTTTTGAAGTTTTGTTGTTGTTGTTGAAGAATGGCTACTTTTCAATCTCTCTGGATGTTCAGTAACAGATTAAAGTATTCTCCTACTGGCTTTTATATGTTACTGATCCTGATATCTGGTTTGTTTCCATTTATCCTTTTACATAGAAACTGTCCGGTTTGGCCAATGTACATGGCAGGGGGGCATTGCTGGCACATGATGGCATATGTCATGTGAGTAGATGTGCAGGTGAATGAGCCTGTAATGGTGTGGCTGGTGTAGCTGGGTCCTATGATGGTGTCGCTAGAGTAGATATGGGAACGGAGAAGGCAACGGGGTTTGCTACTGGCATTTGTTCCTGGGTTAGTGTTTCTGTTTTGTGGTGGGTAGTTGCTGGTGAATATTTGCTTCAGTTTGGGGGGGCTGTCTGTAAGCGAGGATTGGCCTGTGGGGGATCGTTTTCCAGGATAGGCTGTAGATTGTTGATGATGCTCTGGAGAAGTTTTAGCTGGGGACTGTATGTGATGGCTAGTGGTGTTCTATTATTTTCCTTGTTGTGCCAGTCCTGTAGTAGGTGATTTCTGGGTACTCATCTGACTCTGTCAATCTGTTTGCTCACTTCCCCAGATGTGCGTTATAGTTTTAAGAATGCTTGATAGAGATATTGTAGATATTGTCTCTGTCTGAGTGATTGGAGCAAATGTGGTTGTATCTTAGAACTTGGCTGTAGACAATGGATCATGTGATGCACCTTGGGTGAAAGCTGGAGGCCTGTAGGTAAGTATAGTGGTCAGTAGATTTCCAGTCTAGGGTGGTGTTTGTGACCATCAGTTATTTGCACAATAGTGTCTAGGAAGTGGATCTCTTGTGTGGACTGGCCCAGGCTGAGGTTGATGATGGGTGGAAATTGTTGAAATTCAGGTGGAATTCTTCAGGGGCCTCCTTACAGTGGGTCCATATGATGAAGATGTCATCAATGTAGCGTAAGTAGAGGAGGGGCACTAGGTGATGAGAGTCAAAGAAGCGTTTTTATAAGTCAGCCATAAAAATGTTGGCATACTGTGGGGCTATGCGGGTACCCATAGCAGTGCCATTGACTGGAAGGTATAAGTTGTCCCCAAATCTGAAATAGTTGTGAGGGAGGACAAAGTTACAAAACTCAGCCACCAAGTGTGCCATGGTCTCATCAGGGATACTGTTCCTGACAGCTTGTAGTCCATCCTTGTGTGGAATATTGGTGTAAAGAGCTTCTACATCCATGGTGGCCAGGATGGTGTTTTCAGGAAGATCACCAATGCATTGTAGTTTCCTCAGGAAGTCGGTAGTGTAGCTAGGAGTGCCCGTAGCGTAGGGTCTGAGGAGAGAGTCCAAATAGACAGATAAACCTGCTGTAAGTGTGCCAATGCCTGAGATGATGGGGCATCTAGGATTTCCAGGTTTATGGATCTTGGCAGCAGATAGAATATCCCTGGTCGGAGCTCTAGGGGTGTGTCTGTGTAGATTTGTTCCCGTGCTATAGCAGGAAGTTTCTTGAGCAGATGGTATAGTTTCTTTTAGTACTTCTCAGTGGGATTGGAGGATAGTGGCCTGTAGAATGTAGTATTGGAGAGTTGTCTGGCAGCTTCCTGTTCAAAATTCCTCCTGTTAATGATGACTATAGCACCTCCTTTGTCAGCCCTTTTGATTATAATGTCAGAATTGTTTCTAAGGCTGTGAATGGTATTGCATTCTGTACAGCTGAGGTTACGGGGCAAGTGATGCTGTTTGTTCACAATTTCAGCCTGTTCACGTCTGTGGAAGCACTCTGTGTAGAAGTCCAGTCTGTCATTTCGACCGTCACTCCTACTCAGAGTGTTAAATCAAGCAGGACCGTGTGCCGGTGTGGCCTCACCAGCGTTGGTTTTCCTCTTTGCTGAGCCTCTCACCTGGGGTTCCTTTGACACTTCCATCGGACCCAGACCTGATATCTCAGGACCATGGTCACTTCTTCAGTCCCAACCAGGAGGATAGCTGATAGCCTGGATGTTCCATTGTTAACATCTCAGGAGGAGAGCTGTTTAAAGGAGGTACAAGGTGTCCTCTTGAATACAGTAACTCCTCACTTAACGTTGTAGTTATGTTCCTGAAAAATGCGACTTTAAGTGAAACGATGCTAAGCGAATCCAATTTCCCCATAAAATTTAATGTAAACGAGGGGGTTAGGTTCCAGGGAAATTTTTTTTCCACCAGACAAAAGACGTTTTTGTCCTGCGACCCGCCCGATGTTTCGTCAGTCAGGACACAAATTGTCCTGATATTTTGCACTCTTGTTTTTTGTTTTGTTTTGTTCTGCCATCAGGACACCACTCCCTGTCTTCCCCTCCCTCCCCATCCCCCCCGGCCTGTGGGACTCTAGGACTCCAGGACTCCGTTATTATTATTTTTTAATTTTTGTTCGCTTTGCCATCGAGACTCCGCCCCCGCCCCCCATGTGTGCCAGTGCCACTTCCCAAGTGGTGGGTAGGTGTATCCGGGCCCGCCCTCTACTCCAGGTTCCCTCCCAGGAACCCTCAAACCAGTAGTTCTGGGCTTTGCTCTCTTAGTCCTTACTGCTCCTGCCCTGCACTGCTTCCTACTCTTCAGGTATATGCTCTGGATAGATCAGCTCCAACTTCCTCTTCCCAGGGTGTGACTGCAGCCTTTCCCGATCCTGTGTGTTGCCAGCTTCCTGGTTTTATAGGCCCCATAAGTTTTTGTGTCCAGCTGAACCTGCCTGCACTCAATCTCCTGCTCCCTGGCTCTCCTTCCAGGGGCAACCTGTGGCATTAATAGGCCTACCTGGCCACCTTAACCCCTTCCAGACCACTCTATCACATGGACTATTTGTTATACCTGAAATAGCTAGGTTTTGCCTTTAGTTCCATCAGAGTCCACCTAGCAGCTATTTCAGCTTTCTACCCTTAATGCATCTTCCCTTTCAGTCCTGGGCTACCTGTTCATTTCTCCATCTCTCAGTGAAAGTAGCTGCCTCAGGCCACGTCTAGACTACCCGCCATATTGGCGGGTTAAAATCGATTGCTCGGGGATCGATATATCGCGTCTCATCTAGACGCGATATATCAATCCCTGAGTGCGCTTATATCGATTCCGGAACTCCACCAACCCCAACGGAGTTCCGGAATCGACATGGCGAGCCGCGGACATCGATCCCGCACGGTGAGGATGGGTGAGTAAATCGATTTTTAGATATTCGACTTCAGCTACGTTATTCACGTAGCTGAAGTTGCGTATCTAAAATCGATTTTCCCCCGTAGTGTAGACCAGCCCTCAGTGACAATCACCTCAGCCAGGAGAGTGGATGAATTACAAGCTTTAGTGTCTGACCCTCTGTACACAGTCCTCTACAAGGATGAGATAAACTTATCCCCTCATCTGAAATTTCTCACCAAAGTGGTCTCTCACTTCCACATCAATCAGACGTTATATTTATTAACTTCTTTCCCTAAGTCTCGTGCTCATAAGGATAAGGAGAGCTGCCACACATTAGATTTTAGGAGAGTTAGTGTTTTACTTGGAGAGAACTAAACCATTTAGATCCTCACAATTGTTTGTGGCAGTTGCAGACAGGATGAAGAGCCTTCCAGTCTCTTCTCAGTTTTTAATTTTGTTATGGATCTCCTTTTGTATACGTTTGTGCTATGACATGGCCAGTGTAACTCCACTGAGTAAGGTACTGGCTCATTCAGCCATATCACACATGGCCTTTGCAGCCTTTCTAGCCTGTGTGCCTATATTCTGGTTATTTGCAGAGCTGTAACTTAGTCTTCAGTGCATGCAGGCTGGCATAATGAGAGGCAAATGTAATAGTATAGTGATGATACTAGATTTGGGCTTGTTGTTCTTCCATTATTATTCTGGTAGACGCCAATCCCACCTTGAGATTGGCTGCTTGTGAGCTACTTGAAGTGGAATTGACATGTGAAATCAATTGAAGAAAAATAGTTACTGACCTGTTCTATAACTATTTTTCTGCAAGATGTGTTGTACAAAAGCTCCCTGACTTATGCAAGTGTTCTGTACAGGAACATCTTGCATAAATTGAATTTTGCATAAATTGGGAACGTATCTCCGACAATTACATGCCAAAAAAAAAAAAGGCTTACAGAACTTGTTCCGTAAGTCCGGATTTCCGTAAGTCGGGTTTGCAAAACCCAGGGAGCGTCTGTACGTTGATTCTGTAACCCACCCTTCTTTCCCTCTTTATAAGAGTCTATCTGACAAGAGAGAATGGAGAGGGGTTGGAGATGGCTCTGCCCTTTTATACTATCATGCAGCAGCACAAGGCAGCAGAGAGCACATGCATTGCCCCAACGGGTACCACTGAGGGAAAAATCTCCAACGTCAGTGTGCTTGGCATGCACACACCTGAAGTGGAATGGACATGCACAACACATCTTGCAAAACAGTTACAGAACATGTTAATAAACATTTTTCCCCTGTGTAATACAAATAGCGGAGATTTAGCTCTCTTGATTTGCATAGCTGGTTTTGGGCTGGCATAAAAGGCACTAATCCATTTAAGAGGTAGGGGCCAATATCCATATGGGACTAGATATTAAACAGGTAGTTCCTCTATCGTCTAACAAAAAGCTTTCTCTACACCAAGTGATAACAACAAAATACATGTTGTTTTTATTTGGCACTATGAGTTATTCCAAGGATATATGGATATTATGTACCATTTGTCTATCTTTAATGAGTCTAGTTTGATCTGGGTTTATATAAACTGAGAACATGGGCTGCAGTTGGTTAGCTAGTATTTTTGCTAAAATCTTTATAATAATTCAGCAGGGAAATGGGCCTAGTAAGAGTTGCGTGTATAATTAAAAAAAAAAAAAAAACTAACAAAATGACTTGCCACATAATTAATTGCTGGTAGATTTGATATAGTTTGGAAGTAACTTGACCTGATTGGGGTAATCTTAACTGTTGCCTAATTAAAACGAACAGATTGTTTGGAATTATTTCCTATCTTTTGAATTAGGACCAACTATCATATAAAAAATTCTTCTTTATTCACTGAAACACGAGTTAAACCTGGGCATGCTTCTACAATAGTCTGCTAAAGCACTTGAGTGTGTGTACATAAGTCCTTACTCTCTGAATACATCCATATCAAAAGTTTAAAAAATGTATGAAAACAGTGATAGTTGGGACCTGTTATAATTGCTCTCTTTTGGGGAGCAACCCCCGTCCCCCCATTGGCCTAGATGATCACAGTGATCCCTTCTGGCGTTAGAATCTGTGTATTGTATGAAGAGACTGTGTATAATCTAAAGTATCTGGTCTCTCATTCACAAATATTTGGTTTGGAGCACGAATATTTGGTTTGGAGCATGCCGCCTGTTTACTGGTGTTTGATTTGGGTATATTTGACTGGTACCAGAGGAAAAAATTTAAATTAGAAAATATTATAACCTGCACTGCCAAATATTTAACAGCACACAGAAGTTTAGCTTTTAAAATTATGTACAGACAGACACCATTTTATAATATAATTCTGTGTAAAAGTACTGATTAATAAACAGATTTCAGTGATTGCAAAAATGAAGTTTACAAGGAGTTCCAAAGTAAAGGTATGTTGCAAAACTTATTTACAGAAATAAGTATGGAAAGCTGCCAAAGGTTTCACATCTGTTTTCATTAAATTAGAAATATTTTGTACATCTGAGTGAAAGTTAGCCAATTCTATATTCTTGAAGGAAAGATTGCTACTTCAGAATTCTTATTTGAATACTCCTATAAAACGTGAGAAATGTGTTTTGTAGTTTTGTTTGTTATTCCTGTAGTCACGTATACATTAAATACCAAATTTATATTTTTAGTAGCAAATTGGGTAGTAGCTTTCCCCCTCCAGCTGTACTGGTCTGATTGTTTTCCAGAGGTTCAAATAAACAGAATTCTTTTTAGTACAGTATGTGATTTAAGTATTTGGTATTGTTTCTTCCTTTCAGGGCAGAGCGTGGATCAGAGTGGCACTTATGGAAAAACATCTGTCAGAATATATTTCTGCAGCTCTAAGAGACTTCAAAACAACCAGGTCTTAAAGTCCTCTTATTTGCTTAATGCTAAATTTCAAAATGTTGCTTAGGCAAAAGATCTAGGTTTCGGAATGAACTTGGTACTTGATCTATTTAAGGATAAGAAGTAAATAGCAGAAATGGTATGTTCAGTTTGTATGAGGGGTATCCGTTGCTGCTTTTGCAGACTGTTCTAGAGGCCTATATTTATTTATATGTTAGCATTGGCATAACTGGAAACTTGTATATTCCTTTCTGCTGATAAAAGTGTTTTTTGTTTTTTGTGTTTTTTACATGGAAATTTTGGAGAGGATCATGAAATAGGAAACTAAACTTTGGAAGTGGGGTTGGTGCTTGTTGCCTACATAAAGGTAGAAAATTAAACATTGGTCTGAGGTCTTCTTCTCAAGATAGCGGAAGTGCCATTAGATTAAAAAGCCCTCAAACACAGTGAAAAAAGTATTTACATTTGTCCCAGTTATTATGGAGAGTTTCCCCAGGCATATTTTAGGGGGGAAAGGAAGAGACTTCTGGTAAAGTACTTTAGAAAGGATAAAGGGAAAGGTTAAAATGAATGCACACCAGTGCTGGTTATAGCTGTGAAGTACTGCTGTAAAATGTAATAACTTTGGTTATATTTGATAATATACCAATTATGTAGTTTTATTGTCTTAATAAAAGAGAACGCAATAGTGGCTAGGAACTCTAATATGAGCGTATAGTATGATAGATATGGTATCAAAATATGTTGCTGCTGTTTTGGGTTGCTTTTGCAGGGGCTTCATGTCATAGATCAGAAGGGTCTCTGTATATAGAGCTGAGACTGCCCCTATAATAATGCGAGTATCAGGCCTCACGATATCAGAGAGACTTGAATAGACTGGGGAATATTCAAAGAATGGCAACAAAATTGAGTAAGGGAAAATAATTTCACTAACACTTAATAATTTCTGTAACACTTTTTGTGCATGGAACTCAAAGTGCTTTAGAAATCTTAAATTGCACCAGCGTCAGGTAGATATTATTCCATGTACAGATGAATTAACTGAGTCTTCCAGTCACGTGCTCTTTGCTTAAAATTATAAGCATTTATCCAGGTATATTTACACTTGAACTGTGTGAGAAATTCTTAAAGCACTTAAGCATGTCTTTTGTTGTTGTTGTTGTTTGTTGTTTTAAAAGCCCAACTCTTGTTTTATTAATTTCTCTTCTAAAGAATTTTGTTTTTAAAAAAAGTCTTCTTAAGCTGTGAGTCTTTGTTCATGTCCAGTAGTTTAACTTGCTAGGTAATAGAAAACAATAATTATGATTAGCTGGCTGTTTCACTAGTTTAACTTTTAGAAAACAAACCTTTTATCACCGTTCATTTGGAATATGAGAAAGTTCCCAATAACCTTGAAATATATACAGAGTCTATGTTTCAGTAGACCTTTTAAAATTAATGTTTGTTATACATTCAACTTATGAAATTACTGTTAGTAATATTGAAGTTTTGGTGCTGGAAGTTTTAGATTTCCAGTTATTCAGCACTAAAGCAAAACATTTGGGGTTCCCAATCCATAAGCAGCAGAGGACTAAATCAGTGATTTCCTGTGTGGACCTATAGAGTTAACTGAATTCTCATATAAATTTGTGTATAATTATGTCAATATCAGTTGAATTATCCAGAATTATTATTTAGCGATTTATTTCTTTGTTTTTTTTAATAGAGATGGCCAACATTTTCATACATGAGTTTCTAAAGTTAGGCACCTGAATAAGTGGCCTGACTTTAAGGGTGCTGAGCATCTGCTGGTGCTATTAACTTCAGTGGGAGATGGATGTGGTTAGTCCCTTTTGAAATCAGGCCATTTATTTAGGTGCTAAAATGTGGATATTGCTGTTTTACCCTAGGCCCCAGTCTTTCAGTGATCTTTCATGCACTATGTGAGAGTCTTTCCCTATGGCAGGGAAAGGCTTCAACAGTGGGGAGACAATGGGACACTACGCTGCTAAAAATAGGAGTGTAGACTGCTAATATAGTCAACTGTTGAAAGTTAAATCTGAATACTGGGTCTTAAAATTAACTTTAAGTGCAATTAAGAAACATAGATGAAAAAGGCTTTTACAGTAGCATCAATTGTCATTCTTTCAGTAGGCATGACACACATTCTCATTCACAAGTAAAACTCCAATTGTGTCTTTTTCTCTCTCTCTCTCTTTCGGTGGCGGGGGTTGTTGTTTTTTGGCTTATCCTTTTCTACTGCTATTTCTCAAGGGCATGAAATTAGACTCCTAATACATTAATTAACATATATCTAGTTATTTTGTTTGGCACTGTCTGGATTTGATACCTTTTAAAATAGTTTTATCATTATGGAGCACTTCCCTGCCCCCCTCTTGAATTTCTTGCTTTATAGTGCTCTCTTTTTTTGCTTTACCAGAAGTGAAATATGAATGCCCTCTGGGTATCCAGTGGCTGTTTTCATTTATTTGGATTTTAAGTCTTTTTTTAAATAACTTTAATAGTCAGTGGGATAGCTGAATTATTATTTAGAAAAGAGATTGGTGCTCATTTCTGGGGGGGGGGGGGTTGTTTGATTTTTGTGTGTGTGTGTGTGTGTGTGTGGTGAAAACCATTTTGTTTCTTGCAGGAGATTTTATGAAGATGGAGCAATTGTCCTGGGAGAGGAAGCAAATATGCTTGCTGGCATGTTGTTGGGACTCAACGCTATTGACTTCAGGTATTCAGTGTGTCTGACAGGTGTTTAGTTATACTACATTTAATATCCTAACCTTTATTTTTGAATCATTTGTAGATCCTGGACCCTTAAACCAGTTTTCAGTGTAGTTAAAGATGTCTTTTTCGTATACTGTGCTTAGCACAATGGAGCCCCAATCTGATTGGAGCCTGCATATGCTGCTATAATACAAATAAATAATATCCTTCATGAAAGAGAATATCAACTGTGTGCTCCAACATGGATTTTGGCTTGTGTATGCATGCTGTTTCATTTCTTTCCTCTTCTGTCGCAGTGTATTAAGGCAACAAAAACACACACTTCTGTATGTCCTAGATTAAACTTCAACCAATGATCAGTTGCTTCAGTTGCTGATATTTTGATGCATTGAGAGAGACCACTTTTGCATCACATCCATTATTCTTCAGTTATTTTCCTCCTGTACTGACTAAAAATGTTGTTCAAATAACCGAAAGTGTCCCTTCATTACCATCAGAATGATTGATTAATTTTTGAGATCTGTCAAGTTTGTCAGTTGCATGAGTACTTTGGGAATTGCAGCTCAAATTTTGGATAAAACACTGATTTAAGTGACTAAAAAGATTCTTTTTAATGTTATATTAAGTTTGTCTGTTCTAGCATAATGTAGTTGATCTTCCAACAAATATTTGCTTTAAATGTTCAGAAATGTGTCAAAGTTCTTCGGCTACTGAACACTATAGCAGGATCTGTAGTTAAGGTGATGGCACTAAGGGTTCCATTCTAGCTTCCTGTTCATCTTTGAGTGTCCTCTGCATATTTCCATTCTTGGGTTGTGCCAGTTGGTGCAGCCTAGACGGTAGAACCTGTTCTAAGCAGTGCCTGTTAGAGTGCTCACACATGCTCTCTAAAATGTTATGAAGGCAAGGCTATAGTGTGGCATGGCATCTACTGTTCCGCAGTTCCTTCCAACCACAGCATTAAGTAAAAGTGAACTTTTCCACATCTCTTGGATTTCATCTATAGTACCATTAGATATGTAGGTATTTTAGAGTTGATGTTAGATACTTTATCTCAGACACTGTTTCCTTCTCCAGATCTAAAGCAGAGCTCTGTGTAGCTCAAAAGCTTGTACCTTCCACCAACAGAAGTTGGTCCAATAAAAGTTCTTACCTCATCTATCTTGTCTTTCTCATACTTAATACTCTTAGTAAAGTTACAATTTTTAATCTCTCTCTGTTCTAACTATCGTAGTAGTCAAAAATAAGAGAAGTAGTCTTCAAAAGATGCACTTTGTGTCCAGAAGTATTTCCAGCATCAGACGTTACTATAAGGCACCCTGCATGTCTTGGTGAAAGACACACTCTGCCCAGAAGCTCCATCTGCTGTACATTTACTGCAAGATTGCATAAAACCAGACAGAATGGATCACAGGAACTCTTACTAGTTCTTCAAGTAGTGTCCCTATGGGTACTCCACTTTAGATGCATTCGCACCCACTGCACCTCAGATTGGAGATTTTAGGTATCAATGTCTGTCCAGCCCACAAATATGTTCTCCCTGTTTTGTGCCCTGCATCAGAGATGTATAGTGCTGCATGGGTGAACTGTCCTCGGTTCCTTCTCAACCGCATCAGCCTGGAGCCCCAGCAGCATCTGAATTGAAATTTCCTCATTTATATCTTACTATCTTGTTCAAGTTAATTAGTGCTGGTTCATAGTTTTGAGTGAGTTAGTGTTAGTACTCCCCCCTCCTTTTTTTTTTTTAAACAAAGCTCTTTTATCTTCTTATTAAAATAGCAAACTACTTCCTGTCCTTATTTTTCCTTGTCTCTTCCCTCTGGGGAAATGAAACCTGGACAGGGTATGCCTGGCTCTCCCTGGTTTAAGTGTTGCCTCTCCTACTATGAAGCAGTCCTGGTCAATGACAGAAATTTCTGCTGCTTTCGCTGTCTTGGGGAGTCATACGTGCTTCAGAAGTGTACTTTCTGCTTAAATTAAAATCAAGAGCCATAAAGAACCATGAGCTAAAATTCCGGCTGCTAATGATGGAAAGTTCACTCCGAACATCCTTCCCCTCCACCATGTACAGTGGTCCCCAGTGAGGCCCATTCCATTAACTTCCTCTGCTCACTATTCCCCTGCAACTTTGAAGAGGAAATCTTTTTGGATTCCTCTCAAAAAGCCTCAAAAAAGTGGGCTTCAAGTCCACTAGATAAAGAATCTATCACAAAGAGATGATCCCTGACAAGGTCTACCACCTTGGCACTCAATCTCTGCCTCTGTGCCTGCGAGACTGCAGGCTCCTCAGGTACCAGCACCGCCAGCAAGCCTAGGGACTCTAAGAGTTCAGGCTCCAGAAGATTGCTACTGTTGCATGAATGAAGTGGTAGAGAGAAAACAAGCTTCTCCAAATCAGTACTGTCACAGGCCTCTACAGCCCCAGTATTTAGTTCTTCAGCTCTGCAGAAGACCGGTTCAGCAACTGCTCGTCATTCAGTCTCATCAGTTGAAGGCTCTCCATTCCACTATCAGAGAGTGAGCCAGCCTGAGGCCTCTGCAGAACCAGCTTACCATTGAGAGACATGACACATCCAGTTGTATGGACATCCTTGGTTGCCCCACCCATGCCCTTTGCACTACCTCAGTGGCCTTACTGGGACTCCTGGGTAGCCTATAGACACCAATTATTGAGGGCCCATAGTGTTTCGCATAGAGATAGGAGAAGACAATCTTCAACGGTGTCTCTGTCTAGACCTCATGATCTGCAAAAGGAGACCTTTGAGAAACAAAGTGAGACCAAAGAGATTACTACTTCAACCAACATCTCTTCAACTTCTCCTGATAAAGCTGTTATGCTTCATCCACCAACCTTGGCAGATAACGTCAAACAATTTCAGAACCTTATCAAGAGGGTAGTGGATTCTTTAAAAAATTCTGCTGGAAGAGGTTAAGGAGTCGCAACACAAGCTGTCAACGTCCTGTACGTGCCCACATTGCACTTCTAATTAATAAGGTCTTGCTGGACCCAGCAAAAATTATATGGCAGACAGGAGCCAAAATACTTCCCATATACAAGAGAGCAGACAAGAAATACTGTTCTCTCTAAAGATTTGGACATTTTATTTTCACACTCATCCCTAAACTCCCTTGTTGTTGACCCTGTACATGAATGTGGCAGACAGCACCTAGCTAAATCGACACCCTGTCACAAGGATTTGAAACGTCTTGAGTTATTTGGACTAAAATCATATTTATTGGTGACCCTACAATTTAGGGTTGCCAGTTACCAAGCTCTTATGGCAAAGTACAGTCAGGGTGCTGTTGAGGTCCATCTCCCCAATTTACAGGCTCTCTGGCTCAAGGCATGACTCCTTGATGGTTGAAGGCTTGGAAATGACCTACTCTGAGGATCTAAAGGTGGTGCTATTATGTAGCAGGAAACAAACTATTCGTCGCACATGTATTCAAAAGTGGAACAGATTCCAACTCTGCTGTGACTTAAGACAATTATTCCTACATCCCCTCTAACTACATAAGAATGGCCGTACCGGGTCAGACCAAAGGTCCATCTAGCCCAGTATCTGTCTACCAACAGTGGCCAATGCCAGGTGCCCCAGAGGGAGTGAACGTAACAGGCAATGATCAAGTGATCACTCTCCTGCCATCCATCTCCATCCTTTGACAAACAGAGGCTAGGGACATCATTCTTTACCCATCCTGACTAATAGCCATTTATGGACTTAACCACCATGAATTTATCCAATTTTCTTTTAAAAACTGTTATAGTCCTAGCCTTCACAACCTCCTCAGGTAAGGAGTTCCACAAGTTGACTGTGCGCTGTGTGAGGAAGAACTTCCTTTTATTTGTTTTAAACCTGCTGCCTATTAAACTACTGCTTGTGCTAGATTCCATCCTAGAACTAAAAATGTCAGGATTATCTCTAACCTCAAAGGTGCTTCTTGTAGCCATCACCACCTTCCATCATAAGATAGACGGTTATTCTGTTTTCACTCATCCTACAGCAAGGAGGTTTCTCAAGGGTAACCTCTTCCCACAAATCAGATGCCCTACACTAGCCTGGGACCTCATCCTTGTCCTCAGTTGCCTTACAAGGCCTCCCTTTGAATCCATGGCCACCTGCACTCTTCTACACCTCTCTGTGAAAACTGCATTCCTAGTAGCCTTTAAGTCCCCTCAGAGAGGGGCTCTAAGATATCCCTCATTTACAGTCTTTTTCAAAGACAAGATTACACTATGACCACACCCCAAGTTCCTACTGAAAATATCTTTAGAATTCCATATAAACCAAGTAATCCACCTCCCAGTTTTCTTTCCAAAACTGCAGTAGGACAGAGGGAGGTGACATTGCACACACTTGATGTCAGGAGAGCACTAGCCTTCTATTTAGATAGGACTAAACCCTTCAGGAAATTTCCCAAACTATTTCTCTCCATTGCAGATAGATCAAAGGATCCTCAGTCTCTAAACAAAGACCCTCTAATTGGATATCAGACTGCATCACCTATTGCTTTCATTCTCTCAATCTTCTATCTCCTTCTAGAGTATGAACTCACTCCATGATGACAGATTTTAGAGGGATAGCCATGTTAGTCTGTATCAGTAAAAACAACAAGGAGTCCTTGTGGCACCTTGGAGACTAACAAATTTATCTGAGCATACCCAGATGAAGTGGGTTATAGCCCACAAAAGCTTATGCCCAAATAAATTTGTTAGTCTCTAAGGTGCCACAAGGACTCCTCATTGTTTTCACTTCATGAGATTTCGCTCCACTTCCGTAGCCTTTTACAGAAATATGCAAAGCAGAAAATTGGACATCTGCTCATACATTTGCTGAACATTATCCACTCGTCCATGACTGTGTCCAGTGCCATATTTGGCTCCACTGTCTTATCCTCAGTTCTAGACTTGACTCTGAAGCCCCACCCCTCACTTAGGGGTATTGTTGTAGAGTCACCTAAAGTGGAGTACCCATAAAAACACTGCTCAAAGAAGAAGAAAAGATTACTTACTTTATGCACTAACTGTGGTTCTTCGAGGTGTGTGTCCCTATGGGTGCTTCACTATCCGCCGTCCTAACCTCTGCTTTGGAGCTCTTACCAATGAGCTCTGCGGTAAAGAAGGAACTGAGGGAGTTTGCCTGCACAGAGCTATATAGTCCTGATGCAGGGCATGGGACTAGGAGAACACATGTGTGGACCAAACGGACACTCCTACCTAAAATCTCCAATCTGAGGTGCAGGAGGCGCAAACGCACCCAAAGTGAAGCACCCATAGGGACACACATCTCAGATACTCACAGTTACAGCACAAGGTGAGTAACCTTTTCTTGTGGAAGTAATAGCAGCAAAGTCTATTGTATCTGATACATCCAAGAGCATGTAATATGAGTGAAGAGACCTGTGTCATCTCTGAGTTTGGTACCTACTAAGACTAAGGTACCTATGAAGACATCAGCACCAGAGGTAGCCCCAAGGCTAGCAGTGCTCATGGCACACAGGACGTTGGATCTGATTAAACTAAAAGCTCCTAAGCTTCTGTCAGCACTAGTTTCATACATTACAAAGTTAAGGCCACTTGAAAGGCCACAAGATGCATCGATTGCAGCTCTGAGGAAGATGGATAGAATCATAGAATATTAGGGTTGGAAGGGTCCTCAGGAGGTCATCCAGTCCAAACCCCTGGTCAAAGCAGGACCAATCCCCAGCTAAATCAAAGCAGGAAAAGAGCATCCAGTGTTAGCAGGGCTGGATCTCAGATGAGCGATTCATTGGATCCATCAGTCCTGGATCCACCAACATCAGTTCCCAAACTGAAGATAACAATCCAAAAGGAAAAATGTAGACAGAATGTTCTGTTACTGGTTTTGAGGGTTCCTATGATCCTAAAGGCAATGGCAAAGACCTGACTGGAATTGGCAACAGTGGAGTCATCGGAACCAGACAGTATTACTCTAGTAGCCAAAATTTGCCATATAGCTCTACAATCACACTGGGCAACAGATCTACAAGAGGTACCTTCAGAGTTGGGAGAGAAGAAAAGCCCCTTCAGATGTCTGTGTTCGGGGTCATACCCTGAAGAAGACAGGTAGAAGGAAGGAAATACCTACTTTCTCTCCAGAATTTTTTCTACTGCCTTTAGGTTCCTCAGATTCTCTATAACACCATTTACTATGCATCACATCTTGGTTCTGGTAGTTCTCCGATCTTCTTGGCTTGGATCCATATTTGGAAGAGAAGCAGGATACACTAAACAACCTGATACATTCCCTATGTTCCGTTCTGTAGGAGCAAGATATACACCTGGATATTGAACCTTTAATCCTCCTTACCCTTTGATTACAAATGGCACCTGAGGGTGGGTACTGGCAAGAATGGGCTCCTTAAGCTGCATAGTTCTGTTGGTATACATCAAGGGGATTTATGGAGTCTCCCAGCTACTATTTGGCATATGAATCATTCTCCTGCTAAAGATCAAGAAAGGATCTCTATTATAGATTTGAGCTTTCTGTCTCTGTCTCCATCTCCTGACTTCAGTGAAGAATATCTGATGGCTCCTCTATCTGAAGAGGAAGAAGAATTAGCCCCACAGATGAACTAGCAGTAGCTAGTAACAGAGCCAGACTCTTCTGGTCAGAATGTGGGCATCGCTTCTGCTTTGTCTTTCTCTGAGGATGCCCTACAGTTTTGTGAATTAGTAGATAGGATTAATGGTACCTCTAAAACTACCTTCTGTGGCAATGGAAAAAATTCTCCCATCCAGTTTTTGACATTTTGAGAGCCTCTTCAGACCAGAATTTCTTTACCCATATTGGATGGGCTGTTGTCATGGCCAAATCTGTTTGGTCTACTCCAGCAGTTTGTTAGCCCATTTTTTAAAAGGCTGCTAAGCTTTATACCGCCTGTCCTATGAAGAGTTGTTCTTATTTTCACTATATGCAGCCCAGCCTAACTTGTTCATAGTAGCAGTCGCTATCGACAGCTGGCACATTCCATGTTATTTGTCAAGGAGGGTAAAGATTGTATACTTAAGGACAAAAGGTTTGTTCTTTATCTTCTGACTTCTGAGTATTATGTCCTGTTATCAGTTTCACCTACAAGAAAAGATGGTGACCTTTATTCAAGTGCTATCAGAAGATCAGCATAAACTGGCGAATGATATTTTAACTGGCGGACAGAACATAGTGAAAGATGCTCTCAGAGCAGAGGTCCACAGTCTGTGAGGTGCGCTTCCCTGGAGGGGTGCAGAGGAACATTGGGGAGGGTGGCGTGGCCCAGGCATAGGTGTGGGAACTAGAGATACGGGGATGTAGGTTTTACACAGGGTCCCAGCTGCCAGCCCCATGCCCAGGGTCTTGGCTGTGGCCCCAGCCTCAGCCCTCTTACTCCTGACTGCCCCCCACCCCCAGAGAGACAGCTCTGCTCCCAGCCCCAGCACTGGGGTGGGGGCAGACAGGGGTAAGAGGGTTGGCTTTCAGCACCCCCACTATTAAAAGTGTGTTGCAGCACCACTGACCCCAGGGCCCCAGCTGCCGGCCCCTGTACCCCATTCTTATCCTCACTCCTCTGGTGGGTGTGGACAGGAGTATGGAGGGGGCACGAGGTAAAAAGTTTGGGGACCACTGTCTTAGAATATCATTTGATGCTTCATACTCTTTGACTGGAGCAACAGCATCTATTATTAGCTTAAAAAGACATGGCAGGTTAAGATCTGCTCTTCCCAGTGAAACAGGTTCAGAATAGAGGACTTTCCCTTTGAAGGGGAGAATCTATTTAGCAATCAAACAGATGAACCACTGGAGAAGCTAAAAGAATACATGGTCTACTGCCCAGTTCCTTAAGTTAATTCCTTCTGCTGAGAGAAGAACATCTGCCCCTACATTTTGAGATACCATAATTGATCTTATCTGACACCATAATCATCTTACTATTACACTTTCAGTAGCAACTAAGCGGCAACTGTCACTCTGAGCTAGTTTTTTCAGCTTTGTCTGAGTGCCTTTACTCCAGACATTGAGTGAACTAGTTTGTGAGCTGTGCTATACATTAGATTTCTGTATTGTTTTTAGCTAGACTTGTCTGTATAATGGTTTGTATGACATGGAAGATGGATTTGTGCTCCATGTTGCATCCTCACACCTCCCCTTACTGCAAGTTTGAATATTTTTAGCCATTTAAAAATATGTAAAGGTTTAAGATTTCTGGAAAAGCTCACTTTGACTATTTCTTCAGAACAGTTTTTTAATTTGATAAAGGAATTTCTTTAACAAAAGTAAGCTTCTAAATTGACTGCAGGAACTGTCTCCCTCTGAGGAGCAATTTTTAGAAAGTGTATATTTTGGTTTCTGGTGAGGGAGGGAGAGGAGGAATGAAAAAATTGTATTTGAGCCTCTTGGAAACCTTGTGAAACTATTGTTATAATGAAACCTTAATTTTAGATCAGAACCATGTTTAATCTTATCTATTTCTAATCTATGTTGTGATCTTTATATTTGAGTTTTAGAAAGCTATATGGCTACATAGGGACTTTTCTGAATGTCGGTTTCTAAAATGTTCATCTGTTCCTGCAACTCATCACTTGAAGTGGTAAAAAAAATAAAATAAAAATCTAATAGTTATTGCAGTAATTGGTTGTGATGTTATCAACCATGCTATTCCCCCTCCCTCCATCTGCACCCTCACAGTAAAAATAACTAATTTAAAAAGCAGAATTAATAAGGTGGTTGCCAGTTGCTCTGATCACTTCCCTTATATGTACATACTTTTCTCCATCCCTTTGTCTGGTCTTTTAGGCGTGGAACTAGCAACCACTTACACACATGCTTGCTTTTATGCATGTGAGTAGTTCTATTACAATCAGGTCAAGTATCTGTGTAAACATTTGGAAAATCAGGACTTAAGGTAGCAAACCCATTAGGGTGGTGATTGATTGTTTGGAAAGAGCTGGGCATGCTTTGGGAATTTAATCTCAATAGCTTTAATGTGCAGAAAATGCAGCAATATATAAACAGAATTGTATCTAAAGGAATGTCTTTCTCCAACTTTCCATGCACAATTGGCAGCTCTTCAAAACCTTTGAGAAAAGGCAAACTAAGAACATACTCCCCTTTCCCCCTGAACAATACAGAAAATATAGATATGTATAAAAACTACATCCTTCTGAAACAGAGGCAATAACTTTTCACTTTTTAAATAAATTAGTTGGTAATTTAATTTTAACAATCTAGATTCAGGATTTGTGATGGTATTTCAGTAACTGAAAACTGTACCCCACAATCTTTTTTTTTAAATAATACTTCAATGATTTTGTTGGTAAAGATCAAATTATGTCCTATTAAGATTGAACTGTGTCACTGCCATTTTGTTTAATTGGTGTAACATGGTTACTGATTTTCTGTATTATGTCAGTTTCTGCCTGAAGGGAGAGGGATTGGATGGCAACTTTCCAGCTGTAATAGATTACACACCCTATCTGAAGTTCACCCAAAGGTACTTTTCTATCCTGAAATCTCATCTTATTTTTCAGCTTCACTTGGTAGTTGGATATTTTGCCTTTTACTTATCTTTTTCAAGTTTATTTGGCTTCAAGTGCAGAATGTCTCAACGTACTTGGTGACCAGTATGGGATGTTTAGCTTTTTATTGCTGTAATACTGCGTGACTTATGACCTGTGAACAGTCATGCTGGAATTTTAGTCTATACTCAGGTGTTTAATACTCATGCTAATTTTAAAGAGAGAAATTACTTTTATCACTGAACCTTAGACTTTTTAATTAAAGCTCATATCAGACTGTAGAGCAGCTGTAATCAATGCTTTTTTTCTGTAGGAAGATATGCCAATTAAATTTTCTTTCCTACTTGTACCTTTCTTCATAGTTAATGGCATTGTTCATATGAAGGTGAGAAAAATCACATCTGCACCTATATCTTGTTGATTTCTGTTGCACCTTGTAAAGTCTGTCTATATGTGGTATTTGTAATTAGCCCTTCAAAAATATCCTGTGGTTACCTATATAATACCTAGGTCTCTTCAACCGATTTTAAAGTATATGATTTAGCATAATGGTCCTTTTTGACAAACAGCATTTAGTTAATATCTGTATCTGACTGAGAACAGTGAGGCCATCAGTAGCTCCACTCAGCACCTCAAAAGAGCATGGAAATACTGCTATAGATTTTGTTGCTAGATTTAACTGTTTTGGAAAGCAGGTGGGCATTAAGATGTCCTCCCATGAAACATTGGATGTACTGTTGCTAAGACACATGGCTGAAAAATAAACATTCTAATTCTTCTCTAGAGATACAGATCTCATTAGAATTTTTTTAATTGCCTAATTGCAAAGTTTAAGTTAAACTACAAAAATATTTTTGACCCGATCTGTAAAGGAATGTGAGCATTTCTTAAAAAGTGTGCACACACATCTTATCGAAAACCCTATGTCTGTTCAGGGTCACCGCTGTACTGATATAGTCCAAAAGCTTCAATGGACACCTGTGTTTGTCACAGGAGGCCTGATTTGTCTTAAAATTAAAACAAATTTAGACCCCTTAGGTACTGGGGCAGTGATTCAAACACTTCATGTTGATCCTTGATAATGAGGAGTAAAAGATCCATAGGTAATGAGTGTGTTATAGTAACATGCCTTCAAGAAGTATACCAACAGTGAACTGTTTTAAATATCGGTACTATGATTTATAGTATTTACAACGCTAAATACTTCTAGAAGAAACATGAGCAATAAGTGAATTATGCAGAACTCTCACAGCTGAAAACTAGCTAAAAGTTCTTGATGATGCAGCAGAAAACTTTGTAACAAGGAAAAAGATAAAGGTATAAGCTAAAATTCTTACCTTTCTGAGTTAATTGCCGCCTCCTCAATTTAGCATAGCAAGATCTTCCTTTTTGTGCTGCCCTAGAGAGCTGATGACTTCACAGACACAGATTCACAACCACCAAAAGTAATGCCAGGAAATAGCTTTGTGTTTGCTGAGCAACTAATGACTATCTTGTAAACTATAGTTGTAATGTTTAATCCTACAGCTATTCCATTACTGTTTTCCTTAAAAAAAAAAAAAAAAAAAACCTTTGCATTTCTTGTTTTAAGAGTAGCAGTGCTTCAGTTTCAAGGCAGGTTTTCTGTCAGTTAACTGTAATTTTTATTTTGTTTATAAATTTGGTCCTTCAGTTCTGATAGCATCAGCAGTGATGAAGAAGAGCTAAGGACTCTGGGGAGTAGCGGCAGTGAAAGCAGTACTCCGGAAAATATTGGACCTCCTTTCATCATGGATGAAAACAGTTGGTACAACAAATGCAGAAGGGTAGAACAGAAGTATCGACTCACCTTGGAGCAGAAGGTAAAAAAAAAACAGTTTGTGGAAGGGTGAGGGTGACTGAACTAATGTGTATTTTTATGTCGAATGTTATTGTCATTGAAAAGACAGGATCCTGTAAACAGGAATTCTTCTAGTCATATATTTCTGTCAAAACATAACAAATATAGCTATTATTGTGCATCAGGTTAAATGTCATTGAAATTGGTGGATTCGACTGCCACACTTTGTTTAAGATGGCAGTAAGAAACACTTATACTCCTTTTATAGCAGCTCCCAACCTAAAACGAGCATATGTGAGTCCACTCAGGAATTTGAATTCATGTGAGTGAAGGGCTTGGGTGGGGAGTGTGGAGAGAGAAGCAGAACCACACAGGAACAGATTTAGAAAACACGTACAGTATGGACAAGAGGCTTGGGGCTGTAAGCAACGAAACTATCTCCTGAGTCTTGCCTCCTCTGTTCAAGGAAAACAGGACTTTGTTTATTGACAAGAAATATACAAAATTGCATCAGAGGTACCTATTGAAGCACTGGGATTGGGCAGGTGTGGACCTACCCGTTACCAAAGGCCTCCCCCGTCAGCTTAAGGGGAAGAGCTATTGGACTAAGGCATCAACTAATTTGGAGGGATGACAAATGAAAAAATAGGGATGGAAATTAAGGTCACAAGGATAAAATCAGGGATCCAGAAGGAGCCAGTGAGCAGAGAACTCCGGACAGCACCCACTGGTCCTTGAAGGTGCCAGGGAGGCAGTGGACACAACTCAGAGAAACTCTGCCTGGAGATGAGACTTCAAGAGGGATTGGAAATAGGCCTCACAGGGTACGTCTACACTACGGTGGTATTCCAATTTTACATAAACCAGTTTTATAAAACAGATTGTATAAAGTCGAGTGCATGCGGCCACATTAAGCACATTAATTCGGCGGTGTGCGTCCATGGTCCGAGGCTAGCGTCGATTTCAGGAGCGTTGCACTGTGGGTAGTTATTCCATAGCTA
>NC_133770.1:45335848-45407625 GCF_003597395.2 Chelonoidis abingdonii
CAGCACTGTGTAGCCTGGAGATTTTTTTCAAACGCTTTGGCATTTCGTCTTCTGTAACGGAGCTTTGATAGAACAGATTTGTTTCCCCATGCAGCGATCAGATCCGGTATCTCCTGTACGGTCCATGCTGGAGCTCTTTTTGGATTTGGGACTGCATCGCCACCCGTGCTGATCAGAGCTCCACGCTGGGTAAACAGGAAATTAAAATCTAAATTTTGCGGGGCTTTTCCTGTTTACCTGGCCACAGCATCCGAGTTCAGATTGCTGTCCAGAGCGGTTACAGTAGTGCACTGTGGGATACCGTCCGGAGGCCAATTCCGTCAATTTGCGGCCACACTAACCCTAATCCGATATGGTAATACTGATTTTAGCGCTACTCCTCTCGTTGAGGAGTACAGAAACCGATTTAAAGAGCCCTTTATATCGATATCAAGGGCCTTGTAGTGTGGATGGGTACAGCGTTAAATCAGTTTAACGCTGCTAAAATCGGTTTAAAGGCGTAGTGTAGACCAGGCCACAGTTGCAGAGCACCTCCCTGTCCAGCTTCCTCCTCTGGGTATCAAAGGTTCCTGATATCAGTTTCTCCTCCTACCTGGAGCAACCTGCAAGATCCTGAATTTTTCACTAGCTGCTCAGGCCAAACAGGGTAACACTACGTTGTGTTTTTTGGCTTCCATATATCTAAGTACTGATATGTGCCCTGTCACTATTGAATCTGATAGTTTACATGAGATCTCTTAATATCTAGACAGAATAAATAATAATACTTAGCACTTATATAGCCCCTTTTAATTAGAGGATTTCAAATGACTTTAAAATAGTCCCTATGATATACGATAAGTGGTACAATAAGTAGGAATTTACTATATGCACTTTATTGGTGGATAAACTGAGGCACTGTTAACTCAATTGTCCAAAGTATCGCAGTGAGTTGATGGCAGATCTGAAAATCTAATACAGAATGCCTGGCTCCCAGTTTCCCATCTCTAGCCAGTAGACCACATATAACCTATTGGTTATAACTGGTATAGCTGCATGTCTTGGGACTGGCCTAGCTATCTGAGAGTTCCCGGTTTCATAACCCTTTGTCCTCTTCATCTGATGGCTACATTCCACCAGAATAATTGAAGTGTTGACTAGTCAAGGAGGTTTGTGAGTATTGGAGAGAGAACTTTCACAAAAGCTGGACCTAGACTATGGAACTTACTTCTAAAAGAGATAAGAATGGCTATCAAACTAATCACTTAGAGAAATGCAAAACTAATTTCTTTGACTTAACTTTGCCTCAGATGCACAATACACGCTTTCACACTCACACAAACATAAACAACAAAAAATATGTAAACTAATCAAGCAATTTCTCTTTCAAACTGGAGAGGTTTAGAGAGAAAGGGAGAAGAGGTGTGGAAGGGAAGTGAGGGGCAAAATATTTGGAGTCACTCAAATACTATGAAAAAGGCCTTAAAGTACCAGAATTAGGTAGCTTTTCAAAAACAAGACTTAATGCCAAAGATTTGAAGCATATTCAGGTGGCTTGCTAGTATAAAATATATCCAACCCATTTTATAGCATAATATTTCAGCACTATTTCTAACACAGAATGCTGCTCTCAAGAACTGGGCAGTAACACATTCGAACAGAGAAAAGAGACAAAAAGTGTGTGAGGGGGTGAGTGTAATTAAGACTTAAAAAAAAGGAGAAGGAATGAAGGTAGGAGAGAGTGTTTGAAGTAATAAAACCCAGAAAAAAGAGGAAAGTGAAATAGTGGGACGGACAGAGGGAAATAAGATTAAAGCTGATGGGAGAAACAAAGAAAAAATGAGTGAAGGGAAAAAAAAGAGGAATGCATAAGGGGAGTGTAACGGGGCTCACTTACCATTCTGGTGTCTTCTCAGCCTCTTTTGAGAATTAGCTGTGTGATTGAATGTGCTCCCTTCGGGTGTGCATTGCTGCCGTGATTCCCACTCTTGGCCCATATCTCTCCAAGGACCGCAGTGCCCTCTTCAGCGACACAGCCCTCTGGCCGTGCCACACACTGTGTTCCCCCCTTCCAGGTGACCTGCAGTCCGCTGTTCAGCCACTTCTCGCCAGTGGCAAACTGCAGTCCACGGCCGAGCCACCTCCCGCGTGGCTCCGGCACCCTCTTTACTCTTGTATCGAGGCCTCAGTCTGCAACCTTCCAGCCGCCAGCCAGGAGCTGTCTCTGGCTTCCTCAGCCCTTGTTTGCAGCACTGCTCTGTCCAGGGTACTGGCAGTTCTTCTTTGAGTGATTGCTCATATCCATTCCAGTTAGGTGTGCGCGCGCCGCATGCACATTCGTTGGAAGATTTTTACCCTAGCAACACTCGGTGGGTTGGCTGGGCGCCCCCTGGAGTGGCACCGCCATGGTGCCGGATATATACCCCTGCCGACTCAAACGCCCCTCATTACCACCCATGTTGGTCGTTGGAACAGTGGAGCGCGGCTTAGCTGATCTCCACCTTCCTAGCTACTCGTAGTTCTTTCATCGTTATCTGTATATAGTTCAATTTTCTATATTTCTACTTAGTTTTGTTAGTTCTTTAACGTAGTTATTGTGTATAGTTAAGAGGGGTTGGGGATTAGCCCTTTCCCCTCACTCGGTGCTGGGGCCCATGCCCGGTTCACCGGGTTTCAAACCGTGCTCGGCTTGTCGCAAGCCGATGCCGACAGGAGAGCCTCACGACTCCTGCCTTAAGTGCCTGGGGGAATCAATCCTACCTCACAGACAAGTGCCGCATCTGCAATGCTTTCAAGCCGTGGACAAAAAAGGAGCGGGCCTTTCATCTCAAACAGCTCCTGATGGAGGCAGCCCTTACTCCTCCGCCCTCGGCACCGAGCACCGGACAGTCTGCAGCGGGGACAAGTGCATCTTCAGCACCGGAGCACACCGGCACCGCGAAGGCCCCTCGGCACCAACCGTCGCCAGCCCAGAAGCCTGCCCGGCACCGCTCTCTCTCCCCGTGGGTCAAGAGGCACAAGACTCCTGCAACTCCCGTGCCTACGTAGCAGTCAGAGCACCCGCCTAAATCAGACCGCCTGGCACCGACAGCTGCCGCGGCACCGACAACTTCAGCACTGTTGATTCCGGCCTCACAAGAGCCGTTGAGTCCGGTGCCTGTCAGCTCCGCGGCACGCGCCGTGATTGAGCTTATTGTTCCCTCCACGCCGGAGACATTCTCTATGGCAAGGGAGCTGATTGCCCTGACAGAGCCTGCGCTACCTCAACCCCTGATACCGCCGGTGTGGGTTATCCAATCAGTGGGCAAGCCTCCCCTCATGAGACCATCCTCGCTCGGCACTGCTGAAAGGCACCCGTCACGATCAAGGTCCCGCCGGCGCTCTCGGTCCCGTCACCGATCCCGGTCTCGATGCCGCTCACAGTCCTGATACCGCTCTCCATCTCGGAACCGGTCGTACTCGCGGCACCGTTCAAGATTGCGCTCGCCGACCCGATACTCTTGGCACCGATCCAGCTCCTGGCACCAGTACGGTGCCTGGTACCATTCTCCGGTGCCGCGTGGAGACGAATCAACCAGATGCAGTGACCCTTCCCAAATGGTTTCAGCTCCTCCGTGGCCGTCTCGCCATGCATCGGTATCATCACACGTGGACAGTGCCTCCTAAACACATGACCGTGATTCAGATACACACAGCCAAGTCTTCCAAGAGACCCACGGCCCAGACCAGGGACCTCACCAGTGGTCCTTCTGGACACCTTGGGCGTATCAGCAAGCCCAAGGTGGACCCACAGTGACATCACGCTCCGTTCCATCGGAGCACCGGGTGCCAGAGGCCACTGTCAGCCGCCCCCCTCCTGTGGGTACGGAGGAAGCTTCCACCCACGCTCCGGACCCTCACGTCCCACCGGGCCTTGACGTCCCCCACGATCAGAGACCATACAGGACCCACTTGTCCCGGGTCTTTCCTCTTCCTCTTCCTCTGATGAAGCGGTAGTGGGGACATCCTCAGCGGGCCTGCCTCCAATTGACCTCAGGGCACACCAGGACCTTCTGAGGCGCGTCGCCCTGAATATAAACCTGCAGGTGGAGGAGGTTCTGGAGGTTGAGGACCCTGTGGTAGATATATTGTCGGCGGATGCACCAACTCGAGTGGCCTTACCGTTCATTCGGTCAATTCAAGCTAAGGCAGATACCATCTGGCAATCCCCGGCATCTATTCCGCCCACAGCCAGAGGAGTGGAACGGAAGTACTCTAAGGGGTACAAGTACTTATACATGCACCCTGCTCACTGGTCGTACAATCCGTAAATGAACGGGAGCGCCATGGCCAGCAAGCCCCTGCCCCAAAATCCAAGGAGGCTAGGCATATGGATCTGTTGGGCCGTAAAATCTACTCCGTGGGGGGCCTCCAACTCAGGGTGGCAAACCAGCAAGCCTGCTTAGCAGGTATAATTACAACACCTGGGAGGCAGTAGGAAAATTCATAGAGCTGGTCCCGCAAGTCTCCCACCAAGAATTGAAGGCACTATTGGAGGAAGGAAAGAAGGTGGCGAGAACTTCTCTCCAGGCCTCGCTGGACGCTGCCGATTCGGCAGCCAGAACTGTGGCCTCTGGAATCACCATGAGGCGTACATCATGGATCCAGGTGTCAGGCCTGCCACCTGAACTTCAGCACACTATCCAAGACTTGCCATTCAGTGGCCAGGATCTATTCTCCAAGAAGACGGACCCTAGGCTACAGAGTCTGAAAGACAATCAGGTGATTATGCGTTCGCTCGGGATGCATACACACAGACTCAACGAAGATCCTTCCGCACCCAACCTCAACTCCGTTACCCCCTGCCTAGACCAAGACAGGACTTTGGCAGGAGGCGAGGTGGAGGCAACCGCAGACGGCAGTCTGGACCCCAAGGGATCACAATAACGATCCCTCCAAACCAACGACAGGATCCAAACTGAACTTTTGAAAGTGCGCCCAAGGACGGTGTACCAGTTGTCTCCCAGGATCCTTTTCAGTTTTACAGCCGCCTTTCCCCTTTCCTCCCTGCGTGGACCCAATTAACCTCGGATCGTTGGGTCCTACGCATGGTAGAATTCGGATACCACCTCCAGTTTATTTCACTCCCTCCCTCCCAACCCCCCTCCTCGTCCCTCTTCAGGGACCCCTCTCACAAGCAATTCCTCTTGCAAGAAGTACGGACTCTCCTTGCCATGGGAGCTATAGAGGAGGTACCAGAGGACTTAAGGGGCAAGGGGTTCTATTCCCGCTATTTCCTAATCCCCAAGGCGAAAGGAGGCCTCAGGCCTATCCTAGACCTGCGAGGACTGAACAAGTTCATGAAAAAGTTGAAGTTCCGCATGGTATCCCTGGGGACAATCATCCCATCTTTGGATCCCGGAGATTGGTATGCTGCCCTCGACATGAAGGACGCATATTTCCACATTGCCATTTACCCTCCACACAGACGGTACCTCTGGTTTGTGGTCAACCATCAGCATTTTCAATTTATGGTCCTTCCGTTTGGCCTCTCTTCAGCCCGTCAGGTATTCGTGAAGTGCATGGCTGTAGTTGCTGCCTCCCTCCATCGAATACATGTCTTCCCATACCTCAACGATTGGCTCATTCTGGGGACGTCCGAGGCCCAAGTCACCTATTATGTGGGCGTAGTCAAGGATCTCTTCATGCGACTAGGCCTAATCATCAACCTGGAGAAATCTACTCTAGTGCCCACACAAAGAATAGAGTTCATTGGGGCCATCCTGGACTCCAATCTCACAAGGGCCAGTTTACCACAATCCCGATTTCAAGCAATAGTATTGATTATACAAAGCCTTCAAAACTTCCCGACAACTTCGGCTCACACTTGCCTCGGCCTCCTTGGTCACATGGCTGCCTGCACGTTCGTGACCAGGCACGCCAGACTACGTCTGCATTCCCCTCAAACTTGGCTCGCCTTGGTTTACCGCCCAGGCAGGGATACCATAGACATGGTAGTCACCATTCCCCCGAGCATCCTATGCTCCCTCGACTGGTGGTTGACACCCTCCCTGGTGTGTGCAGGACTGCTGTTCCATCTGCCACAGCCCTCCATGTCCCTGACGACGGATGCGTCATCTCTCGGCAGGGGTGCTCACCTTGGACATCTTCGCGCTCAAGGCCTTTGGTCGTCTCAGGAGCTGGTGCTACATATAAATGTCCGCGAGCTAAGAGCAGTCCGCCTGGCATGCCAGGCGTTCCAGCAACATCTATAGGGCCGTTATGTCTCAGTGTTTACAGACAACACAACGGCCATGTACTACATAAACAAGCAGGAAGGGATACGATCATCCCCCCTTTGTCCGGAGGCTATCCAACTATGGGACTTATGCGTAGCCCACTTGATAGACCTGGTAGTGTCCTTTCTGCCAGGAGTTCGGAACACTCTGGCAGATCAACTCAGTAGATCTTTCCTGTCTCACGAGTGGTCGATTCGCCCGGACATAATACATTCTGTCTTCCGGAAGTAGGAATTTCCCCACATGGACCTCTTTGCCTCCTGCGAGAATAGGAAATGCCAGAGGTTCTGCTCCTTCCAAGGTCTCTCCCAGGGTTCGATCTTGGACACCTTCCTGATTCCGTGGAAGAACCATCTACTTTATGCCTTTCCACCATTCTCGTTGGTTCACCAGGTCCTCCTAAAGCTCCGCAGGGACAGGGCTCACCTGATCACGATTGCCCGTGCGTGGCCCAGGCAACACTGGTACACCATGTTGCTCGACCTGTCGATAGCCAACCCAATCACCCTGCTTCGTCATCCAGACCTCATAACTCAGAACCACGGCAGACTTCACCACCCAGACCTGCAGTCCCTTCACCTCATGGCATGGCTCCTGCATGGTTAACCCAGTCAGAGTTACGTTGCTCTGCCCCAGTGCAACAAGTACTCCTGGGTAGCAGAAAACCTTCCACTCAGTCTATGTATCTGGCCAAGTGGAAGTGTTTCTCCTGCTGGTGCGAAACGCAAAATGTTACTCTTGGCGAGGTCTCGATCCCAACCATCCTGGACTACCTCTGGTCTCTCAAACAACACGGCCTAGCGGTATCATCTTTGCGGGTGTGCTTGGCGGCCATTTCGACCTTCCACTCAGGAAAAAGTGGCCGCTCCGTGTTTTCACACCCTATGGTTTCCAGGTTCCTCAGGGCTTGGAGCGCCTATACCCCCACGTACGCCGCCCTGCCCCTACCTGGGACCTCAACCTAGTCTTAAACAGACTTATGTCTCCACCATTTGAGCCACTGGCAACTTGCTTGCTGCTATACCTGTCCTGGAAGACAGTTTTCCTCGTAGCCATTACATTGGCCAGACGAGTCTCCGAGCTTCGGGGGCTCACAGTGGATCCACCGTATACAGTCTTTCACAAGGACAAGGTGCAGTTGCGACCACACCCAGCATTCCTTCCTAAAGTAGTATCGGCCTTCCATACCAGTCAGGACATCTTTCTTCCGGTCTTCTTCCCGAAGCCGTGGTCTTCTTCCCGAAGTCGTACTCTTCACGACGAGAACAACAATTACACTCCCTAGATGTCCGTAGGGCGCTCGCATTTTATATCAAACGGACGAAGCCCTTTCGTAAATCACCCCAACTCTTCGTCGCAGTGGCAGACCTAATGAAGGGCCTACCTGTCTCCTCCCAGAGGATCTCCTCTTGGGTGACGGCATGCATCTGCGCTTGCTATGACTTGGCTCATGTTCCCTCAGGCCATCTCACCGCACATTCTACCAGGGCTCAGGCTTTGTCTGCTGCCTTCCTGGCCCATGTACCAATCCAGGAAATATGTCGCGCAGCTACCTGGCCCTCGGTCCACACCTTTGCTTCGCGTTATGCTCTGGTTCAACAGTCTAGAGATGACACAGCTTTTGGCTCAGCAGTTTTGCATTCTGCTACATCTCACGCCGACCCCACCACCTAGGTAAGGCTTGGGAATCACCTAATTGGAATGGATATGAGCAATCACTCGAAGAAGAAAAGACGGTTACTCTCCTTTGTAACTCTTGTTCTTCAAGATGTGTTGCTCATATCCATTCCAAACCCGCCCCCCTTCCTCACTGTCGGAGTAGCCGGCAAGAAGGAACTGAGGGGCGGTTGGGTTGGCAGGGGTATATATCCGGCGCCACTCCAGGGGGCGCCCAGCCGACCCACTGAGTGTTGCTAAAGTAAAAATCTTCCGACGAACGTGCACGCGGCGCGCGCACACCTAACTGGAATGGATTTGAGCAACACATCTCGAAGAACAACAGTTACAAAGGTGAGTAACCGTCTTTTCTTTTTGCCCTTCAGGGACACAGTCCTTCCTCCCTGTGCTCCCAGCAGAGAACTGCTTTTCTCTGCCTTGCAGCTCGTTTGTTATATAGGCCTACTTGCCCCTGATTGCTGCTCCTCTCAGCCCTCCTCTGCTTGGCTGCCTCCAGCGCAGCCTCACTAGGGCTGCTTTTAACCCCTTTTTGCCAGTGAGGGCAGCTGTCCCGTCACAGGGAGACCTATATTAAAAAAAAATCTGCTTAATGGCTTCATTTAATAGAATATTTAATGCCAAAATTTTGAAAATAAAACTCTAGAAAAGTAAAGTATGGTGAATGATAAAATATATAGGAGTAGGTGGAGTGCGGATAGTCTGGGGAAGGAAAATCATAGGGCTATACCTGCTCCACTAAGCACTCCCTTAGTGGATGAAAAGGAGAGGGGTAAAGGTGGATGTTCATATTCCAAATGCTAGAGTCCCAGCCTAGCAGCTGGGGCTCAACGTTCTACTTCAGTGCAGAGTTCCTTTCAAAAGGAAGTAGAATCATAGGCTGAAAAAGGGCAACCTATATAGAATAAAAAGATGAAATGAAACTGGCTACATCTTCACTATTTCCCTCTGTCCCCCTGAAATTTCCCACCATTGCTAACACCGGTCCAACTCCACCACTCATAGCGATGATGCTACCATTAGGATAGCTAGAGCTCCTGTAGGCTCCACAATGTTTAACACCATGATACCTAGCACTGATCAGAGCAGTTCTAAGGGTGCATCTACACTGCATCTGGGAGGTATAATTTCCAGCTCTGCACGTTCTAGTTGTGATTAAGTTAGCACACTAAAAATAGCATTGTGGCTGTGGCACGAATGGCAGCTCTGGCTAGCTGCCTGGGTATGCTCTTGTCGGAGGTCTGAGATCCTAGGTATGTACTTGGGTGGTTAGTGTGTGCTGCTGTGGCAACGTTGCTATTTTTAGCCAGTTAGCTTGATCAGAACTAGCGCATATATGTCTACCCAAGTGGGAATTACACCCCCCAGCTGCAGTGTATATGTACCCTAAAATATCATAGGGATATGTCTACGCTTTGAGCTGGAGGTGTAATTTGCAGCTTAAGGAGACATACCTGCACTAGATCTGATTGAGTGAGTGTACCAAAAACAGAGTGCAGCAGTGGTGGGAAGGACTAGCTGCCCCAAAGATGTGCCTAGCATCTTGAATGTGAATGTACTCATGGGAGGAGGAGGGGATTTAGGAAGGAGTTGGAATAGGGGCAGGGAGGGGGCGGAGTTGGGGCAGGGACTTTGGGGAAGGGGTTGGAATGGGGTGGGCGTGGGACCTCATGGAAGGGGTGGCGTGAGGATGGGGCTGGGACCAAAGAGGGATCAAGCAGCCACGGGAAAGAGGGGAAGTGCGGCATCTTTGACACTAGCTCCGTGTTAGCTAGCACAGGTACATCTCCTTGAGTTCTAAGTGCAGATATACCCTAACACAGAACTTTTGTTTATACTAGTGGCTCATCTTTGCTACCTCTATTAGTTACAGCAGTGGGAATTTTTTTTCCCTCAAAAAATATAGGACTTCCAGCAACATAGCACTGTCCACACTGGCGTTTCTGTCAGACATACCGTTGTTAGCTCCAGTGGAGGTAATACACTAAAAATAGAAGTGTGGCTGTGGCAGCATGAGTTGAAGGATTGGCTAGCTACTCTGAATATAATCCTATCTGAAATCCTAAGTATGTACTCGAGATTGCTGCATGTCTATTTTTAGTGTGTTAACTCGATCAGAGCCAACGAAAGTGTGTCTGTTTGACCTGGAAATTACACCACCAGCTCCTCTATGGACATACTCTCATAAAGAAACGAGGCACAGTGTGCATTCATTCTCTCTTCTTTTTGATGTTTTTTCTTTTGTAAAAGTGTGTGGTGGTGGCATTCCAAAATTTTTGGCAAACCCAATTTCTAACTGCTACATTATTTTTACTACATTAGATCTCTCAGGTTTTTAACTATTCATCTACATTATATCAAGAAAAATATAGTTTGCTTTTTTAACATAAATATAGAATTAGTCTCTCAATGTTGCTGGGTAGTCTGTTCTGTTTGCTGTCTCAGATTACCCTGGTTACCTTCTTTCTTCTTAAATTTTGGTAACCAGAACTAGACACCACACTTTTAAATCCTGTCTGTGGGGGTCTGTATCTCCCTTGCTTTGTAATTAATTCCTCTGGATGTATAAACAATTATCTTGTTTGCATGTAAGCTGCAAGAAAAGCACAACACTCCTGCTTTTCTTACATGCTGTTTTTCAGGTATTTCCTTGCTAGCTTCCTCTAGTTCTATTTAACTGAGAAAGTAAACATTATTCTCTACACTTGGAAAGCCTTATTCTATGCACATTTCTAAGCTCTTCTTTGAGTGATGTCCTTATGGGTGCTCCACTGTAGGCGCAGCAGCACTCCCTATGCCTGGGGATTGGAGATCTTAATCATCAGTGTCTGTTAGACAGCACATGTGCATCTTTCCATTCTCGAGCTGTGAGTGGGACACTTATATAGTGGTGTGCGGTCCAACCGCTCCCCTCAGTTCCTCCTCTACCACCTTTTGGTCTGGGACGGAATCCACAGCAGAGCCTGCTTCTCCTTTTTTTCCCTCATTAGAATAGTACTTACCTTTCAGTTTTAGTGTAGTTCAGTTCTTCTTCTTTCCTCTATCAAAAGGAAATTTTGTTTTTGCTTTGCCTTTATTGTTAGGTCATAGATTAGTTTTTTGTTTCCCTGCATCCCACAAAAGTGTTCCCACTGTAATGACTTGACTGCCAGGGCCTGAAAAGACCAGAACATTCGGTTATGACTTCTCATGGAGAAAGAACTACATCCAGCATCGGACTCGGGCCCGGACTCTCCCCCTATGCGGCTTTCATACTCTGCCAGGTCATCTGCCAATCCTTATTTCCGATGTTCCTTAAAGAGAGAGTTCTCTTTCTCACTCTGAGACAAAGCCTGCCAGGACACCTTCCCCTGTAAGGTCAGTCACTTCAGCATAATCTGACAGGGGACATAGCTCTAGGGCCCATCTTTGTAGCTCCAGGACTGGCACACAACAATGGTCTTAGGACCATAACCGGGCAGAACTGCAGCCCTTGACACCATCTCTTGGCTGTGGAGACCGAGGCAAACTGAATTTGACAGCTAAGGCACCAACAAAACCGCTGGCACCGGTGTCCTTTTCGGCACTGCCGAAGCAGTTGGCACCACTGAAGCCTTTGGTACAGAGCAAATCCTTGGCATCACCAAAACTGCCGGAATGACCAAGTCCTCAGCACTGACCAAGTCTTCAGCTCCACCTGTGCAGGCTGTTCAAGAGAATGCACCTCTCCCTTGGCACCAAGTCATGCACTGGTACCGATGATACTCCTCTCCAGAAATTCAGATACCCTAAAGATCTGCTTGTATCTGACGTGACTGAGTAACCTCTGCTCACACACAACCTCTCCTCACTTCCATCCTTCTCTCCGGACTCATAACATTCCTCCCTCCTCCCCCCACTGAGGATGGCACCTCCTCCCCAGTGATGAGGAAGAGTATTCCATTGTGCTCTCTTATTTGTGGCAGGCCCTAATGACTTCATCTACTCATCCTCATTATTCACAATCCACATCTAGACCACAATCCTGGTATGGACCACTGTGGATGCAACCACATGTTCCACTCCCTTCACATTGGCCATATTTGCACCCTTGAGCCATATACATGATGCAATTTGGGAAGCCTCTCATGGAGCAAAGCTGGAGATCTACACCTTTCCCTTCTTCATCGGTCTCTCGCCCACCAGAGACTGAACCTCCGTACTGGGTGAGGCGGAAGTACAGGAGGAGGAAGCTCCCCCAACACTACATTTCTCCTCTTCTTCCCATGATAGCCTCATCATGCCCCCACCTCCTGCTGCTGAGGACTGCAGGCACTTTCAGGAATTATTCCATGGGATTACTGACTCCCTCCAGATTCATACTGGAGGAAGTGAAAATCAACAGCATAAATTGCTTGATATCCTGCACCCATCTTCTTCCTCCAAAATTGCCCTATCAATGAGGCTTTTCTCAATCCCGCGAAAGTGCTCTGGCAGACCCCAGTGTCCATCCTTCCAACCTTCCAAAAATGTGGAATTCCTTTCCTTGTTTCACACCCCAAATTCTATAGTAGTTAATGCGGTGCAAGAGAGAAGATGGCAATATTAATCTAGTCTCTGTCCTGATGGGAAGATCAAGAAACGCTTAGTTTTATTCTGATGCAAGACTTATTCATCTGCCACATTCCAATTTTGACTATCTAATTATGAGGCTCTTATGCTCAAGTACAACTACCTCAAGTACTCCAAAATAGAAGAATCCTGCCATAACCTTCCTGAGACATAGAAAGAACAATTCCAGGCGCTTATATCTGGCCCATACAGCCCGACAAGCCTCATTAGACTCCCCGGATACTGCTGCCCGCTCCATCACAACTGCTGTATTCATGAGGCATGTGTCATGACTATGCCTCTCAGCCTTTCCTAAGGAACTACAAACCACCGTTGAAGACTTATCCTGTGTAGGTCCCAAACTGTGTTTGGAGCGTATGGATGATTCCCTACACTCCATTAAAGACTCCTGAGTTAGTGTCTGCTCCCTCTGCATTTACACGCCAGCACCAAAGAGACTCCTGCTCTTGACCACCGAAGTACACTCCTCAGTGGCACTATGACTCTCAGCGCTGACAAAAGCCCCCATACAAAACATAGGCCTCTCTTCAAGGAGCTACCTCTCATGAACCTCCAGCCAAGCAAGAATTTTGAAGGGTGTGGTCAAGGCCCCAAGAAGTCTCTCCTTGTTCCAGTCATACCAACCATCTTCGACACCCCACCAGTTTAGTGACCAATTAGCTCCATTCTTTCCATCATGGAGATTAATTACCTTAGACAAGTTGGTTCTAGAGATAATCAGGGAAGGATACTCTATCCCTTTTCTATCTATCCTGTTGCATCACACTCCTTTCCTGTCCCTCTTCAGGGATCCCTCTCACGAACCCATTCTACAAGAAGAAATAAATCATCTTCTGCAGCTGGGAGCCATAGAACCGGTTCCATCCTAGCATAGAAGAAAGGATTTCTATTCCTGTTATTTTCTGATCCAGAAGAAATCTGGTGTCTGGTGGCTAATCCTGGAACTTCAAAACCTCAACAAATTGGTCAGACTGCAGTGCTTCAAAACTGGTTCTTGGCCCTTAACCTCCAAGATGCATATTTCCATATTGTAATAAAACCCTGCCCACAGATGGTTTCTCCAGTTCACCGTGGATACCGACCATTGTCAGTACAACTTACTGTCTTTTGGACTGTCAGTAGCCCCTCATGTAGTCTCCAAAGTCCTTGCGGTAGTCATTGCCTACCTAAGAAAACAAGGCGGCATCATCTTTCCATACTTAGACAACTGTCTCCTCAAGGCTCCATCCAAGCTGAAGCTCTTTGCACCATACAGATCCTGATGGACTCTTTCATGAATCTAGGCCTCCCCGTGAACTTGGAGAAGTTTACTTTAACTGATACAACACCTGGAGTTCATCGGTGCACAACTAGATGCCGTACAAGCCAGAGCTTTCTTTCTACCTCACAGATTCTCATCTACAGTGGATCTTGTATCCAAGGTATAAGCCTGTCCCCAGATCTCTGCCAGAACTTGTCTCCAGCTACTAGGACACATGGCAGCCACCATGTTTATGGTAAAGCACTCATGGTCACAGATGCAGCGTCTTCAGGCGTGACTCCATACAGGATATGTCCCTCAGTTACAGCCTCCACAAGCTGTTTTCCATTCTGAGGATGGTCAAGGATTCACTACTCTGTTGGACATAGCCCAAGAACATCTGTGTTGGGGTTCCTTTCCTTCAGCTGTCACTGACTATAATTCTAACAGTCAGTGCCTCCTTAATCAGTTGGGGAGCACACCTTCACACTCATAGGGCAGATGGTCTTTAACCGAATCTACCTTACACGTCCACCTCCTAGAGCTGTGGACGGTTTGCAGTACCTGCCGACATTTCCTCCCACTGTTGCACATCACACTATCAGAGCTATGAAGGACAATATCACCTGTATGTTCAACAGGCAAGGTGGAGTGAGGTCCCACTTGTTATGCTCAGAGGCACTGAAATTATGGAGCTGGTGTTTCCAACATGACATCACCATCTCAGCTGCATACCTACCTGGACACCAGAACATCGCTACTGAATCACTGAGCAGGAGATTATCCCATGATCACGAGTGGGAACTGGATATGTGAATCCTTTAGCTTATCTTAAACCATTGGGGATTCCCCAACATAGATCTTTTTGCCACACCACAAAGTGCCTGATGGCCTCAATTCTGCTCGAAAGTGGGACTGGGAGACGGATTTCTGGGAAACGCATTCCTCATCACATGGGATGCACTACTGCTCTGTGCCTTCCCTCCCGTCTCCCTTCTGTGTACTCCACAAGGTTTAGAGAGACTGAGCACATATCCTTATAGCTCCAGCATGGCTATGACAGATCTGGTGTACATACCTCCTTCTTATGCTGGAATGCTGACCAATCTCTCTCCATCCAACTCTGTGACTCCTTTCATAGGAAGGGGTTGCATCCTCCATCCCAATCCACAGATTCTCCACCTCAAAGCCTGGCTCCTCTGTGGTTCCGGGATTTAGAAATAACCTGCTCAGACACTATTAAACAGATACTCTTGAATAGCAGGCACAACACAACTAGACGTGCTTACCTTCACAAATGGACTAGGGTCCAATGCTAGTGCGCCTCTCATCAGGTTGATGCCCACATGGGTGGTGGCTGCCAAATGCACATGAATAGAGCTGGTGGATAATCCTGATCGCTTAAAGTCTCTCATCATTGCCGCTTAGCCTGGTCTATATTTTAGACTTTAAGCAATCAGACTTATCCACCAGCTCTATTGATGTGCATTTGTCAGCCATCACCACTTTTCGCTGCCATCTTCACACACCCACTCACGAAACGTTTCCTGAATGGTTTCCAAAAATCTTTATCCTCACACATGAGAACAGACCCTGGCCTCGTCCTGTGCTCTCTTACTAAACCGCCATTTGAACCAGTGGCACCATGTTCCTAAGTTCACTTATCAATGAAAATGACCTTTCTTGTCACTATCAGCTCTACCTGTTGGGTCAGTGAAATTGGGGTCCTTATGGTATATCCCCCATACGCACTTTTTCATAAAGACAAAGTTATATGGCATCCGCATCCCAAAATTTTGCCTAAGGTTCCATCATCTTTCTGTCTTAATCAACCTACCCATCTTCCTTGCTTCTTCCCGAATCCTCAAAGCAACCAACAGGAGGCAGCACTGCACACCTGAGACTTCAGGCGAGCATTAGTCTTCTGTGTGGACAGAACTAAATCTTTTAGAAAATCATCACGTTTGTTCCTTTCAGCAGCTGAAAGATGCAAAAGTCTCAGCCATCTCTATACAACACCTGTCCAACTGGATCTCACAGTGTATACATCTGTCTTAACTACTACACAATTTGCAACCTCCTACTGCAATGAGAGGACGTTCCACTGCCTCGCTTTCCACCTCCAATGCTTTTCTCAATAATGTCCTCGTTGATGACCTTTGCAAAATGGCCACATGGGCATCACCAGATACTGGTCCATCACTGTGATGGATTCACCCTGCAGTGCCACCTGGAACTGGGGTACTACTGAACCCTCTGACTTACCAGCCTGCAAGCTGCAGACGCGCTCACAGTTCTACACTTCCACCAGCATTCACACAGGCAGGGACACACCCAGCTGCAGTTACATGCAGGCTGACTAGCCACTGCATAAACCAGTGATAGAGAGGCTACACCTAAAATAACCACCAGCATCCCAGCCTAGGACCCCAGAGCTATACCGTCCTGCCCTCATCAAAACGCTGATCAGTATGAATTTATTGTGCAGTTTGCCTCCCCCTCAATATGGAGAGGAAATTCAACAGCCTTTGCCCTTGAGCTAAGATTTCCAAGAACTTAATTCAAATTCACTGCTTTAGATAAAGCAGAAACAAGTTTATTAACTACAAAAGATAGATTTTTAAATGATTATAAGGGATAGCAAACAGATCAAAGCAGATTACCTAGCAAATAAACAAAAACGTGAACTAAGCTTAATATACTAGATTGGATATGAATTAGCAGTTTGTCATCCTGACTGATGATACAGGTAGGCTTGCAGATTCTTAGGGGACAAGCTGCAGGTGCTTTGCAGCTTGAGATCCCCAGGTTTCAATACACAGGCTAGAAATCCCTTTAGCCTCAGTTCAGCACTTCCCCCAGTTCAAGTCTTTGTTCCTTAGGTGTTTCCAGGATTTCTCTTGTATGGGGAGTGAAAAACAATGTCACTCCCTGCCTTATATAGCTTTAGCATAGGGCGGGAACTTTGTTCCAAACTCAGTTCTCAGACCAGCCTGTGGAAAAACACAGGCCCCTAAAATGGAGTCCAGAGTCATGTTGGGTGGTCACATGTCCTTGCAGAGTCATAGCAGCCATTGCTTACAGGCTGGCCGAAACATCCACAGGAAAGCTCACCAGGTAGGGGATAAGCTTCTCTTAAATCCTATTGTTTTCCATAATGGCCCATTATCCTAAATGGGTCCTTCACTACCAGCTATTTAGACTGGAAGCATTTTGCCTAGTGGATGTCACCCAGGTGTGACTACATGTGAAATACAGATACATAGTCAATATTCATTACATTAGATACAAAAATGATGCATGCATACAAATAGGATAATCATATCCAGGAAATCATAACTTTTCCAAAGACTCCTTACATGCCATGTTTTTGTACAAAATTGCATTATAATTATGGCATAATCATATCTTAATAATATCACTGAAGAATATGGGATACAGTGTCACAATCACTACGCCATGTCTCGTGATACCACAGCTGACGCTCTCCTGGGACATACAGTCCCATCATCTGCAGTAAATGCTCCTCCAAAGCCTCAGCCTTCCAATTAGGGGCACCACTTTAGAGTCATCTACAGTGGAGCACCCATAGGGATATCACTCGAAGAAGAGAAGTTTGCTCACCCTGTGCAGTAACTGAGGTTCTTCAAGATATGTTCCCCTATGGGTGCTCCACTACCCATCCTCCTATCTGGTTTGGAGCTGACACATGAGCTCTGTGGCAGAGAAGGAACTAGGGGATGGTCGGACCACACAGTGCTAGATATATGTCCTGCTCGTGGAGCGCGAGTGTGGTCTGACATGCATTGCTGATGAAGATCTCTGATTCCAGGCACAGGGGCCGCTGCCGCACCTACAGTAGAGGACTCATAGGGACACACATCTCAAAGAACCTCAGTTACTGCACAGGGTGAGTAACCGTCTCTTCTTGTGTTTTCCTGCCCTACCTTCTATTTGTATATTGAGTATTCATTACAAGTGATAAATATTTAACTTTTTTATTGCTGTTTTCATGTTTAATTTGGTACTATGGAACTTTTCTTTCATTTCAATTCTTTTTTGTAGAAGTTGAATTGCAAATATTTTATGTCAGTTCCCATCGACTTGCTGTGTAGCTTGATTCTGATTCTTTTGTATACCTTCAGAGACTTTGGCAACTGTTACTTAAGTAATAGAGTTGTAATCAATTTCTGAGGAGGATTTTTTTTTCCCTTCCAGCGTTCGTTCATCAGTCACAGTTTCTTGGTCATTTTATCTAATTTATCTCTTCTGCCGTTTGCTGCTTCCACTTCATGGAACATGGTTTGCTTGTTCAAACAAGCGTTAATAACCCATAAGATGCTCTCATATTGTGTCAGGGACTACTATGCTCCAATTAAGTGTTATGTTCTTGTCAGCTCACTATACTGTTAAAATAAAATAAAAAATAAACAGGAATACTCTGTCCTATGCCAGCAAAATATGAACATATTAATTTGTAACTTTTGTTCTTCTTTGAGTAGTGTCCCTATGAGTGCTCCATTTTAGGTGTTTGCACCCCCTGTACCTTTGATTGGAGATTTCTCATAAGAATATCCATAGAGCCCACACATGCATGTTACTCAATCTCATGCTCTGTGCCATTGTTATATAGCACTGTGCAGGCAAACTGCTTTCAATTCCTTCTCAACCACCTCAGCCTGAGACTGAGCCTTTTCATTGGCTGCATTGAGGTTTACCTCAACTGTGTCCTTGTAAGTCTTTTTTAGTAGTTGGTTTATTATATTTCTTCTTAATAGTAATCAGTAGTTCAGCTGTAGTAGTTCAATTTTTTTTTTTTAAATGTAGGTAGTTTCTCGCTCCTGGGAGTTTTTCTTTACTGGGAGGATATAGTATACCCAGTTCTCCCAGTTACCATTGCTGGAAGGCAATCCTGTGCATCTGTTGTCTCAGGGAATCTTGTATTTCCCAAAAGTGCAATTTCTGTTTGGCATTAAAATCTAGAGCCGAAAAACCAGAGAGATCAAACTTCGACTTCTTATTGCTGCTCTTGGTCTCTGACCCAGGCCAAAGGTCCCCACCCTACTCTCACTACACTGGTCTCCGAGTAAGTTTTCTGCCTCCACTGTCTCTGAGCCACACTCCTCAAGAATATCTAGGAGGAAGACCCAAGATTCCTCCCATAAGACTCCTAAAGACCATCTCCCAAGTTCTCCAGGAAGGGATTCAACCTTGAAGAAGTTGCAGTCTCTGCTGACTCTAGCCACTTTGGCACCCATTGCTCTCTGATCTAGTACCTATGAGGCTGCTGGTTTCTCTGGTACTGAGGGCACTGTTAGACCTAAGGACTGTAAAGTCTTTGATTCTGAGAAGTCATTGGTACCATCAGCAAAACAATCCAGCAAGAAAAGTTCTATCTATTCTCACTTGGTACCAAAGAAGCTCGCTCAAGCTCCACCTGGACTCCCCCCGGAGTGGTTGAGATTCACAGTACTGTCATTTCTCTCAGCCACTATCACTTTGGCACAGGCCATGAACATGGTACCAACAACACTCTCAGTACTTCAGGAGTTTCAATTTCCCCGAGACTTTGCTGTATCTGAGACACGGCAACTACTTTACAATTCAGAATAGCCAACTACTGGGCACTAGTGGTGAAATACAGTCATACAAATTATACCAAGTTGAACCCTTTTATTAAGCACCTACCTGCTGATATTATTGTGGAAGGCCATCTGCTCACAATATATTTGTTGGCCTCCCTCAACACTGCTGATACTGCCACCTGTTCAATCACTACAGAAGTAGTTATGAGACGGGCCTCCTGGCTCCAGCTCTTAGGATATCCAAAGGAGGTCCAAAATATGATTGAAGACCTACCTTTTGATTTTATTTAACTGTTCGCTGACAGCATGAATGAATCTCTGCACCTGTTAAAAGACTCCAGGATACTTTTGTGTTCTCTCAGGATCTATACACCTGCCCAGAAGAGAAAGTTTTAGCAAGTCCCAGATGGCGCAGGGATCCCATCCCGCCCAATTCTTGAGTTTCCAGAGATCATACAAACCTCAACATAAGAGACGGGTTCCAGAGAAGAAAACCACTTGTTTCTCAACCTTTAATCTCGCAGCCTTCCATCTCCAAGCACAAGTTTTGGAAGGTTGGTTGAGATCCTGAGTTACCATTCCCATTCTTACCAGCTGCATCGATTCATCTGCCTTCCTTCCTTCAGTGGCCACCTTTACCACTTCCAGTGGGCATGGACAAGTGAGTTTTGGAGATCATCTCTACAGGGCACTCCATCCACTTTACTTGTCTTCCACCTGTCAACCCCTTCTTCCCCATCCATCTTCAACCACTCCTCTCACAAGAATCTGCTATGACAAGAAATAGATGCTCTTGCCTACTCTTGGGAGCTCTATAAACAGTTCCCATGTGGCACAGAGGGAAGGAGTTTTATTCCAGGTATTTCCTGCTTCAAAAAAAGAAGAGTGGTTGGAGACCCATCCTAGATTTAAGGCTGCTCAACACCTTCTTTGAAGGCACACAAATTAAAAATGGTGACACTTGCAGCAATAATTCTATCACTGGACCTAGGGGATTGGTTCTCAGCCCTTGACCTTCAGGACACACATTTCCGTATAGTGATCCACCCATCTGATAAATGATTCCTATGTTTTACTGTCCATCTGGACCATTTTCAATATTGGGTGCTCCCTTTCAGCCTGTCATCTGCCTTAAGGTCTTTTTGGGTCATGTCAGTAGTAGTGGAATACCTCCACAGAAAACACTACTGGATGTATATCTTTAAAGGTCTCTGTAAAAGACTGTTTGTTTGTGTGAATGAGGAATGTATGCATCAGAAAAAGATAAGGTGTGTGAAGGCCATTGTTATAGCCAGATGGTCAAAGAAGGAGGAGTGAAAAAACTTAACGACACCAGAGAACCATCAACGCGCACCCATAATTAAGGAAGGGCAGTTTGATGACCGGACCTGAGGTGGAGGCTGGCATCCCTAAAGACAAGACAGTTGATTAAATCAAAACCAGGACACATTAAACCTCTCGGAGGTGTTTTGAAATGTTAACATCAAAAGATTACACCAATTAAGAAGTAACCGGTCACAAACTGACACAGCAAAATCCATAGACTTTAACAACAACAAAAGCTATAAGAAAAGGGTGCTAAGCTATGGGACTTAGAGTTCATCTTACCACAACTCCAGGAGCATTGAACCATGACCGACAGAGCCTGACTTCCCTCTGTGACCAATCTAGCTGGGCACTAGATCGATCCAGACTCTGGACTGGTAACTTTAAACAGCAACTGGCAGGACTGTGTAATCCTGCTCCTACACAAGCTTTTACCAAAAATATCTTCCGAGTTCCATATTAACCAACCCATTCATATTCTGGTCCTCCACGCTAAACGTCACCTAAGCAAAGAAGAGGTGCTGTTATATACTTGATGTCAGGGGAGCCCTGGACTTCTATCTTGATAGGACTAAACCTTTCAGAAAGACTGCCAAATTATATGTCTTGATTGCAGACAGATCAAAAGGGTCTCTGGTCTCTAAACAAAGACTTTCCAACTGGCTATCCGACTATATTAGTTTTTGCTACCAGTCTTGTAATATCCAAGCACCCTCAAACAAACACACACTCTCTCATTCCAAGCCTCTACAGCCTTTCACAATAATGTTCCCATCACTGAAATATGTAGAGCCATGACTTAGACCTCTATACATATGTTTGCTGAGTATTATGCAATAACTCATGACCTAAGTTGCCTGTAAGCTGCTTAGCTGCCTATTTAGCACCGTGCAGGCACTCAGGGAACCCACCCAGGACCTGCTGCAAACGGGGAAGGGGTGTCCCTCCTTCCAACCTGCCATGGCCAGGGCACTCCTCCCCCAGCTCCAACTGGACCAAGGCTGCCAGAATGGCCCAGATCCAGCTGCGGCCAGGGCGGCCCTCCCCCGGCCCAGTCCTACTGGTCCAGGGGAGTGGTGTCTATCCTGCATCTCCAGCCCCAGAGCTGCTGGGGCAGGGAGAGGTGCCTCTCCACCCCGCCCCAGCCCCGGTGCTACTGTGGGGAGAGAGAGAGAGAGCTGGGGAGGAAGTCCTCTCTCCCTGTCATAGCCCTGGAGTTTTTCTCCTGCACCCTAAACCCCTCATCCCTGGTCTCCTCCCCTCAGAGCCTGCACCCAATCCTCTGCCCCAGCCCTGAGCCCCTCATCCCTGGCCCCACCCCAGAACCTACACCCCCAGCCGGAGCCCTCACCCCTGTACCCCAACCCTCTGACCCAGCCCTGAGCACCATCCTACACTCCGAACTCCTCAGCCGCACCCCCACCACATGAATTTTGTTATGTGTACCAATATGAAGGTGATGTGTCACACATCACCTCCATATTGGCGCACATAGCAAAATTGATTTCATGTGGGGAGAAAAATTAGAGGGAACGCTGCACATGACTCTGCTTCCAATGCTGTGTTTGGCTCAACTATATTTTCTTCGATATTGGAGTCGATGTTGAAGCCCCCTCCTCCTTAGAGGAAACTGCTAGTTAGTTATCTAGACTTGAGCACCCATAGGGACTCCAACTGAAGAAAAAGAAGTGGTTACTCACTGTGTGTAGTAACTGGTTCTTTGAGATTTGTCCTCCTTTAGATGCCTCATTAACTGTCTTCCTTCCCCTTTGCTTTGGCGTTCTCTGCTGTGGAGCTTTGCAGTACAGAAAGAACTGAGGTTGGTTCACTCGTGCAATGCTATATAACAATGGCAGGGACAACGAAATTTTGTAATACACATGCATGGGCTTAATAGACACTGCTATGCGAAATCTCCGATCAAAGGTGCAGGGGATGCCAGTGCACTTGGAGTGGAGCACCCATAGGGACACACATGTCAAAGATCCACAGTTACTGCATACAGTGAGTAACCATTTCTTATTCTCTAAAGGTTTTTATTTCTCCATTTTCAGGGTTATCTTGAAGAGCTTGTACGCCTTAGAGAAACCCAGCTGGCTGAATCTGTCTCACAAAACAAACTACTGCTACAGAGGATTGAAGATATGGATCTAGCCCATAAAATGGAGAAGGAACAGCTGGAGTACATAATTGTAGAGCTTCAGGACCAGCTGTAAGTTAGACTGTGATGGAGAAACTTTGCTAGAGTAGTAACAACATCTCTCTGGTTTCCTGTATTTTCCTGTATGATTTATATGAATTTCTGGTCCCATGAAAACAAGTAAGACTTAATCTTGAAGAAGTTGAAGTAGTTCTCCTTTTTATAAATGTGGAATTATTTTTCATCAGCTGACAAATTTTATATTCAAAGACAGCTGCCCTGCAATAGTATAGAATTCTAAAATTGTAAGAAATTTTAAAAAGCAACTACTTAAAGACTAAGACAGCTTAGCTGAAAACAGTTGTTCCTATTTCATCATACATTTTTCTAATTAAAATTGCTATACTGCATTTTATCACTATTAGGTTTAAATTCTGTAATGCAAAGCATTTTGTGGGAGGCAAAACATTATTTTGGACGTAGTAAAATTTTCATTTACTGGGGAAAAAGATATTTCTCCTTCACAAATACACCTCCAGAGACTCCTGCTTTACTATTCTATTCTGGTTGTATGGTGCTCTGAAACACTAGAAGCAGTTCTGCTAGAACTGAGGGCTTCATTATTTGACATGCCATGGGCTTCTCACCCATGCTTTTATGTCAGATAAAAGGGCTGGAGCAACATAAAGGGGCTTTAATTTATCTATCTTAAGTATTTATGTGGCCCCCATTACTATAGCATCTGAGAGCCTCACAAATTTTAATGTATTTATCCTCACATCATCCCTGTGAAGTACAGAAGTACTATCATCCCCATTTTAGAGATGTGGAAATGAGACACAAAGAGAACAAATGACTTACTAAGGTCACACGGGAAGTCTGTTGTGGACAAAAACTAAACCTGGGTCTCCAAATCCCAGTCTAGTGCCCTAATCACTGAATCATCCTTCTCTGGGTCTGATAACCTGCCTCCAACGATGGGAGAATTCCCCCAGGGAAAGGAAATAAGGACAACAGCCTCAGGATCTCTTCTGAGACATTTTGTGAGCTCTAACATAGGGGTATGCTGGGATATAGCTGGGTGATGGGCAGGGCAACAGCACATAGCACTGTGGAGATTCTGGGCAGCATCCCCAGCTGAGTCATAAGTTACAGCAGTGTCCACTTTGGCCCCTGGAGTAGCCTAGGATCTGGGAGATTTCAAGGGTGGCTTAAAGGCACCTTAGGCTTCTCCTGGGCTGTGCCTCTTAGAGGTGCAGCCCTGAATCTCACTCTGTATGCATTTTAAAGATGTCTAATTAATAAAAAAATGTTTTTCTTCCACCTTCTATTAGATCATGGAACTGCTGATGTTTGTAACTTGTGCATTCCTGCTGAATTTCACAGAATAGTTTGTATTTCATTTGTGATGATTTCAAGGCTTCTAGAAGTGTTTTTCACCCCCTTCATTTTCTCTGATCAGGAGAAAGTCTGGCTGCAAGCTCTGTGAGAACTGCCTGTACTAAAATTCTGTTACTGGCCCACAGTTTAGCAGTTGTAGCTAATAACTGGTCTTTAATATCCTAGAGCAAAACTTTCAAAAGTGGCTAGTGATTTGTGAGGGTGCCAACTTTGGTCTAGTTTGATATTTGAAGGTACTAAACATCTGTCATTCCCATGGATTTCCACTGGAGTTATGGGTGCTCAGTATAAAGGGAAGATGTGTGACTAAATTCGGCACTGTTTTGAAAAACTCAGCCTTCATTTTTTTTTCTCTTGGAGTGTTAGCTAGCTTAGATGCTGGAGTACGATTATGTGGTGCTTTTTAAGACAAAAAAAAAATCCCCCCTTATATGGCCATTTGCAATGCCATCGTTGGGGCTGTGGGCTAAGTCTCCTTTCATAAATGTAAGGCAGCTACTTAGAGATCCATGTACAATTTTACACAAATTAATGTTGTGACTGCAGCAAATCTATCAGATTTACTCTCCCAAAAATGAGTTTGCAAATTCAGTTACTTACTCAACCCAGAGAGTTAGAGGAAGGGCAGAGAAAATGACTTGGAGGAGGAACCTGAGGGTGAAAACTAGCAGCAACTGGCATTCTCTAAACATAATTCCTCCATATTTGCCCACCCTTGATCTTTGCTTCATACTTAAACAGAAACTGAGTTGGTAGGGAACCTAAACGGCCTTGTTACTTCTGATTGCCTGCATTAAAGCATTAATTTGGTCAGTTGCTATTAACATTATGAAATGGTTGAACCTGTGTTTATAGAACTCCAAGTACAGACAGGTATCTTAGTTTTATGTCCTTCCTCATCTCCCCCCAGCCTCACTATTAGCATATTAAAGTAGTGAAATGTGTGCTGCAGTTTCTTGTACTAACAGCCGTAAATAAGCTTGGGATGCTAATACTTCCCTAATTCATATAGGTGTTGAGGCAGAACACATTAATGTTTATAAAGCACCTTCAGATCACTGATTTAAGGCCCTTTGCTATATTAACAGAAAGTGCTACTATATTATAAAAACAGTCTGTTTTCTTTTTAATGAAACTGTTCTGCTCTGCTAATGTTTTTGCTGAAGTAGTGAATTTCACTGGTTTAACTTACTACCATTTTATTACAGCTGAAAATAAGGCTAAATACAGTTTAGGTTGCTGTTGATCTTCATCGTTTAGACAGTTATGTGCTCCAGTTTGAAACATTTGGCTTTCCATTTCCTTACCTTTTAAAAATATTCTTGAATAAAGGCATTTTTGTAAGTGTGTGATAAATCTGAAATTTGTACATGGAGGATACAAAAGGATCAGCTGTAAAAGATAAAGATGTAGTGCTATGAGAGGTGAAGGCTGTATATTTTAAGAACAGTGCACTCCACAGTGGACTTACGAAGGGCCTCTTCTTGAGTCAACTTAATATGCCAGCTACTGTTTGTTATGTATTCTGTTCCTCTTTCCAGATAGCAACTGCTATATTTTTTCTGGGTGTGACATTCCCCAGGGTGCAACCTGAACTGTTGTGTCTCTTAGCTCTCCAGCCCGGATGCCTTTTACTCTCCTTTGCTAGTGAACAGCATATAAAGTCACTCCCAGATGAATACATGAATGCTATGCCCAGCCAGCCATGAAGAGATACAGGGTGACACCTGCATATCCCTCAGTCCCAACCTTACCCCTTTCACCCACCGCCACCCTCCCCGAAATGTGTGTCTTGTACTGTTCAGTAACCCACTGGATGGTACAAGCTCATAATTAGTCCATCATTCCAACAAAGGGTAATGAGTATGCACCAGCCCTATTGACCTGAGTAGAAATTTCCCAAACACATCAATCAAACACACTTTTTAGATAAAACAGCAGAACAAGTTTATTAAAAAGAGAGAGAGTTTCAGTGATTATAAGTGATTAAGGCATATTAGTCAGGATTGGTTACAAAAGAAGTAAGTTAAAAATGCAGGCTAATCTCTAAATTTTACCAAACTAAGTGATCTTGAAAACAACAACAAATTTTTTTTTTTTTTTTACTCAAAAGCTTACAGCAGTCTGTACTAGTGGGAAAGCCTTCCAGCTAAGACCCCTTTCCCTAATTCCAAAAGCTTCCTTTTTTCTTTCAAGTGTTGTAGCTGCCGTGAGCAGAGCTGGGGAAAAGAGGTAATTTGTGGGTTGTGAGTTCTCCATTCCTATAGTCTTTCCCCTACTTTGAGGGTTACCCCCAGCTGGGATGTAGACAAAACAGTCCCCTGTGTGACCAGTGGTGCCTGGGGCAGCCCTCACTGGAAATGTCAAGGTCAGGGCAGGCTGCAAAAGGGAGAGCAGATACTGCCAAGACTGGAGGGTAACACTGAAGTTAAACTCTCCAACCAGTCACCAGCTGTGCTTCTGATCTCCCACACTGGTTATCAAGAAGCAAAAGAAGAAATCACACAGCTCCCTTTATTGCATTCCAGTCCTCTGGCTCCTAATCAGCACCTAGGTTCAGTACAGTGAGAAGTTATTTAAACAACTCTGCTCACATATACAAAATGTTCTTCTGACCCCCAAAGGGTTAGCCACGTTACCAGGTCAGTATAGGTTTGGATCTTACTCAAAATACCACACTGCCAGCCAGTCATTTAGTGCCTAAAACTAAAGGTTTATTATAAGGAAAAATGAAAGAACAAGAAGAGAGATGTTAAACAGTAAAACAGTCAAAGACTTAAAACGTACAAAGACTTAAAAGTCCATCAGGTTCCTGGTAGTATTGGTGAGTTTGCTGGCTTGAAAGTCCCTCTGGAATAAATCCACAGCTTGGATGGGTCATTCAGTCCTATTTTCAGAGCTTCAGTTTGTAGCAAAGTTCTTCCAGAGGTAAGAAGCAGGATTGAAGACAAGATGGGGAAGATGCAGTTGTCTTTTATAGTCTTTTTGCCATGCAGTTTGTGCTTCCTTTGTTTCAAACACAAGCTGCCCAGCACATGGCTTGGAAGATTTTTCTGTTAGTAGGCATGCCCCTGTATGCCTTGCCGAGTCATAAGGTGTATGGCTTGCCTTCTCTCAATGGGTCAGTTGTGTAGCTGATGGCCCATAATGGGTCATCAAGAAGGCAGTGCTCATGTCAAACTGTCTGGGAGTGTCACCTGGAAGCATAGCACAAGTTTTGTAATACAGGTATACATATTAATACAAAGGTGATACAAACACAGAAATGCAATTATCATATTTAGCAAATTATAACATTTTTGCAGATATCTTACATGGCATATCTGGCATAACTCATTGCAGTTTAAAAATATTAATGTTCATAATATCCTCAAGTGTCTTACTGTCTCCCCTGCTGGTGAATGGTTGTTTTATCAGTTAATAGTTTTATAACACCTGTGGTCAGTTCTTTGTCTATGAAGAGCTAGTCTGTGGGTGTTCCCCACAATTACAACATATTTCAGTAACAATCATATAGTAAAATCTCATAGCTTTTACATGCAATGTTGTTACACACATTTTAACAAGACAATAACGTTCAGCAGCTTGTGAGTTTTCAAATAATATCTCACAAATCATACTTTGTACAAAATATCAAAATAACACCCTTTTTAAAGGAAAAAAGTATCATTTGGATATTTTTGTTGTATTTTGCTTCTCTCAGTGAATGGTTGGTTTAAAATATTTAGTTGGGAACCTCCATCTTTCATTATTAAATAGATGTAAAATCTCAATACCATGCACAGAATTACCATGCAGAAATGATCAGTGAACTGTTAATTTAATCTAATGAATATCCTATGTCAGGGTTTCTTCAATTGTTCCCTAAATCCTTGCAGATTTTTTTGGTATCTAATATGTATAAAATGTGACTGTCCTAAGCTGTAAGCATATATACAAAAAACTTTACTACATTAAGAATATTGTAAACTAGATAAGTAGAACATCCACCTCTCCACAAAACAATTGATCAAAAACACAGTAGGAAAAACTAAGCATGACAGCATGCCCCAAAGGTTAGCAAACTTGGTGTTTTTTATGTTAAAAGGCAGCATATCCCAAAGTTAAGGGCCCTGCCTTGAATACCACCACAGTTGATTTCTATTAAAATCATCCTGTCCTCAGCTCTTCTTTAACCAGGAGGCTAGTAAGCTTGAACAGCTCAGTTGGTCTGAACTGCCATAGTATCACACATGGAGATGAGTAGTCTAAGGCAGCTGGGACCCAAACCATGTAGAAATATTATACATCAAAATAAGTGGCATCAACTATTTCCAGAAACAAATGCAAGCCTGTGTAGATCACAAAGAACAGACTTAATATTATTCCCTGTGAGAAGCACAGCTAATGAAAGCTCACAGATATATTTTATATTAGCTGGCATTTCCAAGTGGTCTTCACTTGTTGATCAATGTAAATTGCAGTAATCCACTACAGAGGTGGGAGAAGCATGGATCTATGGGTAGGTTTGCATCTGAAAGAAAAGATTACAGCTTTCTCAACAGCACTGCTGACTGCTGCTGACTGGATATCTGGTAACAGCTATGCATCCAGCAAGAGACAAGATCTAATGTAGGCTATGGCTAATGTATGGCAGCGCTTTGAAGTGCAAGTGTGGTCGCAGCGCCAGCGCTGGGAGAGAGCTCTCCCAGCGCTACGCGTACTCCACATCCTCTACGGGTGTAGCTTGCAGCGCTGGGAGCCGTGCTCCCAGCGCTGCGGCACTGTTTACACTGAGGCTTTACAGCGCTGTATCTTGCAGCGCTCAGGGAGGTGGTTTTTTTCACACCCTTGAACGCGAAAGTTGCAGCGCTGTAAAGCGCCAGTGTAGCCATGGCCTTAGATTACCAAAAAATAAGAGGGCTTATTTTGTTGAAGGAATGTATATAATTTTTATTTCCTACAGTTGCTTTCTCCATGCATCATCATCAAACTCCCATTTTATCCTGATTGTGCTTCAGCAGGCTAGGTCTTATCCCAGCAACAATTTGTTAGACACTGGGAAAGCCAAGCAGTTATTGAGATCCTGTGAAACGGAGATAAGAAATTCATCTACATATGCACATCTACATGCTTCAGTCTATAATGCCTGCCTGTCTCCTCAGGAAGCTTATGTGCGCATTGGATAGAAGGGATGATGAATTGGAATCCGTTAAATGTCTGCATGAGCACTCTCACCATTTACCCAGTGTTTGTTCTCTTGTTTCTCTTCAAAAGAAAATACAAAGCATCTGAGGTGCTCCATATATCCCAGCTATAGTCTGCAGAAGCACTGGCAATACCTTGTGGTCAAATGTTCCAAAAGATGCTGATGGATCTAATAAATGTGCACGAATGCTTAAGCTTTGTCATTCTCTTGCAATACACTGTCTTGCTTTTTCAGCAGTCTTACCAAAAAGGAGGGTTAGAGACCAGTTGATAAAGGTGATATTTGCAGAGTCAAGTATGTCTTGAAGAAAGATAAATAATGCCTTTTGAAAGGAAGCTGAAACCTTATCTTCCTAGAAGGAGGAACTAAAAATCTCCTCCAATGACTGACTCTCCACCTCCCCATTTGATTTTACCACCTATCAAGAACATCTGAAGGATCCAGGCCTGAAAGAATGGCACATGTTTTAAAGTGTTAATTACTGTTTGTAGAAGAATATGTGAACAGTGAGTAGCTGGAAATACAGATTCCTAGCACTATAATTATTAAAATAACATTTGTAATAATCCCATTCCTCACTTTCCTCTGTGTGCATGATTCATAATTATCTGTCTGCAGTATACAGATTTTTGTTTTACTTCCTTTTTTATGGATGGTTCCTGATCGTCTGCTGTGGTTTTTCATGAGATTGAAGGTAATGATGCGGCACGGATGGCATTCCTAATTGTGTCCACCAGGTCCACTGCTCTTTATATACAAGTGAAGGGTATAAATTTGACCCTTTTTTTTTTTTTTTGATACAACACATTTTAATCAAAATAGGAAAAGCATAAAAATACAAGAAGTCCTAGATGAAAAATAACTGAATCCAGCTGCACTGTAACCTAGGAGTTGCTAACGGCTCAATTATTAATAAAGAGGGCAGGATTCCATTAAGGACACTAAAAGTTCATCCTCTCCTTCCCTAAAACGTGTTTCATTCTGTTGAAGGAAAAGGCAGTAAAACCATCATACCTCTGTTCAGTGTGTGGGAATGAGCAGGGCATTAGAAAAGGAACCATAAACACTACTCTATATTACGAACATCTCTCTATGAGGACAACAAAACCAAAATATTATAACCCTAAGAGTATTATTCTTGATCGTGCAGCAAAATACAAAGGATTCTGAATGTCCTTTATCAAGAGCTTTTTATTTTGCAACTTATTCTAGCAATAACTTGTTTTGGGTCAGTTTTTTCTTTGTTTTTTCTGTACCTTTGGGGAGACATCTGTCTTAATCTTGTCTAAAAGATTGGTAACTCAGCCATTGTCAAAAAATATATATGGTTATTCTGGTACTGATTCAAGGCCCTGTTTAATTCTTGTACCATGTTCTTTCAGCCCCACATCACTGTTAACTCTGGATTGCCATGGCCTTTGTAATCTTATCTTTCTAGGAATGCTAAATTCTCTGGAGCACTAGGTAAAGTATCTTTTTTTTTTTTAGATATAGATATAGCACTTATTACTATCTATTTTGGGGGGATTCTTCTTGCAAGATTCTCAAAGGGAATTCAGTCCTCAAACAGTTTCAGTATAATAAACTCAGTTTGCCTAGCTAACTATTTAATTACTTTATTTCCTCACTCCATAGAAATTGGGAGATACAGACCAGTATTTGATCTTGCTGCTAAATTCATTTCCTGTTAAGGCAAAATTCAGAATACTAATCCTCTTTTCTCTAAATGCCTTTAGAGAGACAGGTTGTGTAAACTCAATTTACATTAGGAACATTTTCCATTTTTTCAGACGCATTCTTTTCAGGTTGGCAATTGTGACGTTATTGACATGAACTGTGACCATATCGATCACAGTTGCAACCAGGGTCCTATGGTTGCACCAGGTCTTGTACAGCAGAGGTCAAGTGGGGTGTCTATGGAAAGGTTGTAGTTTGCTGGTTATGACTGTACTGTCTGTATGTGTATATCATTTTTGTATTTGAAGTTATGAATATTGGCTATGTCTTGTATCTCAATGTGTTTGACTCTAAGTAGCTTCAGTGAAGCATTTGGTCCGCTTCTTGAGAAAATGAGAATAATCCTAAGTGCCCAATCCAGAAACACTTAACTGACAATGGACTTTGGGAAACGCCAATCCACATCTGAGCTTTCCTGGGAATGTTCAAACTAACATGTAAACAATGGCGTCGGCCTGCAAAAAGCTGAATCATTCATGGACATGTGACTTGCCCAGATGGCTACAAACTCCATCTTGTTGCTATGATTTTTGCACAGGAGAACAGAGGTTTCCGCTCACAAGAGAGAGAATGTAAAAGGCCTTGGAAACCCCTCCATTTTGTCTTCATCTGGCTTAAGAAATGGCCTCTCCACCCCCAAGAGATACCTGAAAGAAACTGGAACAAAGGACAGTAACTACAGGGGTGTGAGTGATTGCTGGAACCAGACTAGGAAGGAGTCCAGTCTGTGAAAGAAACTTATTGGAACATCTCTAAGGGTGAGATTTACCTGTATGCAGTTTCTTAATGTATTAGGCTTAGACTTGCACATTTTGCTTTATTTTGCTTGGTAACTTACTTTGTTCTGTCTGTTATTACTTGGAATGACTTAAATCCTACTTTTTATACTTAATAAAATCACTTTTTTTTGCTTATTAATTGACCCAGAGCAAGTAAGTAATGCCTGGGGGAGCAAACAGCTATGCATATCTCTCTATCAGTGTTATAGAGGGTGAATAATTTGAGTTTACCCTGTATAAGCTTTATACAGAGTAAAATGGATTTATTTGGAATTTAGGCTCCCAGAAAGACTGAATACTGGGTGCTGGGAATATCTCTGTTAACTTAGAAGCTCCTGAGTTGAGTGGATCTCAGTTTGTGAACTGCAGGGGGGACCTGGTCCAACCTCCTGGGTCTGTGCTGAAGTTGACTGTAGTGTCTAACTCAGCAAGACAGGAGTGGAAGGAAGCCTCTTCTGGCAGGGGGTTTGTTCTCAGCGGTATCCCAGCACATCTAGTGACAGTCTTAAGGGGGTTTCTGTGACCCAACCCATCACAGCAATGTCCGTTTTAAATCCCTTGTATTGACTTCTGGTCTTTCCTCAGTTTCTTATATTTTTATTTAGTATGGTGAGTACTTGCCTTGATTTTTCTTAATGTGGCTTTCTCAATGTGTAAATGTAGATTCAATTGCTATTTTAAGGTGGTTTTTCTTTATTGTGTTGGCTGCCTCATGAATGAGAAAATTTGTAAGTGCTTCCTATAGACCAGTTTATATATAGATTGCCATAACAAGGTGACGATATATACAGATTCCCTCTTCCTTCACAAGTTGTCTTTCAGCTTCCATTTCAAACAGCCATTTTCATGGTGGTATTTTTTATTTTTCTTCCAGAAGTGAGGATATTGTACATAAACAGAATAGCAAGAAGGCTATTATATCTCACTTAGAAGTTAATATTTTGATAAACTGTCCTAGTTATACAACATGTATCCTGCTTATAGAATTTTTAGATTATAGTTAAGTCTAGTACATTTTACAGTCGATAAGCAAGGCCTTTCAAAATGGATAATCAAAAACATCTGCCTTTTGAATGTCTCAGAGCACGTTTGGCTGGGGTTAAAAAAGTCACCACCTCAACCAAGCTTTACAATCATCATAGCTGTGAACAGTATTAAATTTTGTTTAAAACGTATACTCTGTGTGTGTATGTATGTATGTATGTATGTGTATATACATATATATATAAAAAAAAAAAATCTGGTGAAAAAAATTTCGGTGGAATCTAACCCCCCCATTTACATTAATTCTTATGGGGAAATTGTATTAGCTTAACATCATTTTGCTTTAAGTCACATTTTTCAGGAACATAACTACAACATTAAGTGAGGAGTTACTGTACACTATTTACACTGTATATGCTACTTATGTTTAACTTGATGGGGGAAAAAATCATGGGAGTATTGTATTTGAGAAATAGTGATACAATATAGTTTATTAAATAAGCCCAAGCCAGATGCCATAATTAGAATCAAACTTTAAGGTCAAAAGGGACCATTGTGATCCTCTAGTCTGACCTCTTGCACATTTCAGGCCACAGGACCTCACCCACCCACTTCTGAAATAGACCCCTAACTTCTGGCTGAGTTACTGAAGTCCTCAAATCATGATTTAAAGACTTCAAGTTACAGAGAATTCATCATTTACACTAGTTTAAACCTGCAAGTGACCCGTGCCCCATGCTGCAGAGGAAGGCAAAAACAACCCAGGGTCTCTGCCAATCTAACCCAGAGAAAAATTGCTTCCCAACCTCAAATATGACAGTCAGTTAGATCCTGAGCATGTGAGCAAGACCTACCAGGCAGCTACCTCTGAAAGAATTCTCTGTAGTAACTCAGAACCCTTCCCATATAGTGTCCCATCTCCAGCTGTTGGGGATTTTTGCTACTGGCAGTCGCTGATGGGCGACATGCCATTGTGGATAGTCCCATCATATCCTCCCACATAAACTTATTAACTGCAGTCTTGAAGCCAGTTAGGTTTTTTGCCCCCAACTATTCTCTTGGGAGGCTGTTCCAGAACTTCACTCCTCTGATGGTTAGAAACCTTCACCTAATTTTGAGCCTAAACTTCTTGATGGCCAGTTTATATCCACTTGTTCTTGTGTTCACACTGACGCTTAACTTTTATATAACTCCTCTCCCTCCCTGATATTTATCCCTCTGATGTGTACATAGAGAGCAATCATCTCCCTCAACCTTCTTTTGGTTAGGCTAAACAAGCCAAACTCTTTGAGTCTCCTCTCATAAGGTAGGTTTTCTATTCCTTGGGTCATCCTCGTAGCCCTTCTAGGATTCAAATTCATCTTTCTTAAACATGGGAGACCACACAGTATTCCAGATGAGGTCTCAGTATGCCTTATATAATGGTACTAACACTTCTCTGTTTCTACTGGAAATACCCTGTGTGATGATGGTGCCCATGAGAGTCAGCTGAGGTCACTTAATTAGGGTGAACGGCAAACAGAGCAGACAAACCCCAAAAGCTGGTGGATATTCCAATACTTAGCTTTACCAAGCCAGAACAAAACAGCTTCTATATTACCTCACTGGTTACTCAGAAGTCCAAATAAAGCAGTTGCCTTAAAGTACCCAGCCTCAGACCTCCATCCAGACACACATGTCAAACATATGATGATAAATTCTGAAAATCTTATATCATATAAAAGAAAAGTTCTCCCAAACGCCAAAGGATCAGCCACACACCCAGGTCAAATAATAACTTAGATCTTACCCAAAATACATGCTTATAGCCAATTCTTAACAACTAAACTAAACTAAAATTTATTAAACAAGAAAAGAAAGTTGGTTGAAAGACCAGTATACATACTGACTTGAGTTCAATTTCTTGAGGTCCAGATATATAACAGAGATGGTGAGTTTGTAGTTGCCAGAAATTTTTAGAAATAGTCTATAGGTTATAGTCCAATGTCCATATTCAGAGTGACTCCAGTCAGTGACTGGGGATCTCAATTCCTATGGCTTAGGATTTCCCCTTCTTGAAACCCAAAGCAAATCTGAGCTAAAACAGGCGGGTGTCCCAGGGTTTTTATACATTTTCCAGCAGCCTCTTGGCCTGAGAGAATGAGCTTAATCTTGTGTCTCCCAAACATCCTGGCAATTAGCATAGTGTAATTTATCTGTTAAACAGTTCATATACAGTTTATCACAACCATCAAAGAGACATATAGACAATAATACTATTTCACTCAAATGTCATCATAAATGTTAATATTCCTTTTCTGATCTTTGAATCAAAGCTAGCTATAGCAATAGACAAGACTTGTTTGCTTACATCACAAGACCTGAGCAAACATCTACCCTTCTATCTCTAACAATGCAGACTTACATTTCAAAGCTCTATTCATTTACATATCTTCCTAACAAGTTTTTAAAGTTCAGCCATGGATCAGGTCAGTCTGTGAGTTAATTAACTCTTTTTGTGGCCCTGCCTCACCTTTCAATGAAATATTACACTCATAACATCACACCTTGCCTGATGCATCCTAGGACCGCACTAGCCTTTTTCATGGCTGCATCACATTGATGTCTCATAAACCTCCTGTGATCAACTAATACACCCAGATCTTTCTCTTCCTTTATTGCTTCCAACTGATTAAATCTGCAGTTTATAGCAAAAATTCTTGTTGTTAGTCCTTAAACACATGACTTTCCACTATTAAATTTAATCCCATTTCTATTATTCCAGTTTACAAGGTCATCCAGACGTTCTTGTATGATATTCTGGTCCTCCTCCATATTGGTTATACCTCCCAACTTTGTGTCATCGGCAAATGTTATTAGTGCACGCACACTTTTTGTGCCAAGGTCAGTAATAAAAATGTTAAATAAGATCCCTGAAGAACTCCACTTGTAAACTCCCTCCAGCCCGACAGGTCACCTTTCAGTATGCCTGTTGTAGTCTTTCCTTTAACCAGTTCCTTATCCACCTTTTGAATTCTCATATTAATCCCAATCTTCTTCAATTTAATTAATAATTTTTCATGTGGAACTGTATCAAATGCCTTACTGAAATCTAGGTGGATTAGATCTACTGCTTTCCTTTCTCTACACAAACAATTCTACAAATACATGAGAAGCAAGAAGAAAATCAAGGACAGACTAAGCCTGTTACTCAATGAGGGGGGGGAAACAATAACAGAAAATGTGGAAAAGGCAGAAGTGCTAAAAAATTTTGTTTTCGTTTCACCAAAAAGGTTAGTAGCGATTGGATGTTTAACATAGTGAGTCTATTTTTTAAAAAATCATTGATTTTTTCCACCTTGCAGCTCCCTGGCCACCATGGAAGGGCAAGGGACCCTGGCAGTTCCCTGGCCGCCAGGGAATGGGGGAGCCCTGCAGTTCCCTGGCCACTGCAAGGGAGTCAGGGGAACCCTGCAGACCCCTGAACGTGGGGGCAGGGGGACCATGGAGCTCTGAGCTCCCATGGGTGATGGGGGCCCCGGAGCTCCCAGCCACCCTGCAACTGTCCAGTCCCTTCTCATTTTATCATGGATGTTTTTACTAAAAGTCAGGGACAGATCACGGGCTTCCTTGGATTTCTTTTATTGCCCATAACCAGTTTGACTTTTACTACAAATATCCATGACAAAATCTGAGCCTTAATGATAAGTAACAGTCAGCATGGTTTTGTCAAGAACAAATCGTATCAAACCAACCTAATAACTTTCTTTGACAGGGTGACCAGCCTTATCGATGGGGGGAAGCGTTAGATGTAGTGTATCTTGACTTTAATAATGCTTTTGATACTGTGTCGTATGACCTTCTCATAAGGAAATACAACTTAAATGGAGCTGCTATAAAGTGGATGGATAACTGGTTGGAAAACCGTTCCCAGAGAGTAGTTCACAGTCAAGCTGGAAGGGCATATCAAGTGGGGTACGGCAGGGACCAATTGTGAGTCCAGTTCTGTTCAATATCTTTATCAATGATTTAGATAATGGCATAGAGAGAGTACACTTATAAAGTTTATGGATGATACCAAGCTGGGAGGGATTGCAAGTGCTTTGGAGGATTGGATTAAAATTCAAAATGATCTGGACAAACTGGAGAAATGCTCTGAAGTAAATAAGTTGAAATTCAATAAGGACAAATGTAAAGTACTCCACTTAAGAAGGAACAATCAGTTGCATACATACAAAACGGGAAATGACTGTCTAGGATGGAGTACTGTAGAAAGGGATCTGCGGGTCATAGTGGATCACAAGCTAAATGAGTCAACAGTGTAACACTATTGCAAAAAAATCAAGTAATTCTAGGGTGTATTAAGAGGAGTGTGGTAAACAAGACATGAGAAATAATTCTTCCATTCTACTCCACGATGATTAAACTTCACCTGGAGTGTTGTGTCCAGTTCTTGGTGCCACATTTCAGGAAAGATGTGGACAAATTGGAGAAAGTCCAGAGAAGAGCAGCAAAAATTATTAATGGTCTAGAAAACATGGCCTATGAAGGAAGATTGAAAAAAAGTTGTTGTGTTTCGTCAGGAGAAGAGAGGACTGAGAGGGGACATAACCTTTTATGTATTTGAAAACTGTTATTTATTTTATTTTATTTATTTAAGAAGGAGGGAGAAAAATTGTTCTTCTTAACCTCTGAGGATAGGACAAGAAGCAATGGGTTTAAACTGCAGCAAAGGCATTTCAGGTTGGACATTAGGAAAAACATCCTAACTGTCAGGGCCGTTAAGCACTGGAATAAATTGTCTAGGGAGACTGTGGAATCTCCAGCACTGCAGATTTTTAAGAACATGTTAGATAAAAACCTGTCAGGGGTGGTCAAGATAATACTTAGTCCTGCAATGAGTACAGGGGACTGGACTAGATCAGTGGCTCTCAGTCTTTCCAGATTACTGTACCCCTTTCAGGAGTCTGATTTGTTTTGCATACCCCCAAATTACACTTCACTTAAAAACTACTTGCTTACAAAATCAGATCTAAAAATAGAAAAGTGTCACAGCACACTATTACTGAAAAATTGCTTACTTTCTCATTTTTACCATATAATTATAAAATAAATCAATTGAAATATAAATATTATACTTACTTTTAGGTGTATAGCATATAGAGCAGTATAAACAAGTCTTTGTCTGTATGAAATTTTAGTTTGTACTGACTTTGCTAGTGCTTTTTACGTAGCCTGTTGTAAAACTAGTCAAATATCTGGAAGACTTCATGCACTCCCTGGAAGGCCTCTGCATACCCCCAGGAGTACGTGTACCCCTGGTTGAGAACCACTGGACTAGAGGGCCTCCTGAGGTCCCTTCCAGTCCTATGTTTCTATGATTATTCCCCATCAAGAAGAGAACTTATCCTTGTGTTTTGACTTTACATCATATTGAGTTGAATGTGGGATGTTTTATTAATTGATATGTAAGCAGGGTCTGAATGAATTCTCCCCTGACAGCTAGCTGGGAGAGGGCAAGGCTTTGGGTGTGTTTATGTAAATACAGTTTGCTCCTGCTCTGCTTAGATATTCAGCACATAGAGTGGTGTCAAAGTAAATCAATTTTGGCTGGTGTTGGGTACAAATCACTTTAGTACTGAATGCAGGGATAATGAAAAGCTATTACCAAAATCTTGTAATTATTGTAGGAATATAGGAAAGCAAGACTGTACTTAGCTTGTCCCAAATGAGAGGGGTCACCTTCAGCTGAAAGGATCTCATTAAGCCAGAGGCTTGAATGTCGGAGCCCTGTGAAAGTAAGAGGGGCGGGGACAGTCAGGAGGTGTGTGGACTCTTCCTATGAGTCCCCGGACTGGTTTAGTGTGTTCCTCCCTACTGTTTAAAGAATAAAGCTAAATAGGGTTCATTAGGAGCCTCTTTGTTCTAAAAATCAGTTGTGTGGAACTGTGTTTCTGCCCAGACCTGAAAATCACTGAGAACTGAAATCATTTGAGATGGGGCAGTGTTTCTGCCCAGCCTACAAAGAGCTGAAAATCATTGAGACTGATATGCAAAGGTCACAGCAGAGAGAGGCAAGTGGCAACAGAAAGTGACTGACAGTTGGCTTACGAACAAGTGGCTGGTGAGGTAGAGAGGTGTAGAGAGTGGCCAGTAGGGTGACTGGCAGAGAGGTGCAGCGAGTGGTGGAGTGAGTAAGGTGCCTCCTTGCTGCTACCCAGGGTGGGAGGTGAACTCTGAGTCTGCATTGACCAAGGACAGCAACTGTCAGTAGGGTGCAGAGAAGGGGCAGGCACGCTAAAGGGACTTTTGGGTTGCTGGACTTAAGAACCTGAGGGGAAAAGGACACTGCCCAACTTACGTGGGGGTGGGTCTTTTGCTCATGGCTTATGTTTATGAACCCCATTTGTGGTGGTGTCCCAAATTAATGCCAAGTTACTTCCCTCCTTTTAATAAAAGTCTCTTTTTTCTATACTCAGACTCTGTGCTTGCAAGTGTGGAAGTATTGCCTCTCAGAGGTGCCCAAGGGTGGTGTGTAATTTTCCCAGGTTAGTGGGTGGGGGTTGAGCCGGTTCTGTGTTGTATTGAGAGAAAGGAACCCCCTAGATATTGCACCCAACTCTGGTCGCTGCTGGCTTTGCCTGGCAGAAAGGTTACAGATCTAGTCTGCCTAGTTGCAGATTCAGTAACAGAAGATTTATATATTTTAAATAACAGACATTTTTGTAACCAATTTCTGTGTATTTAGAGGGGTACTGGCAGGTTGGTGGGGGAGAGGAGGAAGGAGAGTTATTTAAACTCCACAGAGATCTGCTCCTTCCTGTAATGATGTTAGCAGTATGCTGCTAACTTCTCAAAGTTTTTTGCTCAAATTTTTGTTAAAAGGCTTCACTTTTAACTTTACATGTGCTCATTGGTTGAAACTTTATCTAATACACAAGACTTAATATGAAGTGCTTTGAATGCATTACACAGTAATCTTCAGACAATGCGTCTGATTCATATTTTGAATAGTTACATTGTGCTATTACATTAAATTTTAATCTATTAAATTTCAATCCATTAATGGGAGAGAAAGGAGGAAGGATTTGTACTTTTAAAGAACAAAAACCCCAGAACCGTTCTAAAACATAATCTTTGACTGAAAGGAAATTGGTTCAAAATTAATTTTTGTCACATTCTCATATTAACTTAAATTATGGCTGGTCTTGTAAATTAAGATGTACAACATTTTTCATCCTTTGTAATTATATTTGTTCTAGAAATATAAATTGATGCTAATTTTTAAAAGAAAATGTGGAACATGATTTAAGCTGTTATTTCCAAAGAACCTTTATTACAAAAAAAAAAAAAAAAAAGGGGTGGGGGGGGGGAATCATAATCAAAAGCCAGACTGAAAAAATTCCTAACATATGAGCAGGAGGTGTGATTTTTAAAGTCCATTCGTATACCTGTGGTGCATTGTGAGGCCATGTTAAAGGCAAAGTAACTTATTCTGCACAAGAAGTGTATATACATAGAATAACGGCTTAATGTAGCCACATTGCTTTCATAAACATCTGTTACATATTTTTAACAATTAGCTATTCATTTCCTAATCTATACAGTTACTGTAAATCTGCGGACTGGTTAACAAAGGTTTAGACATCTTCTTTTGTGAGGTTCCTTCATACTGATAAAACCATGCTGACGCTCCAGTCTCCTTTTGGCTGCATGGAACTGCAAATTGGTCCTTAGCACCCTTGCAGGTCCTGCCTTTTGAACTACTGAGAGATGGGTGTTTGATTTCTCTTACATAAAATGACATCTCACTCTATGAATTAGTGAGACATTGTGGGATTTTTCTGCAGGGATTTACTGCTTTTTTGTTTGTTGTAAACCAAAGTGGTGAGTAAAACAGTGTCTCTTATTTTCCTCCTAAAGATGCTTATTTGCTTTTGTCTGGCTCTTGTTGTGTTCTTTCCTTTTTTGTCCATCTTCTAGGTATGAGAGGGGGAAAAGTTACACACCTTGAATATTAGGAAGGCATTACACACATTTGTGAAAAGGATGCTAGAAATGAAGAGTTCAGATCTCCTATTCATCCTGTATCAGAGTTCTGAAAGAGCTTTGAAATCTAAGGCTTCTCTAGCCAGTAGGTGAGTGAATCAGAGAGCCTCACTGAGCTACATGCAAAGAGCCCATGATCATCAAGCCCTGCTGACCAGGGTAATTGCTACCTGGTTTTCTGAGTAGAAGAGGCAACTTCTTTTGCAAGATGTAAGGCTAACACTCAGACATCAGTCAGTGCTTTCTCGTGTCACTACAAAATTTGCATGCAGGCTTTTGCAGATTTCTACTTGGACAAGGTTATATATGGAAGGCATGTTCTAACACTGGGTAATGCTGCAGAAGCTGTCACTATCGTGACTGGTATCTTTGAAAGTTAGAGAAGTAATTTCTGACAATCACAAAGTTCACACAGTTTTTTGTTTCACTTGATGATAGTAGATTCTGCTGTTCCCAAGAGAAACATGTCTAAATGACGACAAAAACACATTAATAAAATTCAAAGGTATCAAAATCCTCACCACAGATCTCTTATGAATGGAAAGGTTATGCTTTTTCTGATTTCTTCATAAATATTTTTTTACAAGAAGGAATACGTTATGGGTAAGAAACTCCTACTTCATGTGCCTGAACTGAAAAAGAGGGAATATTTTTTCCCATTCTAGGGAAAGGCAAACTATTAATTGCAAGAAAAATAAATTAAGATTTCTGGTAGCCTGCTAGAAATAGTTGTTAAAACAACTCCTTACTCTTCAAATGAAGGAAGATGAACTGACAGTTGAGGATTAGATTTAGAAGCTTCCATAAAATCTCCTTACCTCTAGGCCACATGACCCACGCTTCCAATGGTTTTAAATAGATTGTGATTGCTAGTGAGCTCCTATATCTCAAGGTTTTAATCTTAGACCCTAATCAAAGGCAAAGTTAGTTATGTTGACTAGTCTCCTTTCAACAGGGACTCCGGTTGGTACTTTGGCTGAGCGCTTGAAGAGATATCTGTGTCCACCACCACCTGAGCAAGGTTCTGAGTGTGTCAAAGACTTGCTATGCTATGGTAAAGCAGATATATTTTTGTCTAGCTGGATGTTTTTATATTAACTGTGAAAGAAAATTGCTCTCTTGGAACTAGATTAGAAATTAGGAATTTGAAGCCCAAAACAGCTGATATCCCTGCCAAAATGGCTGGTGCAAAATACTTTGGGGAGCTGTAACCAAGAAGATCAGAGGCCCCATAGAACTGATGACAATGGACTCTGGTTGGAAGAAGAGAAATAAATCTTCAACATATTTTCAATGAGACACTGGAGAGAAGGACTAGAAAGAGTGCTGAAGGGGCCAGGCTGTGATGCAGCTGGTATGGTATTTTTGCAGCTACATGTGGAGATTCCTTTACAAGCTGTAACCAATAAGAAAGTGTGGAGCCCAAGTGGCTACCTTCTTTTTCACTGCAAAGGTTGACATTAGATGCTTCGTTGTGAGCTAACTGTTTTGGCACTCTGTCTGTGCATAGGGCTTGTGCCCAAGAATAATGGTCTATTGCAACATCTAAATCTACAAGTAAGCAATTTGCTTTCAGACCTGCTAATCTAATTTCTCAAAGTCCAATAATATATTAGTCCAGAGATCCTACTCTGTATTTGTTGCAGTACTAAAAGTTTGAGAGGTCCCTCTTTATTTCTAGAGATGTTTTACAGATTTTAGTTATCGGGAGGTTTTGTTATTATTTTTGATTTTGCATTTCATGTTTCCTTTACAGTGCATACTTGTCCTAGATGAAGTTTTTAAGCTTGTTCTTTCTTCAAGTGGAATTATTTGAGATTTGATTTTCACTTTTACTCTTCACTACTTACGTAGTGCTTGAACTGGAGTACACAACTAGTATAGCTCCCTTTTTGGGGGGTTAAAGTCTCAAAGTTTGGTTTATTTCGTCTCCAGCTCCTGGTAGGAGATCATATTGCCCGCTAGACTGGCATTTTCTGGCTTCGGAGAAATTAAATTTGCAGGTAAGAAATTACCTTTTTTTACATAGGTATAATTGGGAAGATTAAATTTACTTAAAAATGAAAGTGCTTGGGTAAATATTGTCTCGTTCAACCCCCATTGACGTGAATTATGGTGCTGATCAATGTGAGAGTAGAAGCCTTAATTCCTATTGAGCTTGTGCTTTTTTTAGATTTATTTTTTCTGGATTTGAGATTAGTTAATACTTTAACTCCCATAATGATTCCCAAATTTAATATGTTTATGGTACGTACATTAGCTGAGAATTCTACCAGCGAGAGCACGAAATAGCTACCTATTTCTTGTCTGCCTGCACCCAGAAACTTCAAATGAGTAACACAGTTCAGTCTACTATTAGATGGTAGTTTTTATTCTTTTGTTATTAGAGCTTCTCAAATTACCTAATCATTATTCTCTGTGTTAACCTAGTTATACGAGTCCTCTTGTTTAGGCATGGCAAGGCTGCTTGTTAATTTGACTTGTCAAATATTCCAGTAACAGTGCCCTGATGTAGGTGATGGCTACCTATTAGAATTTAATTTTTGGTGCTATCTGTTGGCATGCATACTTAAATGTCTTGATCACACACTTTTTAATAAATGCTAATACGCCTGTTGGGGAAAAGGTGAACTAACTGAAAACTGATCATCTTAGTTGGCTGGAATCTTTTTCACATTCTAATCAATGTAGTTAAACCGACCTAATTTTCTAGTGTAGAATATCCAGGTCTATATCTTTGTTTGTATACCAGGCCATCAATGTGCATGCACTTTACAAAGCACATTAAACAAGTTAAAAGACACAGTACCTGTCCCAAATAGCTTACAATCTAAATGACTAGACAAACATACAGAAATTAACTTAGAATGGAGTGTGGGAGGGAGAGAAGGGGTCACAGTCATTAGATTTCATCCCTAACATGGAGAATAGAGGCACTGTCATTAAGCTGCTTGAAGAGTTGGCCTGCTGCTTACCTAGCACAGTGCATTTAAAAATGACTTTTTTCTTTTATAGTTGTTCTGTGTTTTTTTTTATTTCTGTCCTTTTTATAATTTTTCAGTCTTGAATAATATTCACATTCAAATGCCAACTTAAACTTGCTAAAGAAAGTAATGATATTATTTTAGCCAATTAGAGATCATAAAGTCTTATTCTTTGTTGTTACTGTTGTTCTACTATTCTAATAAATCAGTGCTTTAAAATATTTGTCCATTTCTGACATTTGACAATGTTTGACTAGTATTTCACCAGTCAGTTGACCGATTATTTTTGGACTGTTCAAATACTCAACCCTAATCTTATCGGTTTTATACGTGTAAATGTAGTAGCAACTCTGTAGAAAGGAGTCCATATTTTCTTTGAACGTAATCTTATTATCTAATATTCAGTAAACAGACCTATTAAAAAGATATGTTTGATGTCAGGAAAGGTTAGTCTGATTCAAATAAAAAGGGAATTTGTAATAATTGCAGCCTGTTAAAGATCTTTAGCCGTAAAAATATTACCAACTTTTAGTTTGATTACCGATTTTATTTAAGTAAATGTAGCACAGAGAGACTGGCAAACCTAATTAGAGTAGGAGGATTAATATACTAATTAGTAATCTGAGTTTGGGGTAAACTATTTTATAATTGTTAAGCATAATATTACTAGGGATATTTTAATTATTTTTAATGTATACAATAACATAATACAACATTGTGAATTATACACTGGAAGGGCTTCAGAAAAACCTTATACAGTAGTAGTAGCCTATGTTTCTGTGAAACTTACACCTCAGTGTAACATTAAAAAGAATTTTTTGTATTCTTTCTCAGCACACACTAGTCATAAACTGTTAATATCCTGCATTTTGGTGTACAGATTTTCCTCAGCTATCTGAAAAAATAAATATACTAGATTAATCAATGTTGGGTAAAACAGCTGATAAATATTCAAGTGGGGAGCTGATTGTATAGAGATGTCTGTTCCTGAATACAGGGTCTGTGAACACTTAAAGCCCTATGAATCCATAGTGTTTTCACCTGAAGTCTTCACTAATCCAATTTCTCCCTAGTTCTTAAATAAACAACTTAAGGTTTGAAAGTCTGAACTATGTAGAAGAGTTGCTATGAATAGTTGTTTAAACTTGATGCTGATACTAATGGCCATTGTTAAACTCCCTTGGATAGTGATAAGTATAATTGAATCCCTAGCAATTTCATTGACAGAGCAGATGTCTCTGCAGTTGCCGCAGATGCTTAGCGGCAGTTGGGATGAGGGACGGCTCCAGGCCCCAGCACACCAAGCTCATGCTTAGGGCGGCATGCCGCGGGGGACACTCTACTGGTCGCCGGGAGGGCAGCAGGCAGGCCGCCTTCGGTGGCATGCCTGCAGAGGGTCTGCCTGTGGAAGGTCCACCGGAGCCACGGGACCGGTGACCAGCAGAGCGCCTCCCATGGAATGCCGCCATGCTTGGGGCAGTGAAATGTCTAGAGCTGCCCCTGTTGGGAGTATGTTAGCACTGATGAGAAGATGCATCCTCAGTATTTCAGCTATAATAAGTAGTGATCCGTTAATAAGACAGAAAATGTAATTGTTATTTTAAAGCAGGGACAGAGTGCTTTAAAGTGGTATATGGAACGGAGATGTACTGTAAGGTTAGGGCAGTGGTTCTCAGCTTATTTATCATTGTGGGCTGCACGGGCCAGGTGGCAGGGCCGAGGCAGCCAGGCACAGCTGCCCCAGAACCTGGAGCTCACAGAGCTGTCTGGGAGCCCTGGATTCCTGAACCTGCAGGGCTGGCTGGGAGTTCCGGACCCCGCTATGTGGGGCAGCCCAGACCCCACCCCGCCGCACCAGGTAGCTGGGAACCCAGATCCAGCCATGCAGGCTGGCCGGCCTTTAGCCAGACCTAGCTGTGTGCTAATTGGGCCGCTATTTGAGAACCGCTGGCTTAGGGGTTTTTTATACATCTGGCCTGAGTCATATTTTTTTTAATCATGTACTTATTATTGCATGTTTTTCTCTGATCTTTCTCACTTCCTGTTCTCTTTAAAAAGTTACTAAATGCAATGGCATTTTGACTCAATTCAGATTTTAAATTTTTTTTGATGAATGTATGAGTTGTTTGACAAAAGATATTTTTAAAAAAATCTAGCACCAATAATGGATAGATGAAACTTTAATCCTCAAATAAATCACCTGTGAAAGGTTATCTGAAAAATATGTAAATTCTATTTTTGCATGTGTATCTTTTACACACACATTTATTTGTTCTCTCACATGCACTATGGGAAGTGAATGCCATGAAATGTGATGAGGGGATTTTAGCACATCTGGACATTTGATATCTTAAATAAACTTCTGCAAAATGTATTCCATCCCCATGATTACTGATGTTCCTTTTCTTTATCAAGACCTAGACCATATCCTGATGCATGTGCTGCACTTAACATCCATTAGTGCTGAATTATCAGTTCTGTGAGATACAGCAAATTTCCCTCTCTTCCTCTTCAGTATTCAGTGGTGCTACATTTTCTATATCTGATAAAACCATTATATTTGTTGGGATGAGGGATGGTGCTCAGGCCAGAGAGAAACACTGGGAATGGGGAAAAGGCAATAACCATACTATTGAATATCGGAACCCCATGTTCACAGGCTTTCGAGTGGTAGTTGAGATGTCATTCACACAGTACATGCTCATACCTTGCAAGTAGTGGGAAGCTAGATGCTGTGGCATGGACTATGTTTCAGACAATGTATGTGCAAAATGTATGCTAACATTCTGGGTTTTCTCTTTCTTTTGAGGGGGTGTCGAGGTTGGGCCATCTACCACCTAAAGCCAAAATATATTTATTTTTTATTTTTGCCATTCTCATCTCTCTTTATATATGATGCTCCTTCTGGAGACAAGGCCCTTTGATCAGAACTTTAGCTTTCAGTTCATGCTTTCACTTAAAGAAATCTGGGGCACTTTGCTAGTTGATCCAACTAGATGGGAGTGGTGCTCTCACATCATCAGTGTTCAGGACCAAGGGGAAATGCATGCAGGGCCGGCTCCAGGCACCAGCGCAGCAAGCAGGTACTTGGAGTGGTGAACAGAGACGGGTGGCACATTCACCTCTTCGGCAATTTGGTGGTGGATCCCTCCGTACCTCTCAGAGGGAAAGACCTGCCACTGAATTGCTGCTGAAGAATGAAGCAGAGGTGGTAGAGCTGCTGTTGAAGTGCTGCTGATCATGGCTTTTTTTTTGTTTGCAGCTTGGGGCAGCAAAAACACTGGAGCTGGCCCTGAATGCATGTACACTGTAGCATTATGCACTGTGACCCAGTTCAAGGCCTTTATTCAGTTAAGTGATTCTGATGTAGTTTGAAAGAAAAATCATAAAAATGTCTATCTTGTGATGTCTGAAGTAATTTTTCTATGGTTATATAACACATGAGAAACTACGTGTCCTTTGTAAACAAGCAGTAAATAAAGATCTGATGGTTTTCAAAAAGAATAGAAAAGTTCTATTATTTTGTCTTGTCCTTGAAAGATTTTGTTGTTTTATACTATACTTTGCAATCACAATTATGAATGCAAACTTTCTGATGGGAGGAACATGTAACCCTACTGCTATGATTGGTTTTATTTCTGATTTCTTCTTTTGAAGGTCTTGAATTAAAGCTTCTGTAATCTGTTATAGTTTTGTCAACATATTTGGCTAAATGCCAACATGTTACTACATTTTGTTTGCAGATAAAGCTGTATACTTGTCATCTAGGACATGATATTCTTGGAAGGGTATCTGAGTTTGTGCTATATAAAACATGATGATGCATTACTACTTTTTTACTTGTGTCTTGTACTAAGCTTAAAGCTCAAGACAGTAGGATTTGGGACAAAATAAAATAGGAAACTTTTCTACTTATTCAACTGCCCTCTAAAAATGTGTAGTTTATGTATTGAACGATGAGCATGTGGTTATACTGTGTAAAGCTTTAAAACACACAACTGAAATATCCAATGTTCTTTACAATACTACAGATAAAAGTAGATGTAATTATTACTATTCCCTTTTTAATGGCAAATTCCTAATTTTATTATATGCCTTTACCTAGACTTGATGCTTAATAAGATCTCTTCAGAGTTGTTTTAGTTATATTAGTTTGCTAAAACTTGAAGGTTGACTTTCAAAGAAGTAAAGAAACAATTTAAAATGGAAGTATCTTGGAAGAAATTTTATGGTTGGAGTTAAGGAGGCACTAATAAATTAACAATGTTATAATTTCCTTGCATAATTTTAATTTTTTAACTGCAGTTAACACTGTGCCATGGATTTTAAAGTTCTAGCCACCACTGCCCTCAGATTCTTACAGTTCTATTTTTTCTGTGGGTCTCCAAAAGAACTGTTTTCTTCAATGTCTTGCACAAATAACTTTATCCGCCAATTGTCCTTGCCTAACCAATTTTTGTATTGTATTGTATTGTGTTTCTCCTTTGCTTTGTGAACTTTTCATTAGAATGCTAAATTATCCAAAAAAACCCCAACAACAACAAAACAACCTTGGTGTATAAATGGTAACTATCTTGTTAAAAATTTAACAATAATATTCTTCCAATTGTTAAATAAGTGTTACAGCAAGAGTACAGAGTGGTTTGCAATCTTCAGTGTACTCATTCTAATGACAAAAAGTGCACTTTTGAACCACTGATGACAGCAGAAAACTCAAATGTTGAAATACAACTGTTCTCAAAAGTAATGTTCAGCTTCACATTATAATTGCTCCCAGAGAACTATCCTGAGTAAAATGAGTATAGCTGCCTTCTAAGAGTGGTGTCGTGTCTGGAATTCATGCTGTTCTGTGCCCCTTTCCCTTTCTAAGTAGGGGAGTGCTCAACAATATTTGGATGTTGGATTTGTATATTCATCTCCAGTACACTTACATAATTCTCAGTGTGTTTGGAAAATTAAAATGCTTGTTTCCATATTTTTTTTTGCCATCCTTCATGCCTCTTTCCCTGCTCCTCCAGTTCAGGTCAATGTAACCCATCTCTTCCCTTTCCTACATTATACACTCCAGATATTTTTGGTGTGGTCGCTCCTTTAGCCGTTTCATCTATGAACTCTTCATTACCCTAAAGAATATTGTGCAGCTTGGTGCTGTAATTGACTTTCAAAATCAGTTTCTCTTTTAAACTGTTACCACATACTTATGTAAAAGCAGCAAAGAGTCCTGTGGCACCTTATAGACTAACAGATGTATTGGAGCATGAGCTTTTGTGGGTGAATACCCACTTCGTCGGATGCATACGAAGTGGGTATTCACCCATGAAAGCTCACGCTCCAATACGTCTGTTAGTCTATAAGGTGCCACAGGACTCTTTGCCGCTTTTACAGATCCAGACTAACACGGCTACCCCTCTGATACTACATACTTCTGTAATCCCCCTTAATATATTGGAAGCAAGCACCATATTTGCATGACTTTCCATAGAGTCCCTGTTACAATGGAGCCCTATGATACTGTGTAGAGGGACTGTTAAAGAATAAATCAAGCTCCTTCAGCAATACTAGTGATATGTTACAAGCACTGAGAGCACTGCTATTACTTTATTTTGACATTATTGTTATTTCAGTACTCCTGAGATTATTGGAGAACTGTTGTATGTACTCTGAGCGCTATGTGTGGATTTGAGTCCCATCTTGCAATGGAAAATGTCTTCCTCTACTAACTATATGGTAGCTCAAACTATATTAATTTTACAATTAGATTTGCAAAGAATACTTCAAGAGAAATTTATTTTCACCTGATTTTACAATTGGTATTTATGGCTAACATCCGAAATCTAAAGAATGTGGATACAACTATGTATTTTCTCCAACACTGATCAGTAATAACTTGTTTCAGTTACAGTACTTGTAAGTAAAACAACAATTAAAAATGTGAATCTAAATATAAAGGAAAACAAGCCAACTGTTTGTTTGGTTCTTGTTTCAAAAGCGAAAGCATGTTCAATGAGAGGAAAATGTACCTCTACATACTACTGTAGGCACATGTCTCCTCTTGAGCATTGGGGAGTGGCAAAGTGGAATCCTGTCAAGAGTATCTGTAGATTTTTACTTTCTTGATTTCCTTTGGGGAGATACCAAGTTTGGTTAGGCAGAGTTTCAAAATTTATTTTTCTAAATTCTTATAAACTCTTTTTTCTCTGTGGAATAATGTTTTGGGTATCCTGACAGGGTGAAGACTTGAGTAGCAGAACACCTTGAGTAGCAGAAACCTAGGTTACACACTAATAACTGGATTTCTGCTTTTGTCATCTCTACATAGATCAACATTTTGCCCTTCTTGCTATTCAGCTACCTATTTCTCCAATGAGCGAACACTGGCACTGAGAGCTGTATGGTAGTAGCACATAGTTATAGGACAGTTTAACACTCCGCATACAAAATTGCCTTGGCTCATATTCATGACATTTTAAATTTCAACAGATTTGGGTTGTCTGGGTAGTGTTCACTACAAACCCCAGAAAGGGAGGGAATATGTGAAGGAGATGATGCAATAGAAGAATTCATAGTATGTGAAAGTAACCAAATTGTGACTCTGTCGTCCAGCTATGTGAAATTCCCCACTTTTGCCTTGTGAATCCTTCATGGCGGGAAAAAGGCTCCTCAAAATTTTCCCCACTGTGGAACTTCATCATTTTTTCTGTTACAAAAATGGCTACATTTTATGCATAAATTTCCTGCCTCATAATGATGGGGGAAGCCCGCACCAAAAGAGGAAAAAAAAATCTGGAGATGACAGTAACCTGCCCTTCTACTTTACCCTTTTGGAGGCTTCTGATTCCTTATATGGTATTGGGGAGCCTCTACGGGATTCTGGTCTAAATGTTTTGATTGTCCAGAAGATAAAACTGCATTGCAAAAACAAAACACCTATGTAAAGAAAAATCTACACAATACATTACTTGCTAATGCACATAAATACAAATGAATTTTAACTCATGAGAGAATATCATCAAATTATTGGTAATGTAGTTCAGTATTTCAGACAAAACACTGACTGTCAGGAGGATCTTATGTTCCAATTATTGAACGTCTGACTGTGTGCAACACTGACTTCTCTCAACAGATGTGAGCAATACGGTGTGAAGCCACATTTAAGGTTTCCCCTGGATAAATTAACAGATGAATCTACCTTTTCATTAACCTTCTGTTTTGCTCTCCTGTAAGAGTTGGTTGCTATTTCCATTATACTGTTTGAAAAAAAGGTGGTGGTGTACTTAAGACAAAGCGTTGTAATCTAAAGACCTGGGTCTTGCTCCTGCCTCTGTTAAAGACTTCCTGTGTGATCTTGAACAAGTGATTTAATACCTTGGTGTCTCCATTTCCTCATCTGTAAAATGAGAACTGTTGTCTATGTCACAGGATTGAAGTGAGGCTAAAATAATTCAGGCTTGTAAAATGCTCAGTAGCACTTTCTATATGAGTGGCTTAGATATGCAAATTATTTCTAGTAATTATTATAAGGTATTTTCAGCTAGTCTTTGTTAATACTTCTGGACTGACCTATGGTATGCACACTGTCATCCTATAACTAAATTGGCCTGAACATTTCAGTTCTGTTCCAGGAAAAAAAGTTTTCTGATTAGATTTTATTTTGTGCAAAAAAACCTTAAGAAATAATAATAATTTTTAAATGTAGATACTATGTATGCAACTGATTCTCTATCTATCCTGCAGAATAATAGGTCTTCTGATGTTCAGTAATGCAGTCAAAAATATATCTTTAAGATGCAATTGTTTTTTCAGACGGTAAAGCGTAATTTCAGCTTTTTGTTTTTCTGTTCTTACACACTGATTTCTCTTAGGAAAAGAGAACTCATCAAAATTACCTTTTGTTAGTTGTATCAGAATAGTGTTCAAGCAGACGTTATTTAAGAGGAAACATCATCCTGGATAGGATTCTTTGTTATATGCTTCCTTAGTGTGACTTGAAACAGTACATTTAATGGAATAAGATTCACTGTCTTTATGTTAACAGAACTGTGCTAAAGAATAATGATCTGAGATCAAGACAAGAGTTAACTACCCACCTCACCAATCAGTGGCCTTCCCTGGGAGCTCTGGATGTCAATGCTGTTGCCTTGGATACTCTGCTCTATAGAAAGCACAGTCAACAATGGGATGAGTAAGTTTTGGTTTTTGTTCACTCTTATGGGGGAGGGGGGAGACAGTACTCAGAATCATACTAATATCGCCTCTGTTTCCCTGACACATCATCTGCTAATGTACCCTCTAATACCAACTGTGTCCTTAGGGCCTGGCTACCTGCGCATGATGTAGAAAAGTGTAGGGGTTAGGATGCAGTTTAAATATTTAGCAGTTTGGAACTCAGACATTATGCACAATTGTACCACATGTACAGTTGTGGTACCAGATGAGGATCTGTGCATTGAATAAAAACATGAAAAGGAAATTCAGAGAGCAATTTTAGAATTTCATGTCAGAACTGACATACAGCAAGTTAGTGTTATTAATGAAAATCTATTTGGTTATGAACTAGGAAATAATACTGCAAATTGATGTTTGATATAGTTTTTAAACAATCACTTAATTTAGCTTGCTTAAATTTGGATGACTGATATAGCACAATAAAACAAGAATAATGAAGAATGAGCAGTCAAATATTTTTTAATGTGGCATATTCCAGAAAGTGCAAATTATTGTAATCAAATCAAGATGCAAAAACATCAGCATAAACTCCATTATCCGCTTACACACAGCAGAAATCTTTAATACATCATTACTATTATCTTTATCTATGATAATTTACAGGACGTATTGTCTCAAGTCAGCAAAGCACTTGATCACATGCTAAATTTTAAGTATGTGTCTGTTCCATTGAAGTGAGTGATACTGAATGGGACACGTGCCCATTGAAAGTTAAGCATATGCTTAAGTGCTTTGCTGAATTGTGGCCACAAATTGTATGACATCGCTGAATTATTTCCTATTCTAGAATGAGCTACTTCACTGTAGGTTATCGCAAATTTTAGGTAGCAAATTCTTAAATGAAGACTTCAAAATTTGATCTGCATTACAGTACTTTTACATATCAGGTGCAAAGTGCATACAACTATTTCATTTTAAACAGATACTTCAATATATTTTCTAAAATGAAAATAGTGCCAGCAGACCAGAATTTGAGCATCCCTACAGTAAATGAATCATTTTGCAATGGGAGAATTAAGTTTTCAATTCTAAGTTTTCAAGCATAGTGAAGAAATTAGTATTCAAAATTATCAATTTGTTCTACTGATCTGAGGTTATTAATAATTGCATCTTCATGTTGCTGCTTGATCTTCAATTGCTATAGATTAGGGGTCATTCAATCAACTAGAAATTTCAACCAGGAAGGTAACATTGTTGCTCTTAAATTTTAAATAGAAGTCCAATTAGAATTTGTGATACTATCATGTATAACAAAACTGGTAAATATGAAAAGCTGTGCTGCCAAGAGCAAATTTTAATAAAGTGTAATGGTAATAGCATCTCATGATGGCTATGAATGCCGTGTCACATGAGATTTCTTTAGTTTTTATGTTGTATTGAATTCAAAAAGTCATTTTAGAAAATGAGTAGGAAACAAAAATCCTCTTGTTGCTTTTCTCCTTTCCCTTTTTATATTATGTTGCTGCACCTCATTGTCTCCATGAGTACAGTTGCTCTAGTTCTTTCTCCCTTTAACAAATTCTTTCCAAGAAAATTGGTTTAAAGACTTTAACAACATCCTGTGGATGGATTATAAATCTGCTTCACACTGCAATGTTTTTCCTATTAACTTTTTAATAAATATAATATAAACATAATGAAATATACATAAAATTCTTGCAGTATATTTTAACCGTTTTGCTATACTTTCAACATTTAATTATATACAATATGAATGATTAAAATATAAATCAATTTTTATATTACACAGTTTACAAACGTTACTTATAAAAATCTAACTAGTTAAAGAATAATTATTAAAAGAAGATGAAAAAATAGAACCAAATTTCAGAGGAGGGGGATAGAGAGGGAAGGAAGTGGGTACAGAAGAGGGAGAGTTGAGGGAGGCCCATATATTTAATGGGCTCATTCAGTTACTTCCAAGAAAGCATACCTTTTCTTGGGTATTTCTATTATGTATACAATTCTTTCCATAGTGACCAAACTTATAATGTCTGTGCTCCAGTCTTCAATTGTTGGTCGCTTTTTGAATTTCCATTTTTGTAGTACTAGTCTTTTAGCAGTTGTTGTGGAATCTTCATCATTGGAGATTTTTTAAGAGCAAGTTAGACAAACCCCTGTCAGGGATGGTCTAGATAATACTTAGTCCTGCCTTGAGTGCACGGAACTGGATTCTCGAGATCCCTTCTAGTTCTATGATTAACGCTCTATTTAGCCAAAGGTTTTTTTTTTTTCAGATTTATTCAGCTTCCAGTTAACATTCATTAGGTTTAAAATTATATGTTTAGCTTTAATATGATTTTGTTTGATAGTAAAAAAGTTAACTCTGCAATTCAGATCTGCTCCAAACCTACAGATTCCTAGCATTCCCACAGCATATGAATTAAGTTAGCACCTGCTCTGACTCACAGCGCCGACATATGATTTTCTGATGCATTAATCATAAATGGAGGTTCAAGGAGCAGTTCAGAGCACTAGCTGAAATTTGTTTCTATTTGTTAGCAGATGATAATTGGCCTAGTTCTTCCTCCCATTTCTTTCTTAGAGACTCCCTGTTTAGTTCAAATTTGCTGACCAGTTGTGCATATAGTGTTGCCTTTGATCTTGGGAATCTGGGTAACATTTGGAGAAATGAAAGCAGTTCAGGTGGGTCAGGGTAGTTAAAGCATTAGGGTCAAACAGCTGGGATATAACATGTTACAATGGATATGTTGCTACTCCATCTTAGTCTCTAGATTGAATATTTCTTGTAATACTGTAAAAGGGAGGAAAGCATCATTTTCAATCAGTTGACTGATGGTCAAAATCCCTTTCCTTAATCCAGTCTGGCCAAGTGATGGGTTGCCTGCTATACAAAATTTTGAGTTGTCCCGGATAGAGACCTTGGTATGTAGAAGAGGGTGATTTATAAATTTAGTGAACATAGTATACCAAGTGTTTCTGGCTGCCACAGTAGTCAGTAATTGTTCTTTAGGGAATCACTAGTAATCCAAGTACAGTGCATGGGAAAGGGGTAAAAAAGCAACAAATTCTGCTACCAGCTGGAGCCAGTCCAGGGCCCTATAGCACAAGGGAATGAGCCACTGTGCTGCTTGGCTAAGAATTATTGCCTGATGGTGAACTTTAAAGCTGTGAAATCTAAACCCACTGTTTTGATAGGGAGCTATAATCTTTTTAAGGAGATTCTGGATTTGTTACCAACACCCCACTAAAAGGACCTGAACATGTTGTTTTTGATGGTAAAATAAAAGGGTGAGATATGGAGGGAGGGAATTCAGAATGAAAAGGATCCCGGAAAGAGCAGTCATTTTTTTTTAAATTTGTTCCCTAAAAGGAGATCGGTAGTGCCTGCCATCTATTTAAATCATTTGCTAATTGCTTGATTAATGGGGCTAGGTTAATCTTGACTATATTTTTAATTTCCTTAGAGAACATGATGCCAAGATACCTGAAGTTTGTCTGTTGCCATCTAATATGGGGCAGAATAAAAAGTAAAACCCTTCATTGGAGGGTTCTGCAACTGCCATGCATCTTTTAATCCCCATTTGTCCACGTAGTCTCTTATGTTTCCAGAATGCAATTGTGTATGCTGGAGCCAACCTGACTTGTCTTTTTTTTTTTAAAAAAAAAAGCCAACACATTTTTAAAATCTCCTGCTATGATGACTGAGCCTAATGGGATATTAATTAATTTGGGGAAAAATTAAAAACTTGGGTTATCTTTATCGGGTATCTATGTATTTGTTAGAGTGTATATAGAGAGTCAAAGATATTAGCCTTCACTAGCAAAAATCTACCTTCCTCATCTTTATTTACATCTAGAATGTGTCAGTTGAGTCTTCCGTGAAACAATATTGCCCCATTTTGGCCGAGGAGGAGAAATTGTTAAACACCCCCATCCATTACCTTCTAAATTTCTCTGCATCCAGGTCATTATGGTGGGTTTCCTGTAGGAAGAGGGTAAGGCAGACCAGGAAATGTAAAAACAGGTACAATGTGAGAAACAGGTAGAAAAACTGAGAAAAAGAAATGAAGTGATCAAACTGACCAAAGATCACTTAAAATACATAACTCCTATCCAAATGGAGATAGAACCTAAGTCACTGCCCCCATTTTCCCAGAACACCCAGTTGGGGGTACAGCTGGATTCCCTTTAGCTTTATAAAGAAGGAATAGTCTCATAACAAGGGAGGGCATGGTTTCTTCACTATTCATAAAAACATAAAAAAAGGTGTAGGGGGGAGCCAATGTCTAAACTTAAGAACAAAGCTATAATAGATGTACAAGAAAGTTATGCAAATTGTTTAAATAACTTTATTCTATCATAATTGGATCACTTGCAGATAAGAGTTTATTAGAAGAACAGTTCTTCCTAAACTTTGTCACCTAGAGCCTTGTCCATGCTGGATTATAGTCTGAACGATATTGCCCAATAGCCATATCAGTAATATAAATCAGCACAACACTTATTAAAACTCATTTAACAAAAATAAAAAATAAAAATAAAACCCTGGACTAATACTATTGAAAAAACAACTCAGATTCATACTAACACATTCTGAGTAATTTGATGAATCAAAATCAGCAATATAAAAATTATTCTTGGATAGGATTTTAGGAGATCAGATTTCTTCACATGTGGGGAATTGAAAAGATTCATCATTAAACTGAAATCTTAATTCCATTGTTTAGATGTGGTGTCTCTTATAAGTGTACATTTAAGGCAAATGGATGAATATTTTCAGATTTACTATAAACCCAGAATCTAGGAAATTAGATGGGGGGAAATTAAGTAAAATCATCAATGGGGAAGGGAAGAATTAAAAAAAAAAATGGGGGGGATTGGTTGGAAAAGGTACTGGGAGAGAATGCCTCAGACAGAACAAAATCATACTACTTTGCTGAAACTTGCCAATCCACTGATGTGAAGAAGAGTCCCAGGTCAAATGAAGCAGTTTGCTTGGAGTTAGGAACTCAAAGGTGGGTGTGCTCCCAGTGCTTTCCTGGATTTATGAGGGAGTATTGATATTGTAACACTCCTGCCTGCTTAGCACCAGCAGCCAGAACCCACAGCTGCTTCTTGAAACTGAATGGATGTTCAGGAGGGTCAAAATTCGAGCAGAATTGGGATCCTTCTCCCCACCCACTCACTCCTCAGCCAGCACCCTCCATTTCACATTGCTATAAGAAACCTGTCAGGCTTAGGCTGGGATGCTGTCACTGCTAAGGGAGGAATTTAGGGGGAAAGATCTTGGAGAGCGATATTCATAGGCTCCAGGGCAGTATACTTACCTTTTAAAATAGGTATGATTTATATGTGTAATTATATCCATGGCTGAACCTACCTTTGAGTATTTTGCTAAACCTGTTACAGAATCCTAGAAGTGTAGGGCTGGAATGGACTTGGCCTTACTGAGGCATGACCAGTTATACCTAGAGTACACCTGATAGGTATTTGTCTAACCAATTCTTAAAGACCTCCAGTGATAATGATTCCATAACCTGCCTTGATAACTTCATAGTTAGCAAATTTTTCATTCTTCTTTGAGTGCTTGCTCATATCGATTCTGATTAGGTGTGCGCGTGCTGTGTGCATGATGGTCGGAGAATTTTTACCCTAGCAACACCCGGTGGGTTGGCTGTGGAGCCCCCTGGAGTGGCGCCTTAATGGCATTGGATATATACCTCTGCTGACCCAGCACCCCCTCAGTTCGTTCTTACCGCCTGTGACGGTTGTTGGAACTGTGGATCATGGCATAGCTGTCCTCCACTCTCTCTACCTTTTGCTTCCCAGTTTTAGATAGTTGTTCCAGTTGTTATAGTTGTATAGTTAGTATAGTGCAGCAGTTGTTTTAGTTAATAGTGTTAGGTTTGTGATTAAATTTAGCGGGTCGGAAGGGGTCTTCCCCCTTCCCACCTGCCTGCTGGGCTCATGCCCAAAGCTCCGAGTTTTCAACTGTGTTCAGCCTGTTCAAAGCCTATGCCAACAGGAGACCCCCACGACTCTTGTTTGAAGTGTCTCAGGGAATCTCAGCAGGCCGACAAGTGTAGGATCTGCAAGGCGTTCAGACCTTGAACGAAAAAGGAACGGGACTTTAGGCTCAAGCAGCTCCTTATGGAGGCAGCCCTTAGCCCGGATCCCACATCAACATGCCAAGTTCTGGCACCAAGTGCATCAATGCACATTGCCCTGGCAGCAGCTTCAGGTACAGCACCGCAGGGAGACTCAGATAGAGGCCCGCAGCACCGGACCTCTCCAGTATCACATCCAGTACAAGTGAATCAGCGCCGTTCCTTGTCGCCAGGCCCAAAGAGACAGCATAAGCCGGAGGCGACTGCCTCTCAGCAACAGGCACCAGCACCGCTTTTGCCAATCTTGGCATTGCATCCGGCACTGGAGCGACTGAGAGTACAAGCACCAATATCGGCACCGTTGACTCCGGCACCGAGGGAGGAGCCATTGAGCCCGTAACCTGAACCGTGGTTGAGCCCCACCTTCCATTGACGCCAGAGACATTTGCAACAGTGAGAGACCTCATTGCCTTCACAGAGCTGGCACCAGCGCAGGCTACTGCACTGCCTCCAACTTGTGCGGTGCAGTCTAGGGGCAAGCCAACCCTAATACATCCGCCTTCTCCTAGTGTGGAAACACAGCACTGCTCCTGATCCCGGAATAGATCCCAATCCCGACGCCACTTGCAGTCCTGATGCCGTTCCCTCTCGTGGCTCTGGTTGTACTCGCGGCACCGATCTGCCTCACGGCATGGATCCAGGCCGTGGTACCGTTCAGACTTCCGACGTCGCTTCCGGCACCAGTCAGAGTGCCGATCTCCTTCCCAGAGCCAATCCTGGCACCGTTCCCGCAGGCGGTCATCATCGCAATCCAGATCTGGATCCCACACCGGTACAGTCATCAACACCGATCTTGATCCCGGTACCGCTCCCCAGCGCCTCGCTGGCACCGCTGTCCAGCAACCCAGTACCAAATGGCACCGTGACCCACAGAGTTGACACAGACACACTCTGGTATCAGAGGGGTAGCCATGTTAGTCTGGCTCTGTAAAAGCAGCAGAGTCCTGTGGCACCTTATAGACTAACAGACGTTTCGGAGCATGAGCTTTCGTGGGTGAATACCCACTTTGTCGGACACACTCTGCACTGCCTTGGCCCTTGCACTCCGCCTCACAGTCATCACAGTCCGAGAGCGCCTCGCGATCAGCCTACCCTGCTCCAAGCCAGGGCGAGAGTAATATGGGTTAATGGCAAGACAAAAGCTAAGCCCCTAATCAGGAGCCTGCACAATGGTCCTTCTGGACCCTGTGGGCGTACCACCAAGCCCAAGGGATTCCATCAGGGGCCTGCCATTCAGCCCATTCAGAACCCTGGATACTGGAAGCTACCATAAGTCATCCTCCTCCGGGGGGTATGCAAGCATCTGCACCTACCCCAGCACAGGCCCCGGACCCTAATGTGGCGGATCCTGGGCAACAAGACCCCTCACAACACGATATGCCACAGGATCCCCTGGACCCTGTGACATCATCTTCATCTTTTCCAGATGAGGCAGTGGCGGGGACAACAATCTCGGGTCCTCCCCCAATAGACCTTTGTGCCCACCAAGACCTTTTATGTAGGGTGGCATGTAATATGGATCTACAAGTGGAGGAGGTAGTGGAGCTGGAGGACCCAGTGGTGGACATCCTTTCAGCAGAAGCACTGTCCTGAGTCGCATTGTCCGTCATCCGCACCATCCAGACCAACGCCAAGACAATTCCACTAGCTGTGCCTCCTGCTCAACAACAAAAAGTTGACTCTGGAACCAACCCAGAGAATAGAGTTTATCAGAGTAGCCTTGGACTTCGGACTCGCCCGAGCTCTCCTGCCAGACACACACTTTCAGTCAATGGCGAACATCATCTGCAGCCTTCAAAACTTCCCGACTTCCATGGTAAAGACGTGTCTCAGCCTTCTGGGGCACATGACTTTGTGCACTTACCTAACCAGGCATGCCAGACTTCAGCTTCGCCCGCTTCAGGCCTGGTTATCAACAGTATATCGACCAGATTGAGACAGCCTGAACATAGTGGTCACTGTCCCGGAATCGGTTTTGACCTCCCTCCATTGGTGGTTGGACCCCACATCGGTGTGTGAAGGGGTACCATTTCACGCCCTGCAAACTTCCTTGTACCTAGTCACAGACGCATCATCTCTGGGATGGGGCGCCCACCTCAGTGAACTCCAAACGCAGGGCCTTTGGGCCATGTCTGAACTAACTCTGCACATCAATGTACGAGAACTGATGGCAGTACGCCTAGCGGGTAAGGCATTTTGCAGGAACCTGCATGGCCATTGTGTGACAGTACTCGCAGACAACATCACAGCCATGTTCTACATCAACAAGCAAGGGGAAGCCTGGTTGCCCCCCCATGCCAGGAGGCCATTCGCCTGTGGGCGTTCTGCATAGTTCACGCGATACATCTGGTGGCGTCTTTTCTCCCGGGGGTCCAGAACACGCTGGCAGACGGCCTCAGCAGGTCCTTCCAGCCTCACGAGTGGTCGATTCACCCAGATGTCATCCACTCCTTCTTCCTGAGGTGGGGGTTTCCCCAGGTTGACCTATTCGCCTTGTGCAACAATCCTAAGTGCCAAGTGTTCTGTTCTCTCCAGGGACGTTTTCTGGGTTCCCTAACAGATGCTTTCCTACTTCCACGGAAAGACCACTTGTTCTACACTTTCCCTCCATTCCTGCTAGTCCATAGGGTCCTGTTCAAGTTACGCAGGGATAGGGCACATATGATTCTGGTTGCCCCAGCTTGGCCCAGGCAGCACTGGTATACCACGTTCCTGGAGTTGTTGGTAGAGCCTCTGATTGCACTCCCGCTGTGGCCGAACCTGATCTCACAAGACCACGGGTGCCTTTGTCATTCCGACCTGCAATTGCTCCACCTTACAGCATGGATGCTAAATGGCTAACACAGTCAGAATTACTCTGCTCACAATCAGTGCAGCAGGTTCTGTTAGGCAGCAGAAAGCCCTCTACTCGAGCCACATACCTAGCCAAATGGAAGCGATTCTCCTGTTGGTGCGAGCAGCGCACCACACCCCCCTTGCAGGCGTCGATACCACTTATACTAGACTATCTCCTATCCCTAAAGCAGCAGGGCCTGGCAGTATCATCTGTCAGGGTGCACCTGGCAGCCATCTTGGCTTTCCATCCAGGAGAACATGCTGCCTCTGTCTTCTCCAATCCGATGGTTGTTAGATTTTTGAAGGGTTTAGATCACCTCTGTCCTCAAGTACGACAACAGATTCCAGCGTGGGACCTTAACCTGGTCCTTTCCAGACTCACGGCGCCCCCATTCGAGCCGATGGCCACCTGCTCACTTCTTTACCTATCTTGGAAGACAGCCTTCCTTGCAGCCATCACTTCAGTGAGACACGTGTCTGAGATCAGAGCCCTCACATCCGAGCCACCGTATACAGTTTTCCACAAAGACAAGGTGCAGCTTTGCCCCCACCTTGCCTTTCTCCCCAAGGTGGTATCAACTGTTCACATGAACCAGGACATTTTCAGCCCAGTCTTTCATCTGAAGCCACACGCTACGTGGCAGGATCAACGTATGCACTCCCTTGACATTCCTAGGGCTCTAGCCTTCTATATCAAGCATACTAAGCCATTCAGGAAAACGACCCAACTCTTCGTTGCAGTGGCCGACTGGATGAAAGGCCTACCGGTCTCCTTGCAACGCATCTCTTCATGTATCATGGCCTGTATCTGTGTTTGCTACGACTTGGCCGGTGTCCCGACCCCGCGCCTCACCGCCCACTCCACAAACCTCGTCAGCCACTTTCCTGGCCTGGGTCCCAATACAGGAGATCTGTAGAGCTGCCGTTTGGTCATCGGTACATACCTTTGCCACTCACTACGTGTTACGTCAGCAGTCTAGAGACGATGCCGCATTTGGTTCAGTGGTTCTGCACTCAGCAACGTCTCACTCCGACCCCACCGCCTACATAAGGCTTGGTAGTCATTTAATTGGAATTGATATAAGCAAGCACTTGAAGAAGGAAAAGACAGTTACTCACCTTTGTAACTGTTTGTTCTTCAAGATGTGTTGCTCATATCCATTCCAAACCCACCCTCCTTCCCCTCTGTTGGAGTAGCCGGCAAGAAGGAACTGAGGGGGCACTGGGTCGGCTAGGGTATATATCCAGTGCCATTAAGGTGCCACTCCAGGGGGCTCCACAGCCGACCCACCAGGTGTTGCTAGGGTAAAAACTATCCAATCATGCATGTGGCGCGTACACACCTAAATGGAATAGATATGAGCAACACATCTCAAAGAACAACAGTTACAAAGGTGAATAACCGTCTTATATCTAACCTAAATCTCCCTTACTGTAGATTAAGCCCATTATTTCTGGTTAGATCTTCAGTGAACATGGAGAACAGACGGTTGCTGTCCTCTTTGTAAAAGCCCCTAACTTATTGGCAGACTGTTATCTAGTCTGCCACAATTTTTTTTTTCAAGACTAAAGATGCCCATTTTCTTTAATGTTTCCACATAGGTCAAGTTTTCTAAACGTTTTATCATTGTCATATTTGTTGTTCTTCTTGGGACCCTGTTCAATTTATCCACATCTTTCTTAAAGTATGATACCCAAACTTGTCACGGTACACCAGCTGAGGCTATTATTTATCCTCCAGATGCTTACAGATTGATTTTTTTAGTTTGTTCCAGTATTTTTCCAGGTATTGAAGGTAGGCTGACTAGTCTATAATTCCCTGGACCCTCTTTGTTCCCTCTTTTAATAGAATAGAATCATAGAACTGGTGTCCTCGAGAGGTCATCTAGTCCAGTCCCCTGCACTCAAAGACTAAGTGTTATCTAGACCATCCCTGACAGGTGTTTGTCCAACCTGCTCTTAAAAATCCCCAATGATGGAGATTCCACAACCTCCCTAGGCAATTTATTCCAGTGCTTAACCACTCTGACAGGAAGTTTTTCCTAGTGTCCAACCTAAACTGCCCTTGCTGCAATTTAAGCCCATTGCTTCTTGTCCTATCCTCAGAGGTTAAGAATAACAATTTTTCTCCCTCCTCTTATAACAACCTTTTATGTACTTGAACACTGTAATCATGTCCCCTCTGTCTTCTCCAGACTAAACAAAGATAATTTTTTCAATCTTCCCTCATAGGTCATGTTTTCTAGACCTTTAATCATTTTTGTTGCTCCTCTCTGGACTGGACCTCAGTACTCCAGTTGAGGCCTAATCAGTGCAGAGTAGAGTGGGAGAATTACTTCCAATGTCTTGCTTACAGTACTCCTGCAAATACATCCCAGCATGAGGTTTGCTTTTTTTGCAACAGTGTTACACTGTTGACTCATATTTAGCTTGTGATCCACTATGACCCCCAGATCCCTTTCCGCAGTACTCCTTCCTAGCCAGTCATTTCCCATTTTATATGTGGGCAACTGATTGTTCCTCCTAAGTGGAGTACTTTGCATTTGTCCTTATTGAATTTCATCCTGTTTACTTCAGAGCACTTCTCTAGTTTGTCCAGATCACTTTGAATTTTAATCCTATCCTTCAAAACACTTGCAACCCCTTCCAGCTTGGTATCGTCTGCAAACTTTGTAAGTGTACTCTCTATGCCATTATCTAAATCCTTGATGAAGATATTGAACAGAACCAGACCCAGAACCGATCCCTGCGGAACCCCATTCGTTATGCCCTTCCAGCATGACTGTGAGCCACTGATAACTACTCTCTGGGAACAATTTTCCAACCAGTTATGCACCCACCTTATAGTAGCTCCATCTAGGTTGTATTTCCCTAGTTTGTTTATTAGACGGTCATGTGAGACAGTATCAAAAGCCTTACTAAATCAAGATATACCACATCTACCGCTTCTCCCCATCCACAAGGCTTATTTCCCTGTCAACGAAAGCTATCAGGTTGGTTTGACACTATTTGTCCTTGACAAATCCAAGCTGACTGTTATTTATCACCTTATTATTTTCTAGGTGTTTGCAAATGGATTTCTTAATTATTTGCTCCATTATCTTTCCGGGTACAGAAGTTAAGCTGACTGGTCTGTTATTCCCCAGGTTGTCCTTATTTCCCTTTTTATAGATAGGCACTATATTTGCCCTTTTCCAGTCTTCTGCAGTGTCTCCCATCTTCCATTGCTTTTCAAAGATAATTGCTAATGGCTCAAATATCTCCTCAGTCAGCTCCTTTGTTATTTTAAGATGCATTTTATCAGGCCCTGGTGATTTGAAGAATCTAACTTGTCTAAGTAATTTTTTACTTGTTTTTTCTCTATTTTAGACTCTGATCCTACCTCATTTTTCACTAGTAGATATGCAATCACCACCAACCTTCCTGGTGAAAACTGAAACAAAGAAGTCATTAAGAACCTCTGCCATTTCCACATTTTCTGTTATTGTCTTTTCCCCCCTCATTGAGTAATAGGCCTACTCTGGTTCTACATAGGTTCTATGTTTGTCCTCCTCTGGGACTAACCTGTCATCCTTGAGATCTCAAAGATAATCACTAGTAATTCCAAGATTGCTTCAGCTAATTCCTTACATATTCTAGGGGGAATTTCATCAGGCCCTGCTGGCTTGAATACATCTAATTTTTCTATATTTTTGTTAACCTGCTCTTTTGCTATTTTGGCTTGTGTTCCTTTCCACTTATTGTTAATATTAATTGTGCTAAGTATCTGATCATAGTTAACCTTTTTAGTGAAAAATGAAGCAAGATAGGTATTATACACCTCAGCCTTCTTCGTGGTGTTCCTTATTAGCACTTCTTCCCCACTAAGTAGTGGACCTCCATTTTCCTTTGTCCTTCTCTTGCTCCTAATGTAGTCGTACTCGTAGAACCTCTTCTTTCTACCTTATGTCCCTTGTTAGGTGTAATTAGTTTTGTGTCTTAGCCTTTCTTATGTTATCCTTACATGCTTCCACTGTTCTTTTATATGCATCTTTAGCAATTTGTCTGCTTTTTGTAGCATTCCTTTTTGATTTTCAGGTGATTAAAGAGTTCTTGATGCAGCCATATTGGTCTATTACTATTATTTCCTTCATATTGGAGTAGTTTTCTGCTGCGTCTTTAATATTGTCTTGCTGAGAAACTGCCAGCTGTCTTGAGCTCCTTTTTCCCTTAGGCTTTCTTCTCATGGGTCCCTACCTACCAGTTCTCTGAGTTTGTTAAAGTCTGCTTTTTTGAAGCCCATTGCGCTTATTCTGCTGCTTTCCTTCCTTTCCTTAGAATTACGAAATCTATCACTTCATGATCACTTTCAGCAAATTGCCTTCCACTTTTAGATTCACAACTGATTCCTCCTTGTTAGTCAGAATCAAGTCTAAGATAGCTGCCCCAGTTATTTCCTCTGTGTGAAACAAGAAATTGTCCCCAACACAGTTTGGAACTTAACGGACATTTTGTTTTTTGCTGTATTACTTATCGAAAATACAAAATCTGGTTGTAATGGGGGACTTTAAGTACTCAAATATCTGTTGGATATTTCTGTTGTTTATTTTAGAAATGTTTCATCCACCTTCTCTTCCTGCTTTGGTGGTCTATATTAGACCAATACCATTACGTCACCCCTTCCCCCTCCCTTTATCTTCATCCACAGACTTTCAGCTGGTCGGCCTCTCAACTCCTTCTGGGCATCAAAACAAGTGAATACATACTTGATGTACAGTGCAACATCTCCTCCCTTTTTTCCTTGCCTGTCTTTACTGAACAAGCTGTACCCTTCTATATCATTATTCCAGACATGAGATTTATCCCATCCAGTCTGTGATGCCAATTAAGTAATAATTTAGCTTATATACTAATACTTCTTCGAGTAGCATCCCTGTGGGTGTGCCACATTCGACGCAAATGCACTCTTATGCCTTTGACTGGAGATTTTTGGTAGCAGTACCATTCTGCCTGCATGCATGTCCTACACATCCTCATGTCCTGTACTGAGGCTACTGAACCACCTTCAGTTCCTTCTCAACCACCTTTGGACTGAGATGGAGTCTGGCGGTGCCTGTTTGCTGTATACTTATTTGCATCTTTTATTAGTGTTTAACTGTATAGTCCTAGCAGGTTTAGTAACTTACAGTTGGGATGTTTGTTCCCTTTTTTTTTTCTTTTCTTCTTGGCAGGTGAATGCATTCATTCCTCTCAGAAGGAAACACATTTGCAAATTTTATTAGCTTCACATTGGCAGTGAAATAGGGAGTTTAAGTTTCTCACACATTTTAGTCATTTGTATTATTATGAACCTTATTCAGAGTAAGAAAACGGAAATTTTTGTAGCTCTAAACAGGTGGTGTTTAGCTTTAGAAATGTCTTAACCAGGGTTAACTTTCCTGTGAGAAATTAAATGGATACACTGAAGAATAGTAAGGATATGGTCACACTGGATTAATTTTGCATTTGGCTTTTCCTATGTACTGAAGAGCTACTTATAATATACTTTCATATAGTTCAGTTCACCTTCAGATGCCTTTGCTAATATCGTTCGTTTAATCAAGGGGAAAAAGAAAGTACACTGTGTCATATTTGATAACCCTAACAGAGTTAGTTGTTAGTAATGAATTTTCATTCTTCTAAGCTTCAGTCTTTTGTAGTGAAAATTCTAACTTTTTCCAATTATTATAGTATTTCTTCTTTATTTTTCTTTCTAATGGATTCACCAAATTCATCTTTTCAGTAGTTCAAGGTAGAAAAACTGAAATAGAGACAATATTGAAGGAAGGCAAGTTTAGCTGGTCACTTTTTTAAAAAAAAAGACAGTGATTGAACACACTAAAATTTCAATAGAATGTCATTTAACTTTTCTTTGAAAGTTAGGAAAAATGATATATGTTTTACAGGAAAAGTTTTCAAAGTCTGGACCAACTCTCAGCAGAAGTTAGTCTTTCTCAGACATCTCTGGATCCAGGTAATTCACAAGATGGAGATGGAAAGCAAGATGGATTAAATTTACTAAGTGAAGGTAAAATACTGCCTGAAAGTTCCACTTTGTTCAGGTCCTTGTTAATACTTTTTAATAAATATTTTCAAGTACTCTTCAATTTCAGCAATCAAGGCATCTTGCTTTTCTTCTGGAGAATAAACTTTCAACCTGATAGATGCAAGGAAATAAAATGTACCTTTTCAAAGTTAGTGTGTGACTCGACTGACTTTTCCCAAGCATCCTATTGAAAATATGTTTGCATGTATCAAATCCCAATGATATGAGTAGTACATTATTTTGTGCTGTGTTTAAGGCAAGGCTTTATATTGTATAGATACGATTGTTATGTTTCCCTCTTCACCATGTGGCATCTGGTATCATTTTTCTGTTATAATTAACCTAAGGTTCCATGAGTCCCTAAAGTTCCAGGCATTGGGCTTTGCAGCTCCCTTTCAATGTTGTTCTCCCACTGTTCTTACTTTCAGTCTTTCCTATTGTCTAGTTTCATGCTATGTGGCATTAACATGCTGCTTTTGTCTGCAATGCTGCAGGCTGCCATATGCTTTCCATTAAAATTAAGGGATAGGGAAATTAGAGTAGGCAACAGACAAAATTGGTGGCTAGCACTGCACATCTGTATCTTCAGTTTTCTTTCAAGTACCCTCTTGTGGCCAGCTGGAATAAGCAGCAAGATGCAACAAGACCTTTAAGAATCTAAATGTTTAATATGAGTTACTATAAAGAATTCCTCCTACTCCCTCAAACTTTAGTCAAATGCAGCCTGAGAAATACAAAATCCCCCCGCCCTTTTTTTTTTTTTTTTTTTGAAACATATCTTTAAAGGCTATGATCAAGTTACTTTTTCCAGTTAAAAAACTGTCGTCATGACCAGTGTCTTAAAATCTAAATCTGTTTCAAGACCCCTTGCATAAACTAGTTCACTTAGAGTAATACTAGTTCAATGCTATGGTTAACATTGAGAAGATACACACTGTGCTTGGACCCTCTGTGCTAGCAGTGTGGTTTCTTTTATTTTTGCCACATTTGACACCATTTTATTTCTTCGAGTACTAGCTCATGTCCTTTCCACTGTAGGTGTGTGCATGCCTCATGCACAGCTGTAGGAGATTTTTTTTTCCTGAGCAGTATCTGTTGGGATCGCCCAACAGCCCTCTGTTGCCACGCACTGCTGCATGTTGGTGTTCAAGGGCAAAGCTGCCCCAACTCCCCTCATTTACGTCTTACTGCCAGTAGTGGTTGTTGGAGTGATAGCAGACTTCTTGTGACAAGTGCTTTCCTCACTCCTTTGTCTACATATCGTATTATTGTTAGTGGTAGTTTGCTTTGCTAGATTTTACTGCTAGGTTTTTGTTTTAGGTCTCTTGACCACTTTTTATCTTTTGGTACCAAAACAGTTCCCTGCTCACTGAGGTTTAAGTTCTGCCAGACTTGCACTAAATCTGTGCTGGTCAGTGACCCACACCTGGCCAGGTTATAATGTTTGGGAGAATCCCACATTAGTGACATGTGACATTTGTAAGGAATTCAAGTCCTGCTCAATGAAAGATAGAGGTGAGGCTCAAGTGCTTACTTATGGAGGCAGTTTTGCCCTCCATCAGAATCATCTTACAGGAAAAGCATCCTAAATTCATCAGCAGAACACCCCACCAGAGATGTCTGTGGCATCTTGGTCCCATTTGCCAGTACTGAAGAAAATGTGTATGCCTTCTTCAGGCTTAGTACCTCAACTGAATGGGTCAATACCAAAGCTAAGTAGAGGCAGAGACTCTGCAAAATGTTTGGGGGGAAGGCTCTCCCTGGGGCACTCATTACCTAGGAAGAGGGAATTGCTGCCTTCAGAACCTGTGCCAAGTTGAGGCTATCCCTGAAAGAACTTCGTGGAGCTATCGGACAGTGCCGATCACTACCACCCCAGAGGTGCATGCTGCTGCAAGGGACTCACGTAGGTTCTTGATACCGGTATCACCGGTACTATAAGAAGGACTACAGCCAGTATTGATGCCTGCAGCTTCTACTTCACCGTGTCAACAAACTGCAGAACTGTTACTGACCAAGCATCCCCAAAAGCCAGTACAGTCGAGAGGCAAGCCTGTGGTGATATCCCCAGTATCACCATCTCTGGGCGTCGACTACCTCTCACCAGCTCCAACTGGTTCTACCTCTCTGTTGCTGGAAGTGTCAGATTCTTCTCCTTCGGGTTTAAAGATGAGGTTGTCTGTATGACATCCAAGATAAGGAACATACTCTCCATCAGAGCCTTTGGGACCACAGGCCATGCAGCAACTCAACACTGAAATCCTTCTGAGGGACAGTGGCCTGGGCAAGGATGGGGTCTTAGCCCATATCAGTGGCTCTTTTGGACACCATGACATGTCCCCCCTCCAGCTAGGACCTTCCATCAATCATCTCACTCAGTGTCCTTGAGAGCTCTTTGGGGGCATTGGCACTGAGGACATCATACACTAGTACCCAGTGCTAAGATGGGTACCAATCAACCAGAGATCACTGAGGTAGCTTCTCTGCAAGACATAAATCACCTTACAGCCACCTCTTCGTCCTCTTCCTCATCATCAGATGAGGCTATTGAGCTGACAGATGATTCACCATCACAAGAGGACCACAGAACTCATCACGATCTTTTGAGAAGGGTGGTTTCTGTGTTTGATATTCAGGAGAAGAGGTGTGTACAGGCTCTCTCTCACTAGTCAGTGGACATTCCAGTACTGATGATTAGTTCTGCCAACTAATGAAGTCGTTATAGAACTCGTTAAGGTGCTTTGGCAGACACTTTCCGTGACATAACGCAGGTTACAATTGGGACTGTTTGAACTTCTGTGCCTCCTTAATTCTCCAGTTCAGAGTGGTTTTTGCACTGCTTTGCTGATGAACAACAAACCCGTCCCAGGCTGTTCACTCATATCCCTCAACATGCAGTCACACCTAGCTGAGTTGCATAAATGCTCTTCCAGCCACTGATGAACCACACACAAGACAACACCTGCCAGCTTTCTAGTCCCTGCCTTGCACTCCCGAAATGTCTTATCCAGTCCATTCACTGTACAGTATAAACTCCTATGTCTGTTATTCCAACAAAGGGTAATAATTATGCACAAGCTTTGTTGTTCTAAGCAGTCTCCAACACGCTTTAATCCAAACTCACTGCTTAAGATAAAAGAGTAAAAGAAGTTTAACAACTGTAGAAAAGAGGATTTTAAGTCATCACAAGTCATGAGGCATAAAGGTCAAAATTGATTACAAAAGCAATAAAAAAAAATATGCAGTCCTATTTCTAAACTTTACCAAGCTAATTCACGTTTGAAGTAAACAGCTTTTCTTACCCCACTGGATTTTGCAGGCAGTTCACAGTTCTTAGTACACAGGCTGGATTTCTTCCCAACCTGCGACAAATCTCCTCATTTTGAAGTCTTTCAAGCAGTCTTGTTTCAGTTGAGATGGAGGAGGAGAAGAAGTAATGAAGAAACCATTGTCTTTTATTTTATACTCTCCTTGAGTAACACCCTCCTTTCACCCCGACCCCATTGACGTGTAGACAAAGCAGTCTCCTGTGTACATGAGATCCGTAGAGTCTCTCAGATTAATTGTAAATTTCTTGCTTGCACCTTCTGTGCACATGTTTGGGATGACCTGCCAGGCCTTTGTTGACAATCTTTTGTTATTTCTGAGGAACTAGTCTGTGGGCATTCCCCAGACTTACAATATGTTTCAGTAACAAACATATAGTAGAATCTCATTTTAACAGGACAATAACATTCAGCAGACTGACACCTCAGAAGGCATACTTTGTACAAGATTTGTCAAAATTTTGTAAAAGTGGTGATCATAATAGTGTAGACTGTCGCATCCTCCTCCTTGCCCTCCACAGCAAGAGCTGAGAGTGGTACTATATCCCCTCTAAGGGATATGACTATTTCTATTCTCATTCTCCCTCAGGTTCCCTTGTAGTGACAGCTGCCGCTGAGTGGAAGAGACTGGGAGAACAAGCATCAATACCAAAAGGGAAAGATTCAAAGAGACTGGATCTGTTTGGTCAGAAACTTTATTCCACAGGAGGTCTGCAACTCAGGATTGCAAACCAATAGACACTCCATGAGTCACTATGACGTTACTCTCTGGAAAAAAATATTTTAAAATGTAAAGACACGTTACCAAAAGGATGGTAGGCAGTAGTTTGCAGTAACAGTGGATGAGGATAAGCTGGTTGCCAGGACTGCTCAACCATGGCATCAGCTAGTACTATGAGAAGATGTTCATGGTTAAAATCTGGGCTATCCCCAGAAGTCCAGCAGACAATCCAGGACCTCCCTTTTGAAGGTCCCTCATTATTTTCAGCGAAGATGGATGGCAGGCTCTGTAGCCTGAAATATTCAAGGGCGACGTTAAAATTTCTGAGTGGTAGCCATGTTAGTCTGTATCAGCAAAAACAACGAGGAGTCCTTATGGCACCTTAGAGACTAACAAATTTATTTGGGCATAAGCTTTTGTGGACTAAAACCCACTTCATCAGATACATGGAGTGAAAAATCCAATAAGCAGAATATATGAATCTACAACCTATCCTGAAGGACGATCCCTCACTCTCTCAGACCTTGGGAGACAGGCCAGTCCTCGCTTACAGACAGCCCC
>NC_133770.1:45416157-45454957 GCF_003597395.2 Chelonoidis abingdonii
CGGTAAGAAGGAACTGAGGAGCGGCCGGGTCGGCAGGGGCATATATACGGTGCCGCAAAGGCGCCACGCCAGGGGGCGCCTGCCGACCCGCCGGGTGTTGCTAGGGGAAAATTCTTCCGACGAACGTGCATGCGGCGCGCGCACACCTACTTGGAATGAATATGAGCAACACATCTCGAAGAACAACAGTTACAAAGGTGAGTAACCATCTTTTCCCTCTTCTTCGGCATCACCTATCTCATCTCATCCAGTTGCCTTGTCCAAATAGGCATTTTAATGGGTTGGTTGAGGCCAGAGTACCAGTTACCATAGTTCCATGTGTTTCCCACCTTTTGTTTACCAATTGCTTATCCCACTTCCTAAGCAGTTGGACCCATATAACATCAGATTGATGCGTCTTAAGCAGGATAGAAAAATCACATCTGCAAAAATTAAGAGTCCCTGTGTTTGTGTACCTGGATGACTGGTTGATCAGAGGTCAGTCTGAGGCTCATGTTATCCAGTGTATCCACTGTCCTGTCCACCTATGATGCACTGAGACTTCTGCTGAAACAGGGCAAATCAATCCTACAACCAGTACAGAGAATAGAGTTCATTGGGGTGGTCTTGGACTGCACAAAGGCCATGGCCTTTTTGCCACAATTCAGGTTCAAAACATTACTGTTGAGGCTAAAACATACCCACTCTCCACAGCACGCAGCTGCCTCAGTCTCTTGGGTCGCATGGCAGCATGGTCCTGTGCAGTTCAGCATGCCAGGCTGCATCTCGGAAGGCTGCAGGCATGGTTAGCTTTAGGATGTGCCCTGAATCATCATTTGGACAAAGTGGTTCCAGGGCCAGTGTCAGTGTTGTCAGTGTTGGATTGGTGGATGGACCCTCTTAAAGTGTGTCTAGGTCCCCTATGTCTCCCCGCTGCCAACCTCACTCTAGTCCCAGATGCATCATCCCTTCATTGGGGAGCTCATATGGATCCCCTGCAGACTCAGGGTCTTTGGTCATCGCAAGACCAAAAGACTTATATAAATGTCAGAGATCTAAGAGAGTACATCTAGCTTGTTTGGTGTTCCTCCCCCAGATAGTGGGAAAGAATTTAATTTTAATACACAACTTTTGTCTGCTTATGTAAAACATAATGCAGAGAGCAGTGCAATCAATTCAACTTTGCCAAGAGGCAGTTCACCTATGGGACTTATGCATAAACAACTTGATTCATCTCAAGGCTGCTTACCTTCCAGGGATACGGAACGTTAGCTGATTAGCTGAGCATATCTTTCTTGAGTGGTCATTATGTCCAGATGTGGCTAGATCCATCTTCCAGCTCTGGGGAAATTCCCCAAGTGGATTTATTTACAACAAAGACTATCAGAAAATGCCATCAATGTTGTTCCAGGGGATGTCTCAGCTGGCAGTTCACTGACAGATGCTTCTCTCTTATCCTGGAAGAATCCCCTATTGTACACCTTTCCTTCAGTTCCTTTGCTACCCAGGGTCTTGTCCAAAGTGAAACAAGACCATGTTCATCTCATCCTTATAGCACTGGCATGGCCTTGTCAACATTGGTACTCAACTCTACTAACCTTGCTAATTGAGCTTCCATTATCTGTCCCGTTGGATTCAGATGTGATTTCCCAGGACCGTAGTCATTTGCTCTATTCCAGTCTCTGATCCCTCCATCTGACAGGCTGGATGCTTAATGGATAACACCCTTTGAAAGATCCTGTTTGAAGGACATTCACAAAGTGCTTCTGAATAGCAGAAAACCCTCAACTAGGAGCACTTACTTGGTTGAGTAGAAATGCTTCTCCATTTGGTCCTGCCAGAAAGCTGTATCTCCAGAGCGGGCCTGGACCACATGCTGGACTTACCTTGTATATCTGAAACAGAATTTGTCTATAAGCTCTATAAGGTTGCATCTGGCAGCTACTTTGGCCTTCCACAACTTGGTGGATAGTAGATCCCTTTTTCCCCAACCCCATCATAGCCAGATTCCTAAAGGGCATGGTCAGATTAAATCCACACATGCAAGATCCTGGAATCTGAACTTGGGCCTAACAAAATTGACAGGATTGCCCTTTAAATCCCTTGCAACTTGCGCTCTGTTTACCTCTATGTGAATGTAGCATTTCTAGTGGCCACCACCTTGGCCAGAAGAGTGGAAGAGTTGAAAGCCCTGCTGTCAGAGCCTCTATATACAATTTTTAATAGCTTTAAGGTTTATCTTCATCCTCACCCAAAATTTCTCACTACGATGGTCTCTGTAATTTTCATGTTTATCAAGTAATCAAGCTGACCTGATGAAACCTCATGCCCACAGCGATAAGGAGAGACTTCATTTGTTGAATGTGAGAAGGGCTCTAGCTTTCCAACTGGAACATACTAAGTTATTTAGGACCTCTACTCAGTTGTTCATTGTGATTGTGGACAGAACTAAGATTCTTGATGGATTTCATTCTAGACCTCTTTTTATGCATTTATTTTATTACTTGCTGGCTAATATAGCCCCCCAGCTAGAATATTGACACATTCTACTACAGCACAGGCAACATCAGTGGCTTACTTGGTGCAAGTACCTATCATTGATATTTGCAAACTGGAGATAGGTAAAGACAGATGACCATTGTTCATCAATCCAGGGATAATGACAATTTTGGATGGGTGGTCTTACAAGCACTGTTCAGGTCGACTTTGAGCCCGCCTCTAGATTGTCTATCTGTGAGTCACCTATAGTGGAATGGACATATAAAAGCACTCAAAGAAGAAGCAATGATTATCTACTCTTCTGTAACTGTTGTTCTTTGAGATGTGTTGCACATGTCCGTTCCACGACCCGCCAACCTTCCCCTCTCTATCAGAGTCTACCTGGTATGAAGAAACTGAGAGGAGTCAGGGGCGGCTCTGCCTCCTTATTCCAGCAGATACTGGCGCATGACAACAGAGGGTTCTTGGACCACCCCAATCGGTATGGCTGAGGGAAAAAATTCTCCAACAACTCCGTACGAGATGTTCGCACACACCTACAGTGAAATGGAAGAACATCTCGAAGAATAACAGGTACAGAAAAGTAGGTAACTGGATTTTTATGTATCTGTCGAGGTACTGAGATCTCTCACATCTAGTGGAAGTCAGGGCCTTCGATGGTTCAGATTTTGCTATAATCTGCTGTAAGATGCATTTTTTTAATGCAGTGCTGCACTTATCATAGACTCATAGAAATGTAGGCCTGGAAGGAACCTCAAGAAATCAAGTTCAGTCCCCTGCACTGAGGCAGAAGTAAGTAAACTTGGTTGACTATCCCTGACAGGTGTTTTTCTAACTTGTTCTTAAAATCCTCCAGTGATGGGAATTTCACAACCTCCCTTGAAAGCCTATTGCAGAGTTTAATTACCTATATAGTTTAGGTTTTTTCTAATATCTAACCTTAATCTCCTTTGCTGCAGATTAAGTCTATTACAACTTGTCCTACCTTCAGTGAACATGGAGAACAATTGATCTCCATCCTCTTTCTAACATCCTTAATATATATGAAGACTGTTATCAGCCCCCCTCCCTCCCATGGTCTTTTTTTCCTCAAGATCAAACATGCCCAGTTTTTTTTTAACTTTTCCTCATAGAACAGATTTCCTAAACCTTTTATCATTTGGACACACTCCAATTTGTCCATGTTTTCCTAAAGTGTGATGCCCAGAATTGGACATGGTACTCCAGCTGAGCCCTCGCCAGTGCCAAGTAGAGCAGGATAGTGCCCTCCTGTGTCTTACATACATGTGGCAGAGTGCTGGGAACCAGCAGCTGAAGTCAGCACTCTGATCAGTTAAACACCAATTAACTCCCCCCAAGGTGGATCTGACTGTACCTAATTAATCCTTCCCAGCTTATTTTAATATGCTAAAGAGTTAGCCCATTAATGCAGAGGGTAGAAGAAGGCACCAGCAGGAAATGCTGGAGGGAGACGCAGGCTAGCAGAGCTAGAAGGTGCAGACAGCTCTTCCCTCTCCTGTTCTTGGCAGAAGGGTGAGGAGAAACTGATTTTGTAAATACTGTGGTGTATGGATCAGTATGGTGAAAAGAGTAATGAAATAAACTACACAGTGGTGTTTAACAACTGAAAGACTCTGAATAGTCTGCATAGACAGAGCAGATGATAGGAGTGGCACTCCACCCTGTCACAATACGACATACATGTTCTTATGGTAACATTTGAAAATGTGGTTTTCTGAATTGCAGATTTTTAATATAAAGTTCAGTTGAAAGGGATTGTGAAGTTCATTGTGGGAGTGAGATTTTAGCGTCTTGCCCAACTGCTGATCCCAAAGAGTGCTGTCGTATGCTGAACATAATTTACACCCTCCAAAGAGTGCTCTGGCACCTAATAACAACCAGTTCTGCCTTGACACTCCTGCTGCCTCTGCCAGGTGACATGAACATCCCTCAGCTCAACTGTAAATGCTAAAGCCTCCCTCTGCACAACCTTTATCTCATCTCTGAGATGTTCGTAGTTGCAAATTATCTAGCTGGAAATTTAGGTAACTTTCCTGATGATAGTAATGTTATGTTCAAAAATCCCTTTTCACCACATCCAAAGTTTTAGAGCTCGAATGGTGGATGCATACTGTTAAATTATTTTTCCCAGCTTTCCCATATATTTTCTCAGAATATTGATTAAAAAAAAAACAAACCTTTTTTTTCCTGGGGATAGAGTGAGTGTAGATCTTTAAGGGTGTTCGCTTGAGTTCATTCCATAAGCACTGTATTCGGTCACCCATATTTTTTTTAAAGCAGATGTAAGACTTAAATTATACAAAGATCCATTGGAAGATGCCGGTAAGTGCTGTAAAAGAGTGGATTATTTTCACTATACTGGTTTTTTTCCTCAAAGGTAGGGGTTCCCTTTAAATGAGAATTCAGAGGCACAGTGTTCAGAAATGCCTACTTTACAGATGCAAATTTCCTTGAACTTTTGGTGGACTGGGTTGCATATACAATATAGTGCGTGAGACGTCTTAGTCATCTGTTCAAATCCAGTTCAGGTTGGTGGCTACCAAAAGCTGTTATCTGATCCCTGTTTGGTGGCCTATGGAAATAAGGTGATCTCACTGGGTAAGTGTCTGGCTGTCACAAAACACACTACCATAATTAGCACTAATTAGTTCCACTGTGGGCAGGGAGGACGTGGGTTAAATTGACATGTTGCCTGACCTAGCCTCATCTCTGGAGGTAGTCCCTCCAGGTTCCATGTTTGTGAGGCAGAATGGGAAGTTTGCACTGACACTTCCAGTGTAAATCTGATATCTTTTATGAGGAATTATCAAGAAGGATGAAAAACAAAACATGTTTATCTTTGTTAATAGCATTTACTGATTCCAGTGGGGTCTTTTCCCAACAAAGATTAAAAGCAATAAATCTCTGGTCATGGCATCATTCTGGTAATTTATTGCTGATGTTTGGTTGAAGCCTTAACGGAAATTTTTTTTACTGATTAATTTCCCCTCTATTAGCAGTGTCTTCCACAATTCTGGGCAGCTCTTCTCTCACTGCAGCTCATGAAGGCAGATCAGAGTTTTGGTGTTGTATGGTCTGGCCACACCCTCTCTGCTGCTCCTTGCTGCCTGATGAGTTATTCCCAATCTGTTAAACTTGTATAACATGAACAAATATTCCAGAGATAATGAAATAGCTACATATATTAGACCAAGAAAGATGGTTGTATGGTAACAATTCCACTTAATATCTGACCCTTAACTGTAGGAGACGCTGCTAGCAGAAAGGAAATGATCAGTAAGAAATGTAACATTCTGGAGTTCAGTATCTCCCAGAATTCTGGGTATCTGGGAAGTAGCGAGTACTGAACAGATATAGGAAGGGTTATGAAACAAAAGTTTGGCAGGAAAGAAGTACCTCCCTCCCCTTTTCGTGAGCTCACTCAAAAGTTTCTATTATTTCTGGCCACTACACACACCTCCCTGCCAAAGGAAGCCTCTGCAGAAACAGAAATTCCACCTTTTAGTACTTACTGAAGGTGTTAGCTGTTTTGTAAATTTCCAAAGTGAACACACTTGCTAATTCTGGCCAGGCGGTTGGTAAGTATCTCGTGAAGCATGCTTGATCCATTCTGGGACAGAAGCTTCTGATGATTTGAAGGCTTCCACAATACATAATCTAATCCACTGAGCAATGGAGGACTTGGAATTTCTGAGTCCTTGGCATTTAAGGTGGGAGGGCATGAATAAGGAGCCCAATCTTCTTGCAGATTTTTGTATGCTTGAGATAGATTTTCAACACTCCTCTGACCTTTAAGGTGTGCCACACCTTTTCAGTTGGATGTTGTCGTTTTGGACGGAATAAAGGAAGCACAAGTTCTTTGGAAGTATGGAAGGAGAAATTTACCTTAAGAAGAAAGGATTCTGGTGTTCTGAGTGCCACTTTTGTCTTGTGGAACACACAGTAAGGTTCACCTATAGATAAGGCTGCCAACTCCAACACTCACCTCGCAGATGTGAGAGCTACTAAGAAACAATTCTTAATGGATAAATAAAAGGCCAACACTGAAGTCAGAGGCTCAAAGGAATGACTTGTCAAAGCCCTCAAAAATAGTGAAAGACCCCATTTGGGAAAGAGTGGCACATCAGTCTGGCTAACCAGTCGGCTCAAAGGAATCTTCTACCTGTGGATTGTCTTCCAGGGAGCCTGAGAAGTATTTTGGTCTCTGCCTTGGTACAATTCACAAACGGATTGGCTGAAGGGAGGCCGAACATGTGAATGATGGGATTAAAAACCACCTGATTCAGGCATCACTCGGAATTATTGAGCCAGCGTCTCCCGAGCCAGCCTGCATATTGGGTTCAGATCACCTTTGTTGTGGATCACTCTGAGGGGAAAAAAGGAATGATTCTGCCCACTTTATTGTTTCCATTGCTTCCACATGTAGTGTTGGACTCCTTGTTTCCCCCTTTAAATATGTAATCATATTGTCTGACTGAATTAGAACATAGTTCCCCTTCTCAGCTCTAGGAGGTTTTGCTATGAGCCTTTTCCTCCTGGTTCCATAGGCCCTGGGCTCTTTAGGTCTCCAAGTGAGCTTCCCAGCCTTCCAGGCTGATGTTGGCTGCTTGGACTAAAGGAGCTGGAAAGCAGATGGGCATGCCTTGGCAGATGGTTGTGGGCTGACCACTACTGTAAGGAGTTGAACACCTGTGCTGGAACTTATACTTGATCTTTGTGTTCCGTGGTGTGATCCCACACCTCTAGTATGAAAGCTTGAAGACTTCTGATGCATGATTGTGCCCATGGGGATCCATATGCATGACACCACAAGTCCTAGCAGTTGGAGGCATAGTGTTACAGTAGCTCTGGAGCAAGAAAATAAGTTCCTAGATGAAACTAGAGAACTTTTCTTGGCATTGAAGCTGGGTCCCTGGAGTAGATTTCCCATTCAAGATGTGACCTTCTGTGCTGCGATGGAGCTTTGATCAGATGTCATCCAGGAAGGGGAAGAGGTGAGTTTCCTGTGACCTGAGTCTGGCCATTATCACAATCAACATCTTTGTAAAAATCCTGGGGGCTGAGGAGAGACCAAATGGGAGGGAGTGTTCTTGCAAACTACAGAAGTCTGTGCGGGCGCAGTCTGATGGGATTATGGAAATGTGTCCTCTGGGTCAACTGAAGTCAAGAAGTCCCTCCTGGGACAAGTATGATACTGTAGAGGCCACAATCTCCACTCAAAACTTTTTCTTTATCCATTTGTTGCTTTTGAGATAGAGAATGGCTCTGATACTCCCCATTTGCTGCCTACAATGAAGAAGATGGAGTAGAACCCAGAGAACCCACTTTATCATTCCCATATCCAAAAGATGAGACATTTTGTTCTGCATCAGACTGTTTTACAGGGCTATTGGAGCTGGGTGATTGGATGAAGAAGGGATGGGTAGAGCCTGCAGCTCAAGGAGGTCTGTCTCACTCACTATATCCCTGACTCATTTGTCTATGGTAATTGAAAACCATTCTTCTAGGAAATGGGAAATCCTGACCTCTAGCTTCAGCTCTTGGGGGAGCCTATGCAATCTTTGTCATAAAGTGGATTTGGAAGGGTTGGAGACTGAGGTCCCTCTGGAATTTCCCCTGGTACTTTGATTCCAGTATTTTCACTCAGGGAATTTGTTGCCTCTTCGCCAGTAAACGATAAACTTCTGTGAGGATGAGGAGCAAAAGGAGTGCCTCTGTCTGAAGGCTGGTCTATTTTCTGTTCTGAGGACCCTTAGTGAGGAAAGGAGAGACTGTTTGGATTTTGCCATCTTGTCAGCCACCATCTTACCCAGTTTTTCTCCAAAAATGAAGGAGTCTGTAAACTTGGCTAAGCATAGGACCTGCTTAGAGTAAGTATCCATCTTCGAGGGTTGAAGCCTTAGGCGGTGCCTGGCTACTGAACTGGAACCCATGGCTTGGGCTGAAAACTTCATTGCATCCATTGAGATGTCCACTACACAGGCTGTTTCTGGAAAGACCCTTGAAAGTGGAGCCAAAGTCAGGGTCATCTCACAGCCCTTAAGAGCAGATGTTCCAGCCAGGTAAGAGATGCTCCTGCAAAGTAGGTAACTGCCAGGAACACTCAGAGGTGGCAGAGGAGGCGTCAGAGCCCTCTTTGTGACTATCCTCCATCTTTCCAGTCTTGGGGTCCTTAAGATAGAACTCTCCTTTTGAGGCAATAATCATATTTTTGGCAAGGGATGCACACAGGTTTCAAGCTTTGGTGTCCCTTTCATTCTTGAATGTAACAGAGCCTGAGATTGCTCTTGTTGATGTGCTTGCCCTTACCAGGCTTGTTCCATTCATCCCTAATCAGTTCCTTAAGGAGTGAAGCGATATTGCAGCCTCAAGGGAGGATTTTGAAGGGAAAAATTTATTCTAAGGCTTACTCACAGGAACCTGCTCAGGTTTCAGAACCAGACAGCTCACCTTCCTCATTTTAGGAGGAAGAAGAGGATTCTAATCCCCTGGATTTGTGTGCTGTCTTTCCCTTTAAATTTTTTTAAACTTTTTTAGCATGCTTCAGGAGTATAGACCCTCTGCAGTGGCTTTGGTGATGCCTTTTGTGGGTTGCCTTCCTTAGGGTCTGGAGCCCTCTTGAGAGATGTTTCAGGGGCAACTCATAGTCAGAGCCATCCTGATCTGCTTGGAAGGCGTGGGAGGGCTGATTTAGAAGCCCTGCTTTTTTCCAGAGTGCTCAGGACCCACTTTAAGTCTTGTGGGCAGGACTGGTCACTCTGCAAGCCTCCTCTCTGTTCTGCTCGGGCCTCCTTGGACTTACTCCATGAGTCTAGTAGTCAGGGTCCTCCTCAATTTTAGAGCCTCTCTCTGCTGTGCACTGGGGTTCCTGGTCCATTTTTTCCACATTAGAGTTGTGGCTGCCTCAGTGGGTAGGGAATAGGGATGCAAAATGTTAACCAGTAAGCATTAGTCTAATTGGTTAACACACCTTACCAGCCAAGCTGTGCTGGCTGGTGCAGCCCCAGCCCCCTCCCTTTAATCAGTTAACCATTTAAACAATATTTTTATTGTTTAAATGGTTAACTTTTTAAACTATATTTACATCCCTAGTAGGGAAGTCCACTTGCCGGTTGGACTTGTAACCCTGGGACCTAATGGAGTTAGGGGATGGAAGGCTGGGTGCAGGCTGGGCCCAGCTTGCCATCTGCCAACCACGGGAAAGCTGCCTTACAGCACCTTTGGATTCAACCTGGTACTTTCTTGGCTGCTCTGCCATGCCTCTATGGGTCACAAGTGCTGGCAGAGACACACTGCAATAGAGGCTCAACCCTGAAGGGTTAACTAGCCCAGGGAGGAGGAATGCTGTGGAGGATGAATGCTGCTTCCCACTGCCCAAAAAACTGGGCAGAAGAGTTAAGATGGAAAGAGTAAGGGCACAAGCAAAAGAAACCACCACTGTGTGGTGCTCCAGAGGCAGAGAATCTGGAAGGAAGCAGTAGAAGAGACATGGTCAGACCACGCAGCACCAAAACTCTGATGTCTCTGTGAGCTGTAGAGAGAGAACTGCCTAGACATCTAGAATTGTGGGAGATGCTGGGCACAGTAGCATGTTTCCCTAAAAACTGGCAACTGCATTTGTGCATGTGTGCTTATGTTGTATCAAGGATGAACACTCTATAAACAGATACATATACTGACCTTCTCTCTTCCCTCAGTGTTACCCCTGTTCAGCTAAATCTAGTATTAGGAATTGCATTGTAATAGTGATTAATGTAATTCTGTTTTAACAGGGAAGGAAGACACTCCATCATTGCTTGGTCTCTGTGGCTCTCTGACTTCTGTAGCAAGTTATAAATCTCTTACAAGTCTGAAATCAAGTGAATACCTTGCAAGTCCTACAGCAGAGATGACAAGTCCAGGTCTAACTCCATCTTGAGCAGATATACATAACAAGGAAGAGCTTTTGTGTTGTATGCATTCAGTTTACATGCCATAATTTGACTTGCTGTGAAGACTCTTAAAGGTTCAAGCAAGCTAAAGAATATGCTGCTTTATTTCATAATGATCTATTTAAAGAAAAGTCACAAAACTTGCATCCATTGTTCGTCATGCTTTTCTTTAAAAGGATTTTTCCTGGACTTACCCTTTGAGATCTTAAATTGTTTAAGAATCCCAGTCAGGTACAGAATGTATGCATGATTTAGTAACAAATGATTACCTTTTAGAATGAAATATGTGAACATCAGTCTTCTGCTATACAGTCATGATCTATGTTCCACAGGCTCTTAGCTAGAGCACTTCCTTGTACTGCTCTGCATATTTGTCAACACTTGCAGAAGAGACAGGGAATAAATCTTGGCAGGCTAGCAAAGGAATATCTGAATTCCAGTTTACGTTATATTACAAACCATTCCTTGTTTAAATATCATATTTTAATCTGCATATGTTCTATTATGTAGGATCTCAAATAACTTATTTAACCTGTTAGATATTTTGAAATACTGACAGGTAAGTGTTAAACTTGCATTCCCATTATGCCACTTAGAGAGTTAATTTTTATGCTCAGATAAAGCCATATTAAGAAACAGTATACATCCCTAGGTTTTGATGAGGGGACAGAGTAACAAATCTTACACATCAGGATTACTTCCAACTTTTAAGAAGGGATTAGGAGGCAAGTCACCAGGTGATCATGGGACCCAAATGAGGAAGAACTTTGCAAGTAGAAGGTGCATCTTCAGTCAGTAACAAAAAGCAAGTAACTATGTTAATGTAAAGGTGGGGGAAACATGGTGCTGTCATCACCTTAGAGCTTTGGGAAAAATCTCCCCCCCGCCCCCCCCAATCATGTCCATTGTAAAGGATCTCAGGAGTAAAAAAGGATTAGATTGAAAATTGATAATTTAAATGACAATATTCTCATGCTGGTGGGGTTTTTTCCCCCATGAAAGAGTTTTGGATAGGTATTTTTCTTGGTTATGCTGTGCAGTAATACTTAAACAGAAGTGAATCCTTTAAAATTCTATGCCTCTAAGCTACTGATATGAATTACCTGAAAACGTTTTTAAATGAAACTAAACTTCACATCTTCCCAGTTTAACTCTCACCTTTAAAGTTTGCAAATTAATTTTTGAATTGCAAACTGTATTCTAAAAATTCAAACTGTATTCTTACATCTTTGTAAGATGTAACGAGTCCTTTATCTATGAATTTTGCTATTAAGGTAATTTTGATCAGTATCTTTTCAAAAAAAAAAATTAAATGCATGTAGTATTTATTAATCAAGGGGAAAATGTTTTGTTGTGCCAAAGAAGTTTCAAATATTGTTTACATGAGTGGCTTCAGTACTATAAGCTTATTTAATTACAGCATACTTTCAGATAGATTTTCGTTTACAGTCAGATACTATTCTGTACTCTTTGCTTTATTTATATTTGGCAGAGAAATGTGCCTCTTGTAATCTTACCCTTGGCACTACTAGTTTTTCAAAGGGTGGGATAAAGAAAAACAGGCAATCTAATCATTCTTGTAAATGGAAGAATGAAGGAATGTTGCCTTGATAAGCATGTGAAATTACACATTTTCAGAACTGACTAACCCACTCTAATGATCTCTGAAATAAAACTTAATTAAAACATTAGTGCTCCTTTCCTAAGATCTACCAGAATGACTATTACTGCATAAAGTAATGTCCTGGTTCTTGCACTAAGAACATGATCTCATGGCAGTTCAGTAGCTTAATTGAACAGCATTCATTAAATATTAATTTCTAAACTAAAGATGCATTTTTAATGCAAAGACAATGAGGGAAGCAGGATTCCATAAAGTTAACATTACCGATTTGTATACAGTAACTTGAGCAACTTGTGCTGTTTTAAACACTTCTCCCAGTACATCACTGTTCTTTGGCTATAATCGTGATTTTCTAGTCATGTCAGCAGATAGCTCTGTTGGAGGAGCTGCTATAAAATTCATCTCTCATGTAATTTAAGTTTTATGTAATCTTTCACACTAGTATTAGTTTGCAAATGTCAGTGTTTGTGCATGAGGAAGCTGATTGCATGTGTGTGTCAGTTCTAAATGCTGTCCATTTTTCTGAAACATGTGCACAAATATAAATGCCAAAATTGTATGTGTATTTTGTTGCCGTGCTATATTATAACTGTTGCATGTAAATTAAACATTTTGTATCGTTGCCACTATTAGCTCTTGTCTCTGTACTTTTCTAATCAAGAAGTGTAAAGTAAGATCAGTTACACACTAGTATCATAAGAGCATAAAGCAATTTAATTTTGTTCTAATATCCCTAAATAAGTGAAAATTAACACTAGACTTTCAGAAGACCTTAAATGAAGGTCTTAAATAACAAAGAATATGCATTTCCTTTTAGCATGAGTGATACAGAGGTTATAAATTAACCCCACACATTTAAATTATGCTTTGACTTAGAATCTATGCCAGCAAAAAACCCCAGTATAATACATCACATTTTTAAAAAAAAGATAGCTATTCTAAACTATAGAATACTATCTTTAACACTTGCCTCAATGTGCTGGCTCTAGTTCCAATTTTTATCTACTAAATACTCCCTGCTTTCATCCATTAAATTGAAATGCAGCTAACAATGCACCAGTATTTTCTATTAACATAATTGCTGTAGTTGGCACAAGGACCCTTATACAGTCATGAATGGGAGAGAAGGAAATCCGTGAAATCTTTTAATATGTGATCCATGTTATGAAAGTTTGAACTCCTGAGTATACTCAATTGAGAAAGGAAGGAACTTGAGCTTAACCTTATGTTTTGAATGTGTGATTTTTCTGACATAGAAAGTCTCCTTAATAAAAGTACTTCATACAGGCAAAATGAATCTTTTGAAGTAAAGAAAGGAACACCTAATCTTACATTTTGAAATGAGAAAATGGTGGTTCAGTGGGCTCCAAAGAAGGGAAAGGTATTGCCATAAAGTATCATTGAGGCTAAGAGTTTGACAGGATTTAAAAACGTATCAGGTAATCACAGGCTTGTCTACATACACTACCCTCCAGTTTGGATTAGAGAGGTGTTAACAGCACTGTGGATCAAAGTGCTATGCTCTAACTCCCCTGCGCGGATGCACACTAAAATATTCCTACTTTGAAGAGGATTACGTTAATGCAGACAGGCTTACATTAATGCACAATAGGAACTTTTTCATTCACACCTTCTGCATCCACACTGGGAAGCTGAAGTGTAGCACATTGGACTACAGAGGTGTGAACAGTAATGCCTGTCAAACTGCAGGGCAATGTAGACCTAGCCTTAAGTGAACATCCACAGTCCAATTAGTTAGGGGGGAAAAAAGTGTTTTAAACATGTGCTTCAGACATAAATTAACCACTAACACTAACTTTTCTTAGGGGCAGCTTATTTTACAAATATTCACTATGGCATTTCTTGCACCTTCCTCTAAAGTACATGTTGTGCCACAATAAACAATATCTCAAGCTATGGCATAAGAACTTGCACAGGAAGGCATAAAACTTTCATGCAGTATTTATGCACTATATGATAAATAAAACTGAGCCAGCTCATGGAGCCATCTACATCCTGAAGTATGAGGGCTGAAAACTATTGCACTGTAATTGCAAATTCTACTCATTCATAGTGTAAATCTTTAAGTTTCTAAGAAATTCACCTTGATAAAGTGGCATTACATAATTGAATTATACACATCACAAAAAGCACTTCTCTTTCAGTGTTAATGAAAGCATAAGATTAAACCAGAAGGCAGATTTGTTCTGTACTTTCAGGGCAGGGATTCTCTCTTCTATATTTGTACAACACAATGCGGCCTCAGTTTCAATTGGAGCCTTTGGATGACACTATAATAAATATTTAACAAGTAGATTCCTAACCTTTTTGCTAAAAATCCTTTGGCATTCTAACAGTTGGACAGAGGGCCCTCATCTGTGCATTTGCACAATTGTCATACTTATCTTCCTTGTCCATTTTGCATTCTATTTTTGTTTTAAACTCCTATTCACCAGAAGGCAACATCCTGCCTAGGCCAAGAGCATCCAGAGTTAATTCTTTGGGGTGGGTTGCCTGTTCTTTCACCCAAAAAGAGTGTAATGACAGAAGACAGATGATAAACACCCTTGATGACACAAGTCTTTGGCCTTTTGAGGCACTAGTCATTGTGACTCCATTTCCCTCCATGCCTCCTGGATAGCCTGTGACCTCAACATTAAGAGTTTGTTAAATTATTTAAAAACTACGGGCCTGTCACAGTGAAATAAATGACTTTTATTTGTGATCATACCTCTAGTTTTCAATTCATTGCTAAAACCAACTATATCAGACTAACTAAAATAAAATATAGTGGAAGGACAGAATAGGTCATATTGGTGGGGGAGTGACACTATCTGTGAAAGGAATTCTAGAGTTAACTGAAGTAAAAATCTTAAATGAACCACACTGTACCATAGAATCTCTATGGCTAGTAATTCCATGCTTGAAGAATACAGAAGTAGGAATATACTACCAACCACCTGACCAGGACGGTGATAGTGACTGTGAAATACTCAGGGAGATTAGAGAGGCTATTAAAATAAAAAACTAATAGGGGATTTCAACTACCCCCTATTGACTGGGTATATTTTATCTCTGCATCCTGTGTAGAGGTTATGTTTCTTGACACCTTAAATGACTGTTTCTTGGAGAAGCTACTCCTGAAACCCACAAGAGGAGAGGCAATTCTTGGTTTAGTCCTAAGTGGAGCATAGGATCTGATCCAAGAGGTGAATATAGCTGAATCACTTGGAAATAGTGACCATAACATAATAAAATTTAACATTCCCATGGGAAGGGAAGAACACCACAAAAATGAGGAAGTGAGTTAAACAGAAATCAAAAGGTACAGTGCCAAAAGTGAAATCCCTGCGAGCTGTATGGAAGCTTTTTAAAGACACCATAATAAAGGCTCAATTTAAATATATACCCCAAATTTAAAAAAAATAGCAAGAGGACCAAAAAAGTGCCACCAGGGCTAACCAACAAAGTAAATTACCAGTACTGTTCAACATATTCATAAATGATCTGGAAAAATGGGTAAAGAGGGAAGTGGAAAAATTTGTAGATGATATAAACGACTCAAGATAGTTAAGTCCAAAGCAGACTGCAAAGAGTTACAAAAGGATCTCACAAAACTAGGTGACTGGGCAATGCAATGGCAGATGAATTCAATGTTGACAAATGCAAAAGTAATGCACATTAGAAAACACAATCCCAACTATAAATATACAATGATGGGGTCTCAATTAGCTGTTACCACTCAAGAAAGAGATCTTGGAATCATTGTGGATAGTTCTCTGAAAACATCCACTCAATTTGCAGTGGCAGTCAAAAAAGCTAATAGAATGTTGGGAATCATTAGGAAGGGAGCCATAAGAAGACAGAAAATATCATACTGCCTTTATATAAATCCATGGTATGCCCACATCTTGAATACTGTGTGCAGATGTAGTCACTCCATCTCAAAAGATATATTGGAAAAGGTACTGAAATGGGCAACAAAGATGATTAGGGGTACAGAACAGCTTCCATATGAGGAGAGATTAAAAAGATTTGGACTTTTCAGCTTGGAAAAGAGACGACTAAGGGAGGATATGGTAGAGATCTATATCAGGGGTCGGCAACCCTGTAGAAGTGGTGTGTCGCGTCTTCATTTATTCACTCTAATTTAAGGTTTTGCGTGCCAGTAATACATTTTAACGTTTTTAGAAGCTCTCTTTCTATAAGTCTATGATATATAACTAAACTATTGTTGTATGCAAAGTAAAAAAGGTTTTAAAAATGTTTAAGAAGCTTAATTTAAAATTAAAATAAAATGCAGAGCCCCCCAGACTAGTGGCCAGGACCTGGGCAGTGTGAGTGCCACTGAAAATCAGCTCACATGCCGCCTTCAGCACACGTGCCACAGCTTGCCTATCCTTGATCTATACAATCATGACTGGTGTGGAGAAAGTAAATACGGAAGTGTTATTTACTCCTCATAATACAAGAACTAGGGGTCAGCAACTGAAATGAATAGGCAGCAGGTTTAAAACAAAAGGAAGTATTTTTTCAGTCAACCTGTGGAACTTTTTGCCTAAGGATGTTGTGAAGGTCAAGACTATAACAGGGTTCAAAAAAGAATTAGTTAAGTTCATGGAGGATAGGTCCATTAATGGCTATTAGCCAGGACGGGCAGTGATGTAAAACCATGCTCTGAAGTGTCCCTAACCTCTGTTTGCCATTAGATGGGAATGGGCAACAGGGGATGGATCACTTGATGATTTCCTGTTCTGTTCATTCCCTCTGAAGCACCTGGCATTGGCCACTGGCAGAAGATAAGATACTGGGCTAGCTGGACCATTGGTTTGATCCAGTATTGTGGTTCTTATGTAACTATCTCAGCAACTGTCATTCATTTTCAGCTTATCAATCCTACTCTGTCCACTGGCTCAGCTATAGGGTTAGTGTTTTCTGTATTTCAAATTTACCATCTTTTCTTTTACAAGTTTACGTAAACCAAGTGGGATAGTTTAAAGCCTGGTTTTAGAAGCTACCTTTTGCATGAAGTGTAAGGTGTCAGAGAGAACAGATCTGAGGTTTCAAAACACAACCAATTAAAATAAATCAAGAAGCATCTATATTAAACCACAGTCAAATTAATGAAATAAATATTCATGAATAAGAGTTTAAACTTTCTACTATCAAAAACAAAATTAATTATCCATCTGTACACAGGATCACAAAACAAGAAAGCATTTGATTTTATTAAACATTAACATTTTTATCCCATCAATGGCTAGTATATGAACTCATTTCAATGCTGATTAAACCATGTATTACATTCTTTATCTCCATTTTGAAAATATTTGAATGTTTCACATTTTTTATTGAGATGTATGTAGTTTTCATAAAGTGCTATTTCTTTTTATATTATTAAAGTGTAAATTATCCTGAGAGAATTCTTCATGTACCACTTGAATGAGAACTTATTTTCCTGCCCCCTCCCACCATTGTTTATTCTGCATCCTTTTAACCTGCAGGACTCTTAATTCTCATCTTTGATGGCTAGCAAAATAAGGGTGCAAAATTGTGTTTTTCCACAAGGTAAAAAAAAGCTCTTTCCTTGGTCACATAACATATAGTGGGCACTATCTTAGTTTACTGAACTCTGTGAGCAGGACAGGCAACAGTTAGTCACTATGAAGTGGAGGTACTAGTAGTGTGCATAAAAATATAGCAACAATAAATCCTACAATGTGATCAGTGGGGACAAAGAGCAGTCCAGAATTAATGAAAGGAAAAAACCTGAAGAGCCACAAATGAACTGGTGATTTCTAGCTTACTGCTTCAGGGCTGTAGAAAGGTCACCTATATACTTACTCTAGTTTTAGGTGATAAAGATGAACTCCTGACAAAGTTTAATACCTCCCCCCCTTCACCACCAAGAAACCTTACATGTCAATTCTTAAAGAACTAGGTTGTGGTCCTTGGATGCTACGGAAATGAAGTTAGTTTGTGAAAGCTTTCATCATAACTCTTGCATGCACTCAAAAGGTATACAAGACATCTTAATATTTAAAATTCCTTAGCACCATAGCCACTGTACTTCAAAAATAAGATTGCACACAACTAGTCAGTCATAGGTAGCACATTTTACCCTCCTGTAGGCTCCCTCCTACCTTGCCTGGACATCACAAAGCTTCCCTCTGGAGTTTTTAGATGTGCAAAAATCCAGGATCAGGCTCTTAGTGGGAAATTTGATTTCCAACTTTTAAATAAACCAGCTAATCAGCTTAATACATGGCTCTGCAATGGAATCCAAATACTAAACTTTCGCTTTGAAATTCCAACCTAAATGGCAACAGAATCAAAGTGAAAAACATGCAGAGGGTTACATGGCAAACAACTTAATTCTGATTATTCATTTAACTTAAGATTGTGTAATGTAAAGTTTCTAATCAATATAGGACCAGTGAAAGTTACAAGATTCCTAACTATTATACTTGTGATCTATAGCATACTCCTACTTGCAATTTTCAAACCACATATATGGAAGGCCAAATATAAATTGTTTTTTATGGTTCAATTTAAAGGCTATTTAATGGTGCCCCCTTCTGCCCTCGGTCTCACTGAAGCACTGATGAAATACTTAACCTAACTTTCAATAACAAAAAAGACTGATGCCAGGACAACCACTCCTTGAAGGGACAAATATCTAAACATATCGAGGTACATGATTGAGCATTCATGAAAGACTTTCCATGTTTGTTTACATATTGTCTATTTTTCTGAACACAAACCTAATAGAGTCTCAGAGCATAAAGAAAAACAGGCTATTTAGAGAAATATTAAAATGCATGTCAGAAATGATCATGTTCCATACCAATCTCATTTTCCACTGAAAGAGGTTTTTTCTTTAATACAAGTGGCAAATACGATTTCATGTTTCTGACCAATCTCAAAGTGTTTTTTACCCATTTCTGAAGATGATTATAAAACTATCAATTTACTTCCTTAGCTCTCTAGAAGCATGGTCTTTAAAGAGAGAATTCACATGAAATTTTAAACACTGGTTCTAGGAATATACACAGCACATAGCACTCTTACACTTCTTTGAATTCAGAAATAAAGGTGCATAAGCAGCCTGAAGAAAGTGCTAAGTAAAGGGAGTTGCATCTGGTTAGCAAACGTCATGGTTGAATTTTACCTGGTCTGGAATAATTTAATTCTAGTCAACAGTCAAAGTTGGCACAACCTTGACCAGATACCTTGACTATCCTTGCAATCTCAGCTTGAGTGAGAATTAATAGCTTTGTATATTTTTTGTTTGTTTAATTTACGAAAGAAGGACTTCCCATATTCATAGGTGCTGATCATTATGGCACAAGCAGGAGCAACTTTAATCAACCGTGGAACAATACCTGCAGGGAAAAAAAACATGTATTCACCAATTATCCATAAATATCATTCATTTTCAGAATAAGACAGACCACAGGCTTCTATAACACTGTGTAGTATCACTCTCTGCAGCAACTAAAGTGGTAAACGTCCTATTCGTAAGGAAACGGAGGCCACAGTCTTGCAAACACTTAAGTCTGTAATACACCCAAGCAGTCTCAAGAAACCAATGCAGTGGTGCCAGCACTGGCAAGTGTCATGATTTTGGACCAATTTTTGCAGTTGCACCCACGACCATGTGAACAACTACAGGAAGCTTTTTATCTGAGCTGTCTGTAGTTTCCCACTTTGGCTGCTAGTTCATGGACATGAGGATTGCAACACTACTCTGCTGAACTTGGTGTCATCCCTAGCCTATTAGGTGATGGCGTAGTGGGAGGAGAATCATAGGATTAGAAGGGAGCTTGAGAGGTCACCTACTCCAGTCCCCTGCAAGCCAGGACTAAGGCCTTGGCTACACTGGCGCTTTACAGCGCTGCAACTTTCTCACTCAGGGGTGTGAAAATACACCCCCCTGAGCGCAGCAGGTTACAGCGCTGCAAAGTGCCAGTGTGAGTGCGGCTCCCAGCGTTGTAAGCTAATCCCCACAGGGAGGTGGAGTATCTGCAGCGCTGGGAGAGCTCTCTTCCAGCCCTGGCGCCGCGGCCACACTCGCTCTTCAAAGCGCTGCCGCGGGAGCGGTCCCGCGGCAGTGCTGTACGGCTGCAAGTGTAGCCATACTCTAAGTGTTATCTAGACCATCCCTGACATGCGTTTGTCTAACCTGCTCTTAAAAATCTCCAGTGATGGAGATTGCACAACCTCCCTAGGCAATTTATTCCAGTGCTTAACCACACTGACAGGAAGTTTTTCCTCATGTCCAACCTAAACCACTGTTGCTGCAATTTAAGCCCACTGCTTCTTGTCCTATCCTCTGTGGTTAAGGAGAACAAATTTCTCCTTCTCCTTGTAACAACTTTTTATGTACTTGAAAACTGTTATCATATCCCCCCCTCAGTCTTCTCTTCTCCAGACTAACCATACCCAATTTTTTCAATTTTTCCTCATAGGTCATGTTTTCTAGATCTTTAATCATTTTTGTAGCTCTTCTCTGGACTTTCTCCAATTTATCCACATTTTTCCTGAAATGTGGTGCTCAGAACTGGACACAATACTTCAGTTGAGGCCTAATCAATGGGGAGTAGAACGGAAGAATTACTTCTCGTGTCTTGCTTATGACACTCCTGCTAATACATCCCAGAATGAGGCTTGCTTTTTTTGCATTACTGTTACACTGTTCACTCATATTTAGCTTGTGATTCACTATGACCCCCAGATCCCTTTCTGCAGTACTCCTTCCTAGCCAGTCATTTCCATTTTGTACGTGTGCAACTGATTGTTCTTCCTAAATGGAGTACTTTGCACTTGTCCTTATTGAATGTCATTCTATTTACTTCAGCCCATTTCTCCAGTTTGTCCAGATCATTTTGAATTTTAATCCTATCCTCCAAAGCACTTGCAACCCCTCCCAGCTTGGTATTGTCCGCAGACTTTATAAGTGTACTCTCTCTATGCCATTATCTAAATCATTGATGAAGATATTGAACAGAATCAGTCCCAGAATGGATCCCTGAGGGATCCTTCAATATGCCTTTCCAGCTTGACTGTGAACCACTGATAACTACTCTCTAGGAACGTAATGAGAAAGTATGTATTGACGACCAGGTCGCTGCCCTGCAGATGTCTTGGATAGGGACTTGGGCCAGAAACACCGCTGATGAAGCCTGAGTTCTCATCAAATAGGCTGTCAAGATGGCAGCTGGTAGGACTTCTGTCTGCTCATAGAATGTGTGAATGCAAGAAACGATCTAGTATGAAATTCTCTAGGCCAAAATTGGTAAGTCTTTCATCCTGTCTGCTACTGCCACAAAGAGCTGCATGAATTTATTGAACGGCTTGGTTCCCTCCATATGGAAGGCTAGGACACATCTAAAATCAAGCACATGGAGATGCCACTCCTCTGTATTTTTGTGCAGTTTTGGAAAGAAAACAGGCAGGATAATTGCCTGATTACTATGAAACTGAAAGAATGCCTTTGGGAGGAATTCTGGGTGGAGGGGAGTGCAGTTGAACCTTGTCCTTAAAGAACACCATAAATAGGGGTTCTGACGTAAGGGCCCTGATTTCTGAGACCCTCCTGGTCGAGGTAATCACTACCAAGAATGCAACCTTCCAGGAGAGATACAACAGAGCTATACCAGCAGCTAAAAGGGAGGGTCTGAGAGTCTCGACAGAACCAGATGTAGGTCCCAGGGAGGGACGGGATTGCAAATTTGAGTGTAAAGCCTCTCTAGAGAAAGTGAATGGACATTTCATGTGAGAAGACTGACCTGCTGCCCACCAGAGGCTGGAAGGCTGAGACTGATGCTAGATGCACCTTGATACATGAAATGGCTAGGCCTTGTTGCTTCAGATGGAACAGGTATTCCAGCATGCACTGCAGGGCTGACTAAGTTGGTGGGAAGCCTCATTGGCAAGAACACACCGAGAAAGGCTAAGTAAATTGCTCTAGGTTCTGAGCCCAAGGCTTTAATTTCAGAGACCCGTCTTGCAAACATCACTGGCACCAGGAATGCGACTTTCCATGACAAGTGGGAAAAGAAGCAGGAACCCAGCGTCTCAAAGGGCGGACAGGTGAGCCTTGAGAGGACCAAGTTAAGATCCTACCGCGGGACAGGAGCCCGTATCTGTGGGAAGAGCTTCTTGAGCCCTCTCAAGAATCTGACCATCATGTCACGGGAAAACACCGTCTGCCCTTGGATCGGCGAGTGAAAAGCGGACATGGCCGCGAGATGCACCAAGAATGGGCCAGGCCCTGATTCCTCAAATGGAGCAGGTAGTCCAGCACAGTCTGTATGGAAGAATGCAAGGGAGAGAGGCCACGTTCGGATGCCCAGTGGGAAAACCTCATCCACTTGACCAGGTAAGTCAGTCTAGCTGAGGGCTTCCTACTTTCCAGACAAACCTGTTGGACTCCTTCCAAACAGGTCTGCTCCTCCAGATTCAGCCACACAGCATACACACCAAGAGGTGGAGGAACTCGAGGTTGGGGTGTAGGAGCCGACCATGGTCCTGCGACAGCAGGTCCAGTTGGTTGGGAAGGGGCCACTGAAAAGTTCATGAGCATGCCGGACCAATGCTGGCGAGGCCACGCTGGGGCGATCATGACAACCTGCACTTTGTCTCTCTTGATCTTTGCCAGGACCCTGCTGATGAGTGGAATTGGAGGGAACGCATATATCAGACTCCCTGACCACGACAGGAGGAAGGCATCGGAGAGGGAGCCCTTGCTCAGACCTTGCCGAGAACAAAACCAGTGGCATTTCCTGTTCCATCTGGTAGCGAACAGGTCCACTTGGGGAGTTCCACACCTTGAAAGATCATGCAGGCTACCTCTGGATGGAGTGTGAGAGGAGACGTGCCTGCTGAGCTGTTCTGTCAGCCTATTCCTGACGCCGGGAAAGTGACAAGCTTCTGGGTGGATTTCGTGGCTGATGCAGAAGTCCCATAGACGGAGCGCCTCTTGACTGAGAGCCGACGAGCACACTTCCCCTTGCCTGTTGATGTAGAACATAGAGGCTATGTTGTCTGTCAGGGCTCATGCCCGACAGGAGGAGCAGGAAGACTCTGCCACCTGGACTGCTTGGAGCTCTTTGATGTTTATGTGCCACTTTGCCTCTTCCAGGGATCACAATCCTGTGTCTGGAGGTTGCCAAGATGTGCACCCCAGATAAGGCCCAAGGCATCCAACACCAACTCGATGGAGCGAGGAGGGTAATCGAACGAACCCCTTCCCGGACTATCCTATGGTCGGTCTACCATCGCAGCAAGGTAAGTATCACCTGGGGAATAGTAATGATCTTTTCCAGGGGGTCTCAGGACTTGGATTAGACTGTCCCCAGCCATTGTTGTAGAGGCGACATCCAGAGCCTGGCATGGTGGACCATTTAAGTGCACGTTGCCATGTGACCCAGCAGGCACAGAAAAACTCTGACTGTAGTCAGAGGGAACATGGAGACTTCCTCAATGAGGTTCGTCAACATGTGGAACCTTTCCAGCAGCAGGAATGCCCTGGCACAGGTCAAGTTGAGGACTGCTTCAATGAACTCTATCCTCTGCACTGGCACTAACGTCAACTTTTTGTCATTTACCAGTAGGCCCAGAGTGCAGCATGTGGCTTGAAGTTCCACAACATCCCTTTGGACTTGAGACCTGGAGCTGCCCTTGACAAGCCAGTCATCGAGGTATGGGTAGATATGGATATCCCGGCACCTGAGGTAAGACACTACCACTGACATGCACTTGGTGCACACTCTTGGTGCTGTCGCCAGGCTGAACGGGAGGATTGCAAACTGGTACTGGTGGGGCCCCACCATAAACCAGAGGAAGCATCTGTGTTCTTGAAAGATCGCTATGTGGAAGTAGGCGTCCATCAAGTCGAGGGTGGCATATCAGTCTCCTGGATTCAGAGAGGGTATAATAGAAGCCATGGAAATCATGCGGAACTTTAACTTCTTTAGGTATTTGTTGAGGTCTCGGAGGTCCAGGACAGGCCATAGAGCGCCCTTGGCCTTTGGGATTAAAAAGTACCAGGAATAGAGCCCCTTGTTCCTGTACTTGAGAGGAACTTCTTCCATCGCACCCGACTGTAGCAACCCCTTTATCTCCTTCGTAAGAAGACTCTCACAAGAGGGGTCCCTGAAGAGAGACAGGGAAGGTGGGTGGGCGGGGGGGTATAAAGGAATTGGAGGGTATAACCCTGCGTCACTGTGCTGAGGTCCCATCAGTCCGAGGTTATAGTGGTCCAAGCAGGGAGGAAAAGGGAAAAATGGTTGGACAACACTAGGACAGATGGATCTGGGGAATCGTCTGGTAGGTCACCCTTAGGTGCACCCTTAAAATGACTGTTTGGCCCCCTGCTTGGCACGGGTCGAGCCCAATGGCTCGGACGTCACTTGTAGCCCTTGCCTCGTTTGTAGGGCTGGTCCTTCTGAGGCTGGCTCCCCTGGCCCTGAGGCTGCTGCAGTTTGAACTGCTTATGTGCCAGGGCTGGGACGTAAAGACCCAGGGTTTTCAGGGTGGTGACGGAGTTCTGCAAGCCATGCAACTTGCTCCAGCAAATAGGGATTGGCCATTGAAAGGCAAGTCCTGCATTGACTGCTGAGCCTCAGAGGACAACCCAGAGAGGAACAGCCAAGAGGTTCACCACATGGAGATACTGGAAGCCATTGTGCAGGCAGCAGCAGCAGTGTCCTATGCCACCTGGAGGGCTGCCCTGGCCGTGGTTGTGCCTTCATAGATGATCACTTGGAACTCCTTCTTGGAAGCCTCGGGGAGCGACCCTTCAAACTTGGCCAGGGCTTGCCACATAATTAAGTCATATCAGCCAAGGAGGGCGTGGTGGTTGGCCACTCTCAGCTGAAGACTGGAAGACAAATAAATCTTATGTCCAAAGACATACAGCCTCCTCAAGTCCTTTATTTTTGGGGATGGCCCTGGGTTGACTTTGCCTCTCTTTGTGGTTAACTGCCTCTACCAGAAGGGAATTAGGGACAGGGTGGGAGTATAAGTACTCATGCCCCTTGGTTGGCATAAAATACTTGTGTTCAGTCCTCTTAGAGATAGAGGCCAAGGAGGAGGGGGTCTGCCACAAGGCATTAGTGATTTTGGAAACCCCTTCATGAAGGGGTAGGGCCACCCTGGCCAGAGCCAAGGAGCAAACCGAGAGTCTGGGGAGGTCTTCCAGTTCCTCTGCCTGAAGCCCCAGGTTGGAAGCGACCCTCTTCAAAAGTTCCTGGTGCGTTTTGGTGTCATCTTGAGGAACTGAGTGAGGGGGCCCTGTGATAGCCTCGTCTGGTGATGACGAGGACAATGCCAGTGCCGCGGGAACCTCCACTTCCATTGGTGGTCCAGCAGCTTGCTCCCCTGGGTCCTTCTGGACCTATGGGGTTTTATGCCCAATGCCTCAAACACCGGAGGGGGACAGGATACCGAGTCCGCTGGCCTCTCCAAGGTTCCCGACACTGACTAGGCAGCCTGGGAAAGTTGGGTAAACGCCCAAGGGTTCCATGGGTACCGTGGTGCCGGCCACTGTGCCTGAGGCCATGGGACAGGTTTCGGTGCTGATGATGTAGCCTGAACCACAGGTACCAGGGCCTGTCCCACAGTCAGGGAATTTTACTCCGTGCTGAAGGTGTAAGCAGAGTGGTTGGTACTGGGCAACCAGGATCATGAGGAGCGGTGGCTCTTGTCCAACTAGTGCTGGTCACTGCATCCTGAAGCTGACCTATCTGAGCAAGACGGGTGTCTTGGTGGGGATCTCAGGGACCGATGGCATTTGGCAGATCTGCGTTGGAGACCTGGTGATCCACACCTCACACTACTCAAACAGTACTGGGACGTCGAACGGGACTGGGAGCTAATATGGGCTGGTTGCTGGGAGGCTCTTCCTGACTAGTGCGACCTACTGCTTGGAGACGGGTGATGACGGCCCGGCGATCTGCGATCTCCGATTCTCGAATGGTCTTGTGATCAGTATCAAGCCCTTGGAGACAGTCAGGCTCAGTCCAGGAGTTCTTGCTGGGCGGCTGCTCAGAGAGTCTGAGCCAATCTACTGGCGAGGTATGCCTTGATTCCCTCGATCAGTGCCCCCTGTACGGAGACCAAAGAGGGCTCCTGTGATGTTATCTGATTAAAATATGACCTGGAAACATTCTGTCTTCAGTCCTGCTTCTTACCTCTGGGGGAACTTTGCTACAAACTGAAGCTCTGAACAAAGGACTGAATGACCCAACCAAGCTGCGGATGTATTCCAGAGACTTGACTTAAGCCAGCAGTTTATTCCATCACTGCTACAAGCCTGAACCGACAACTTTGACATTACTTATGTAGTTGATTCCTTTAACCAATTTTAACTCTCACTATTTTTTTGCCTTTTTTTTTTAAATGAATAAACCTTTAGATTTTAAGTATAAGAGGGGTAGCCGTGTTAGTCTGGATCTGTAAAAAGCAACAAAGAGTCCTGTGGCACCTTATAGACTAACAGATGTATTGGAGCATAAGCTTTCGTGGGTGAATATCCATGTGCATGCATCTGACGAAGTGGGTATTCACCCACGAAAGCTTATGCTCCAGTACATCTGTTAGTCTATAAGGTGCCACAGGATCTTTGTCGCTTTAGATTTTAGATACTGAAGGATTGGCATGAGCATGATTTTGGGGTAAGATTTAAGTTATATATTGACCTGGGTGTGTGGTTGGTCTTTTGGGATCAGAAGAACCTATTATTTGATGAGACTAGTTGCAAAGAACCAGTCATCTCTGAATCCAGTGTTTTTGATGGTGATATAAGAACTGGAATGCCCGAGGAAACTGCATTTATGTTTTCTTGTTAGCCAGTGTGGTGAAACAGAAGTTTACTTTTGTTGCTAGTTTGGTATATGCTATGGGGGATTAGCCACCAGTCTTGGGGTGTATCTGCCCTATTTCTCAGCAGTTTGTCCTGAATTTGGCATCATCAGTTGTGACTCACTGAGGCACGGTTACAGCTCTACTGGGCATGCTTCTCTAGTCCTAAGGCATGACGGCTTCGGGTGGACGATCGATGGCGGGACATCTCTCTCAATAGGGAATGGTGCCACTGAGCACTCATACAACTTTGCCTGTGATCTGGGGTAGGAACACCTGGCATGCTAAGTGGACTGCTCTGAGCTCTCTGACATTTATTTGCAAGGAGAGCTCTTCCTGCAACCACAGGCCCTGAGTCCTGAGTTGCTCAAGGTGAGGCCTTCAACCTTGATTGGACGCATCCAAAATTAGGGATACTGCTCGTTGGGGGGTGACAAAGAGAATGCAGGAATGCACTGATTGGGACCTCTCTAGTCGAGGGAAGTGAGGACTGGGGCAGGAACTGTAAACTCCAAGTCCAAGTGGTGGCAGCTCAGTGAGTACACTGAAGCCAGCAAAGCTTGAACTGGTCTAAAGCACACTCTTGCATGTTGTACCATGTAAGTGCACATGGTCAGGTGACCTAAAAGTTTGAGGCAAAAATGGGCTGTCGTGACAGGTGGGCCTTTATCTTGGGTATCAGAGCTGACATTTTCTGGAAGCAAGCCTCTTAGAGGAAGGCTCTGGCTTGAGTTGAATCGAGCACCACGTTGATAAACTCTATCCTCTGGATAGGGACAAGAGTAGACTTTTGCTCGTTTATCAACAGCCCCAGGGCATGGAAGGTATCTTGGACTAGACTGATGCTGGCTTTCACCTGGACCTTGGACTGGCTCTTCACCAGCCAGTCATCAAAGTATGAGTAGACTCTAATGCCTTACCTTCTGAGGAAGACAACCATCACTGCCATGCATTTTCTGAAAACTCCAGAGGCTGCCAACAGGCCAAAGGAGAAGATGGTGAATGGACAGTGGGCCTGGTTTATGATGAACCTGAGGAACCTTCTGTGACCCTGGAAGATGGAGATGTCTTTCAGGCTGAGGGTCTTTCAGGTTGAGGGCAGTGTACCAGTCCCCTGGATCTAGGGAGGGAATAATGGAGGCTAGGGAGACCATGCAAAACCTCAGGTTCTTGAGATAGCTGTTGAAGCAATGCAGGTCTAGGATGGGTCGAAGACCCCCTTTGGAATTAGGAAATAGTGGGATTAAAACCCTCTCTCTCTCTCAAGTTCTGAGGCACTTTCTCTCCAGCCCTACCCTCAGGAGGTCTTGCACCTCCTGGACTAGAAGTTGCTTGTGAGAAGGGTCTCTGAAGCGGGACAGCGATGGGAGGGAGAGGTGGAAGAAAACTGAAGGGTGTAACCTTCCTCCACCATACTCAGCACCCAATGATCCGAGGTGATGAGGGACCACACTGAGCTGAAATAAGAGAGTCAGTCTAAAAACAAGGTGGTGGGGGCAGGATCTGGAATGGAAATTGATATTATGCTTTTGAGCACCCCTTGTGAAGTTCTGCTTGGGGTCTCCTGGGTATCAATTTGAGCCCAGTAGCAAGGCTGAGGTGTAAAGGAATGACTGTCTGCACTTATAATCTCTGCTTCATTTTTTCAACAGGTTTTGGTGAAGTGGCAGAGATGAGAAGCGGGCAGGTTGCTGAGGTCTGAAATGCTTCCTCGAAAGTGCTGGGGAGTAGAGGCCCAGCGATCGGAGGGGAGCCCTGGAATGTTTCAGGTGCTAGAGTTTCTAATCTATCTTTTCAGAGAAGAGGCAGATTCCCTCAAACAGAAGATCCGGAATGGATCGTTGAACCTCTGGTGGCAACCCCAAGGATTGGAGTCAGGAGCATCTTCTCATAACCACAGCCGATGCCACTGTTTTGGCTGTCGTGTCAGCTCTGTCTAGAGCCACCTGGAGGGAGGTCCAAACTATGGTCTGTCCTTCCTGCATCAGAGCGGAGAACACTTGCCTGAACTCCTGTGGCAGTGAGTCCTTAAACTCTGCCATCGAGTCCCAGAGTCATACCTCCCAAGCAAGGCCTGATGGTTGGAGACGTGGAGCTGTAACCCACCAGTAGATTAAATCTTTTTACCAAACAGGTCCAGCTTCTTTGAGTCCTTTGGCTTCGGGGTTGCACCTTGCAGCCCTTGCCTTTCTCTTTCGTTGGCCGCTGTGACCACAAGGGACTGAGGAGGGGAGGGAATATAGGTATTCATACTGCTTGGCAGGAACATACTACTCTTCTCTGCTCTTTTTGAAATAGGAGGTAGAGAGGAATGGGTCTGCCATAGGGACCTGACTGGACCCATAAAGGCTTTGTTGAGGGCTAAGGCCACCTTTGATGGCACCGCCGCAGCCAAGATGTTGATCAAGCTGTGTGAGGACTCTTTAAACCACCTCCACCTCTAGCCCCAGGTTAGAAGGCACCCTTTTCAATAGTGCCTGGTGAGCTCTAAAGCCATCCTGCAGCACCAAGCCATTCAGTCTCAACACAGTTTTGGCTGGGGAAGAGGAGGAAAACTGCACCAAGAGGGGACCTTCCTCCTCGTCTTCTGCACCAACCACATCACGCAGGCCTAACTCCTGAGTGTCAGTACTGGAATCAGGATCAGGTGCTGAATGGTGTGGCGGAGGTGCCCTTCTCTTGGGCACCACTGACTATGAAGAGTTGGAAGGCAGCCACGGTACTGGAGGGAACCCCCATGGATTCCAAAATAGGCCACTGCCCTCTGGGGCAGGTGCGTGCATGGGGATCCAGTGGGATGTATGTCAGGTATGGGTAACAGCCCCTGGATTGAGTGCAGGACTCCATCTCTGACTCCAAGTCAGCTTGGGGAGACCAGGAAGGGGTCGAACCTCTTGCTTCCGCTGGCTGGTGCTGGGGATCCAGGGATTGGTGCTAGAGCGGAGGAGTTTCACTGGTGTCAGCAGGGCCGGTTTCCCTCGGGAAGGTATCTGAGGACCTGGTGCAGGATAAGAACCTGGGACAAAATGCTTCCTTCTCCTCAATGATATCTCCAGTGCTGGAAGTAGTCCTGCCTGGGTCAGCAGTATCAGGAGATCAGGTCCTCAGCCGCTGTGAAGGCCTCTGGGGGGACAGCACTGTGATCCCGCTGTTGCCATCGTGTCCCCCAGGTTTCAGTGGATGGTCCTGCACCAGATTCAATGACACCAGCGAGCAGCATCCCCTCTTGGACCATTGTTTCTTGTGCTTCTTTCTCGGCACTGGTCAAGGAGAACTATGTGGAGAAACCCATGCTGCTGGAGGAGCACTCTGCACTGATGTCAAGGTACTCAGTGCTGAGTCCAACTGACTTGGCTCTGAGTGCAGCTTCCATCAGGATGGCGCTTAGTGTAGCCTCCCTGTCCATTTTTGTACAAGGCTTGAACTTATGGCAGATCTGGCAATGCTCTTGCACACGGGCTTCCCCCAGACACTTCAGACAGCTTAAGTGTGGATTGCTCACCGGCTTGGGCTTGCCCCAGGAGGCACAGGGTTGGAAGTCCAGAGACTGGGGCATGCCCAATCCCAAGGGTGGACAATGCCCCTCTAAGTTAACTGTATACACTACTGCTAAAGAATAAAGTGAAGGTAACTAAACTTGATCAAGAAAGAAGAAAAGGGAAAGTTACTCACCTTGCAGTAACTGAAGTTTTTTGAGATGTGTGTCCCTGTGGGTGCTCCACTCTATGTGTCGATGCGTCCCGGCGCACTGATCAGAGATTTTCGGTAGCAGTGCCTGGTCGGGACGCAGGTGCTCAGTTGGTCTCTCCCATCTCATTGGAATCTTCCTAAGCGCCTGCATCCCGCAACCCCCTCAGTTCCTTCTCTACCATGGAGTGATTATAGTAGTACTCCAAAGTAGAGGGGAGGAGGATGGGGAGTAGAGCACTCACAGGGACACACATCTCAAAGAACTTCAGTTACTGCAAGGTGACTAACTTTCCATTCTTCTTTGAGTGCTGTCCCTGTAGGTGCTTCACTCTAGGTGAATGTATAGCAGTTCCCACTATGGTCGGTGAGACTTTGGAGTTGCGGCAAAGAGAGAGTACTGTAGAGAGTACTGTATGGCCTACTATGGTGTCTGCTGTAGTATCTTGCGTGATAGCATAGTGTTTGGCAAATGTGTGTTCAGAGGACCATGTAGCCACTTTACAGATGTCAGAAATGGGTATGTTATGTAGGAAGGCAATGGATGTCTACAGAGCTTGAGTGGAATGAGTTCTAATGCCTTCAGGCAGTTGAATATTTTAAATATGGTAAGAGGATCTGATGCAGTCAGAGATTCACGTGGACAGACATTGTTTACAGATAGCTGTACCTTTCGATCTTTTGGTGATGGAGACAAAGAGTCGTGGAGATTTATGAAATGGCTTAGTCCTATCTCAGTAAAAAGCAATTGCTCACCTGACAGGGGAGTTTCAGTGGGAGTTCTGTTGGAGGAGCAGGTTTTTGTAGTTTGTGGATTGTATTGTGAAGTTTGTGTGTGAGTGAGTGTGTGTGAAGGCTGCTAGGGGCCGTGTGCTGGGAGAGAGGCTGAGCCCTGAGTTGGGGGCGGGGCTTACCTGATTAGGAGTCCTATATAAGTAGCCAGCCACTCAGGCAGCAGCACAGGAGCCAGCAAACAGAGCTGCTAACAGGGGAGTTTCAGCGGGAGTTTCCAGGGGGAGGGTGCAGGGGAGACTAAGGCGGAGAAACCAACAAGCCAGATTAGGGAGGAGGCAGGGGTCTGCCAGCAGCCCAGTGCTTGTTCGGGGCCTGTGGTGCGGTGTGTGGAGTGGACTGCCAGGCACAGAGTTGGAAGGCCATGAGTGAGACAGAGGCAGCAGTAGAGACAGCACTGAGGATGATCGGATGTGGAAGCTGTGGCATGTACATGGTCCTGGAGGGGGCACCTGAAAGAGGTTTTGTCATGCATGGAAGTGCCGCCTGATAGAGCTTGCTGAAAGAAAAGATAGAGGACTGGAGATGCAAGTGGGAAACTCTGGCTGAGTTATTGAAGGGGTTTGAGCAGTGTGGAATCACAGACATGATGAGGCACGGGATAAGCTCAGAGCGTGCAGGATGAAGCAGACCAAAGATTCTGAAAGGGACTGTGGGTGGAAAGGGACGGTGGAAGCATACTGATAGGGAACCAGGCGAGGAAAAGACTGGCCAGCGCGGAGAATAAACTCAGGAACAGGTTTGCTGAGTTGGAAAATGAAGATGGGCACACAGGTGCTCGCCTGAAGGAGAGAGGCAGGAAAAAGAAAACGAGCAGATAGCCTCAGAAGGAGGGGAGGTGTCAATGGAGGCAACACCCAAGTATGGCCCAGGAGGATTGCAAAAAGGCGATACAATCGAGGAGGACTGCGCCGCAGGCTGCAGGGTAACCGGAGAATCACACTGTCACCAGAAAAAGGCAGGTCTATGTGATGGGAGACTCCTTACTGAGAGGAATAGACAGGGCCTAAACTAGAGCTAATCAGGAGAACAGAAGCGTGTTTTGCTGTCTGCGGCGTGCCTAGATAACAGGAATGTGGGACCTGAGGCTGAAAAAGATCCTAGCCCGGGAACGGGAAAGAAATCGGTTGATTGTCCTTCATGTGGGAATCGATGATCAGCTAGTTCTTCTGTGACAGTATTCATAGGAGGACTATGGCCAGACTGGGGAAGACGCTCAAGAATCGAGGCTCAGGTGATCTCAGTGGGATTCTGCCGGTTCTAGAGAAGGGCGACGGAAGGAGTGACAAGATTATGACAATTACAGATGGCTCAGGCAGGGTGCTATAAGGAGCTTTGCAAGCGTAGGTAAGGACAGCCTTTATACTAGGTACAGCCCGGATCACTTTTTCCGTCTTTAAAAAGGGAATATATTTAACGACTATTCTCTCCTCGGAGATGGGTATCACTAGTAAGAGGAGAAATAAGACTTCAGCGCGCTAGGCTCGCCGTCTATTATGATTACTGAGAGTTAATATTAAATCTTAGGGATAGACAGATGCTCGCATTCTGCGCAGTACTTATAGCCTTAGATGGAATTCGGGCCCTTGCTATTTGTCCTCGCGGTATGGGCTTCATTGGGTGAGTATGGTCCAGTGCATGATCTCCTACACCGAATTGTATGCACGCTGAGGATGGTATAGTAATCCACACAGTGCGAGTGTTACTGACGTGGATCTGTAGTTAATATCCCTCATTCCTAAACTCTTCCTAATATGACCCAAGGATAGGAAAAAGCGGCTTATTATAATAGACACCGTAGAGAGTCAGGAGATGCTGTAGGTATATGAATATAGTGATCTGTTATGCATGAGCGGTTAGCACGTAGATGTCCCTGACGCACCACTGCCAAATCTACTATGCTCGTTGTTCATGCGAGGAGTCACGTAGGTACGACCAACGAATGTTAGGACATGGGTCCTATGTTGTCAGGAAGTAACACCATTTTATTATAGGGGATAACGAATCTTGTTGGATAGTACTCATGACTGGAGTCAGTATTGACGGATGTTTCTAGCTGTTTTAGAAGCATCGGAGGAAGACAAGGCAAAGTTCGGTGGGCGAGAGATCTGTACATCATGATGATGAGGTACATGTAATGAATAAAGGATGGACTGGATACGAAGATCTGTCTGGGGCAAATTAAATCACGACTGGGGTAAAATCTATCTTAGGAGCTCCCTGACGATAGGTCTTGGTGTGCTATGGCAGACTCGCGATCTGATTTGGATATGGATAGAACTCTGTTAATGTGCTTTGAATGAAGTTAATATTATTAAATGTGTGATCATGGGAGACTCTTCCAACTCGCAGATATAGATGGAGGATGAAGGCTTGCAAAGGATAATGGGGTCAGATTTTTCTGGAATGTATCTATTCTAACCTGAAGTTAAGTACCCACAAGTACGGACATTTCAGCTTTCGGTATTTGTCCGTAGTCCTATATATACTTTAATATACCTCCTCTCGCTCTCCCTCAATATAATTAGCATGCACTGCCATATTGGTAGACCTATGTGATCTCCTACGCGATGGCGTAGTCCTACCACCATTTCTTAGCCTATTGGATTCCACTGGTTCGAAACTAGACGTCAAAGCCCTATTAAACCAGAGATTGATTAGAGTTTCAGGCTAATTTAAAGAGTTAAGGATTAGTAATTGGAATGGAATGTATTTAATATGGAGGAGGCCGGAATACTTTATAGTCGAAGCATGCAGAACTGTCGGATGATTCTGCATCCGATAGTGGGTGAAATAACCATGTGGATTGTAGGCAAGCTGGAATGAGAAGCATCTCAGCGAATGGGTAGAAAAAGCAGCAAAGCTACAGGATGGTAAAAAGGGCGGGGATTGCAAGGGTCAGTACTTAGTAGGGGTCAGACATTAGGGTATTAAAGTGAGGAAGTAACCATGTAGAACTGGGACTTGCAAAGGGAGAATTAAACATAGTAAAGTTCTCAGCACATAAATAAGTGAAGAAAACAAAGAAAGAGAAGAAGTGGGGCTGCTTCTCACGTGAGATGGAATGGAGTTAGGATAACCTAGCATGCACCAATATCTAAATAAGTACTTTGCCCGTCTTTATAGAGAGGTGAGGCGTTAGGGATGATTGGGGGGATGGATAAACGGGAATGAGGATTGGGAGGTGGATATTACCGCATCTGAGTAAGGCAAACTTGGACAGCTTTAATGGACAAAATCAGGAGGCCGCCGGACAATCTCCAATCCAGGATATTAATAGGAATGGCGGCGATGAATCGAGCCTTACCGAGAATTTTTAATCCAATAGTAAATCAGGCGTTTGGACCGTACGACGGGAGAATTGCTAATGTAGTTTGCCTATTTTTAAGAAAGGGAAAAAAAGTGTCCGTGGTAATATAGGCTTTAGCTTGATGTTTGGTATGTTAAGGTCTTGGAAAAATTTTAAAGGAGAATAGTTAAGGACTTTTGAGCGTCAAGATGGACGGAATTATTTGCAACATGGATTTACTAACGGTAGATCATGCCAAACCACCTTGACTCCCTTCTCTTGAGAAGGTGACAATACGTAGACAAAGGAAATGCAGTAGACTAAGTTACCCGATTTTCAGTTAAGGCATTGACACGGGTTTCCGCTTGGGGAACTGTTTAGTAATATTGGGAAAGATTGGGGATGATATGAAAGCTGTAAGGTGGAATAGGAACTGGTTAAAGGGGACTCCAGCGGGGTCGTACTGAAGGGTGAACTGTCAGGTGGAAGGAGGTACTAGTGGGAGTCCCTCAAGGATCAGTTTTGGGACCAATCTTATTAACCTTTTTATTTACTGACCTTGGCACAGACGGGAATGTGCTAATAAAGTTTGCGGATGACACAAAGCTGGGTATTGCTAACATGGAGAGGACCGGATACTTATCAGGAAGATCTGGACCACCTTGTGTAAACTGGAGAGTAATAGTAATAGGATGAATATATAGTGAAAAGTGCAAGGTGCATGCACTTAGGGATTAATAATAAGAATTTTAGATATACATTGGGGACGCATCAGTGTGAAGCAACAGAGGAGGAGAAGGACCTTGGGGTATTGGTTGATAGCAGGGATGTCTATGAGCGCCAATGCGATAGTCCATTAAAAAGCAAATGCGCTTTTAGGATGGCATCAGGTGAGGTATATCCAGCAAGGATAAGGAGGTGTTAGTACCGTTATTAAAGGTGCTGGTGAGACCCCCTGATTTGTGTGCAGTTCTGGTGTCCATGTTTTAAGAGGTGAATTCAAACTGGAACAGGGTTCAGAGAACGGCTTGTGACTGTGATCGAGGAATGGAAAACCTGCCTTATGAAAGGAGACTCAAAGAGCTTGGCTTGTTTAGCCTGGCACAAAGAAGGCTCCGGGGGATATGCTTGGCTCTATATAATATATCAGGGGATTAACGTTAGGGAGGGAGAGGAATATTTAAGATTAGTACTAATGAAGCACAAGGACAAATGGATACAAATGGATATTAGGAGTTTAGACTTGAAATTAGACGAAGGTTTCTAACCATTAGGGGAGTGAAGTCTCGGAACAGCCTTCCAAGGGAAGTAGTGGGGGCAAAAGACTATCTGGCATTTAAGACTAAGCTTGATAAGTATTAGGAGGGATGATTGATGGCGATAGTTTAATTTGGCAACTGATCTTGGATTATCAGCAGATAAGTCTGCTCATGGTCTGTGATGGGATGTGGCTGGATGCACGCTGGCGAATGTCTCGGAACATCCTAGCTCAGACAAACAATGCTGGAGCAGGTGACATGGCTGGGCGCCTAGAGAACCTTGACCACAAACATGCTACAGGCCGAGTTCCCTTAGACCCGCAAAACACTGATCCGCCAATATCTCTTGGGCGTCGAGGGCAAGGAATTTTCACTCCAGGGCGGAGCATTGGCGGGCCTGAGGAACGGTATCTTTCGCCTCCTCTGCGTTGTGACCCCCGAGCGGGCATGGTACTCAACTTGCTTGGTGGAAGTTTCTTGCAGATGCTTCGAAGGCTTTTAAAACTCACAATTCTAAGAGGACTTGCAACTATGCTTCGAGTATGGTTAGCCCGCGCACATGCCCATATTTGGGGTCGGGAAGGAATTTTCCTCCAGGGCGGATTGGCAGGGGCCCTGGAGGTTTTTCGCCTTCCTCTGCAGTGTGGGGCATGGGTCACTTGCTGGTGGATTCTCTGCAGCTTGAGGTTTTCAAACCACAATTTTGAGGACTTCAATAACTCAGTCATGGGTTAGCGGTTGTTATAAAAGTGGATGGGTAGGGTTCTGTGGCCTGCTTTGTGCAAGAGGTCAGACTAGATGATCATATTGGTCCCTTCTGACCTACGAGTCTATGAGTCTATGAGAGTATGCAGGGTTGCCTCGTGTGCAGGCTTGTGAGGTTTGGGATAGAAAGCAGGTAAGTATATAGGCTGATTAAGGTGGAAGGTGGATACTACCTTATGGAGAAATTTAGGCTGTGGTCTCAGAGTGACTTTATCTTTGGAGAAGATTGTATAGGGAGGATGGGCCATCAGGGCACTTACTTCACCTACTCTCCTTGCTGATGTTATTGCAACTAAGAAAGCTACCTTCATGGACATATGGAGAAGAGAGGAGGTAGCTAAGAGCTCGAATGGAGGTTTCATGAGAGCATGAAGAACAAGGTTAAGGTTCCATGTAGCCGCCGTTGGGTAAATTTCAGGGTACAGATTTTGCAGGCCTGTGAGAAATCGTTTTATGGTGGTGTGGGTAAAGAGTGAATAACCTTCTAACAGGTCATGGAAAGTGGTAAGCGCCGCCAGATGCACTTTGATGGAGCTGAGTGAAAGTCCATCCTGTTTTAGTTTCAGAAGATAGTCTAGAATGTTAGGGAGAGTCACCATATTGGGCATTAAGTGATTACTTGAGCACCAGAGGGCGAAACACTTCCACTTCTGCAAGTAGGTTTTACGAGTGGAGTCTTTTCTACTGTGCAGGAGGATGTATTGGACTTGTTTGGAACAGGTTAGTTCATGGGTTTGGAACCATGAAGGAACCAGGCTGTGAGGTGGAACTTTTGGAGCTGGAGGTGAAGAACCTGTCCATTGTTCTGGGAAAGGAGATCTGGTCTGTTGGGGAGAGCCCGTGGATGATGGGAGGACATGCGGAGTAGGTAAAGATACCAAGTCTGTCTCAGTCAAGCCAGGGCAATAAGGATGACCTGGGCCTTATCATCTATGATCTTCCGAAGAACCCTGTGGAGTAGAGGGATTGGTGGGAAGGCGTACAGGAGAGAGTTGTTCCACAGGATGAGGAATGCGTCTCTTAGAGATGCAGTCCCGAGTCCCACTCTGGAGCAAAATGGGACATTTTCGATTATGGGTTGTGGCAAAGAGGTCTATTGATGTGGACCCCTAGAGGAAGAAGAGCTGTTGAAGTATTGCGGGGTGCAGCTCCCATTCGTGCTCTGTTGAGAAGTGCCTGCTGAGTGTGTCGGCAGTAGTGTTATGGCAATCTGGTAGGTAGGAAACGATGATTTATATTTGATTTTGTATGCACCAATTCCATAGTCAGATGGCTTCCATGCAAAGGGAATGTGATCGGGCTCCCCCTTGTCTGCTGATGTAGTACATACATGCTATATTGTCTGTTAAGACCCAAATATATTTGTTTTTTATGAGGGGAAGAAAGTGGAGGCATGCTCACCTCATTGCTCTGAGCTCTAAGATATTTATGTGTAGGTGCATCCCTGATGCAGACCACCGGCCTTGTGCCCTATGTCCTCCTAAATGTGCTCCCCAACCAATCAGGGAAGCATCTGTGGTGAGCATGAGCATTAGGGATCGTTGCTGGAAGGAAACTCCCATGCAGAGGTTTTCTGGTCTTGTCCACCAATGTAGGGAAGCCATAACATTGGGAGAAGGAGTTAGCAGTGTCCCTAAGGTGTGTCTGTTGGGTTTGAAATTGGAATTGAGCTGGCCCTGAAGACATCTCATGTGTAGCTTGGCGTACTGGACCATGAAGGTGGTGGCTGTCATGTGACCAAGGAGCTGTAGACAGATTCTTACTTATGTCCTGGGACGAATAGAGAGCATGCGTATGAGCTGTGTATAGCGAGGAATCTGTGATATGGGAGTGAGGCCTGCTCTGGACTGAGTCAAGATGAGCTCCGATAAACTCGATCTGTTGTGTAGGTGTCAGGGTGGATTTTTGGACGTTTATTTGGAGGCCTAGGCTGTGAAAAGGGGAGATGGCAAAATGGGTAGCTTGAAGTGTTTCGCCATAGGAGTTGCCCTTGATGAGGCAATTGTCCTGTCATAAACAGATAGCTAAGGGTTAATGTCTCTTTCACCTGTAAAGGGTTAACAAACAGGGAACTAAACACCTGACC
>NC_133770.1:45455057-45457766 GCF_003597395.2 Chelonoidis abingdonii
TAGAGGTTTCATGCAGGTACCCAAATTTTGGACGCTAAGGTTCAGATTTGGGAAATATACCTTATGACATGTCCAGATAGGGTAAAAGTGTGATCCCGTGTTTGACACGGCTAGAGTTTTGGAAAAGACTCTCAGTGCTGTGGACAGGCCTAAAGGAAAAACTCAGTATTGAAAATGGTTATGACCGACTGTGAATTGTAGGAAGCGTCTGTGAGTTGGATGAATTGATATATGAAAATAAGCATCTTGTAGGTTGAGGGCTGTAAACCAGTCCCCTTGATCCAGTGCAGGAATTATTGTGCCCAGTGTGACCATCTTGAATTTTTGTACCCTCATGAATTTGTTCAGTCAGCGTAGGTCTAGTATAGGCCTCCATCCCCCGTTTTTTTTCTGGGTCAGGAAGTAATTGGAGTAGAACTCTTTCCCTCGATGTTGCGTTGGCACAGGTTCCACCGCACCCAGCTGGAGGAGGTGCGCCACTTCTACACAAAGGAGGTGCTCATGAGAGGGGTCCCTGGAGAGGGATGGGGAAGGGTAGGAGGACAGGATATGAATGAGATAGAGTAACTGGACTGAACTATTTTGAGGACCCAACGGTCCCATGTAATTCGCTGCCAGGCATGTTGGAAACTGTGGAGGTGGTGGTCAAATGGGCAAGTAGGCTGTGGAATCAAGGGGTGGTCGCGCAGACCCTCGACCAATATTTCAAAATCGTTGTTTATTCCCAGATGGGCGGGAAGTGATTGCTTGAGCTTGATTTTGTCTATGCTTAGGGAGTCTAGCTCGATTCCTATTTACGTTGTATGGTTTGGATTGAGGCCGATAATATTGTTGTGTGCACGGTTTTTGGTAGGGTTGGTATCGTTGTCTCATGGGAAGAGATGGGTGAATGCCCAGGGTGCGCAGTGTCGCTCTAGAATCTTTCATAGTGTGAAGTAGTTCGTTGTTTTTTTGGAAAACAGTTTGTCTTTATCAAAGGGGAGGTCCTCCTCTTTGGTCTGCAGATCTTTTGGGATGCCAGATGCAGAAATCCATGAAGATCTCCGCGTAACCACAGAAGTTGCAGTAGTACAGGCTGCTGCATCCGCCATGTCTAAAGAGGCTTGTAGGGCCGTTCTGGAAATCAATTGGCCCTCGCTCAGAATTGATTTAAAGTCCGCTCTCCTGTCCTCTGGAATGTAAGAGGCGAATTCAAAAAGTTTATTGTAGTTACCAAAGTCGTAGCTGGCAAGGAGTGCAGAGCAGTTTGCAATCCTGATTGTAGAGTGGAGGATGTGTAAACCTTGTGACCCAAGACATCAAGGGGTTGAAGGTCCTGTCTTGTGGTGTGGGCTGATATTGTGACTGTTTCATCCTCTGTGCGACTACATCGATGACGAGAGAGTTCGGTTGTGGGTGAGAAAATAGGAAGTCAGCGTCCTTAGCAGGAACATAGTATTTACATTCAGCCTTTCTGCAGGTTGGTAATAAAGAAGCTGGAGTTTGCCAGAGAGTGTCAGCTGGATCCAGGAGTGCTTCATTTATAGGGAGCGTGAACTTTGCAGGCACAGAGGGTTGAAGGATTCTGAGGAGTTTGTATTGTGTCTCCTGAACTCTTCTAGAGAGATGTCTTGTCTGAGTGCCACCCTCTTGAAAAGCTCTTGAGATTGTTTACAGATGTCCATGTTCTGTGGAGGCAGGGGGGAGAGGGCTCCATCCAGAGCAGATGGAGAACTAGGGTTCAGTGAGTCACGATCTGGTTCGTAGCTCACATTCTCAGGAGGCAGTTCAGGTACTCCAGCAGTGGATGGAGCTGGAGATTGAGGCACAGAGGTCTGAGGATAAGTGGTAGGAGGATGTGGCCAAGGGTACCACTGAGACCAAGGCATAAGGTAGGAGAATCCAAGAGCCGCCCATGGGGGGCAGGGTGAAGTAGGGAAACTGAGGCTGCTGGCTGTGGACCGTAGCCTGAAGTGGAAGAGATTCCAGTGGAGGAGAAGAGGCAGGTGGGGAGAACTCTGTCTGTTGCTGTACATCAGGTTCACCATCAGAGAAGGTAGCCAGTTCAGGTGGTGAGAACGGTTATTCTAAGAGTGAGCTCTGTCTTTCCAGGAGCAGAGAGTTAGGGTATGTCTACACTATGAAATTAGGTCGAATTTATAGAAGTCTTTTTTTAGAAATCGTTTTTATACAGTCGATTGTGCATGTCCTCACACAAAATGCTCTAAGTACATTAAGTCGGAGGACTGCGTCCACAGTACTGAGGCTAGCGTTGACTTCCGGAGCGTTGAACTGTGGGTAGCTGTGGGTAGCTATCCCACAGGTCCCGCAGTCTCCACTGCCCATTGGAATTCTGGTTTGAGATCCCAATGCCTGATGGTGCAAAAACAGTGTCGCGGGTGGTTCTGGGGACATGTTGTCAGGCCCCCCTCTCCCTCCGTCCCTCTCTCCGTGAAAGCTACGGCAGACAATGGTTTCTCACAAAGTACGGGCCGGGTACTGTGCCCCAACAATGTGCACATCACAGCGGGGCACAGACTATCCAGTAAGTTCTTGGACTGCATTGCAGACAACTTTTTATTTCAGAAGGTTAAAAAAGCTACTTGGGGGGAAGCTGTTCTAGACTTGATTTTAACAAATAGGGAGGAACTCATTGAGAATTTGAAAGTAGAAGGCAACTTGGGTGAAAGTGATCATGAAATCATAGTGTTTGAAATTCTAAGGAAGGGT